>NC_091075.1:99562500-99897000 GCF_032405125.1 Capricornis sumatraensis | reverse complement strand
CCATGATGCAGTCATATCCTCTTCCTGTTGGAATCCAGCAACAGAATTCTGTCAGCGGCTGGGCACAGGGGGGAACAAAAGCTTAGGTGATACCACGCTGATCCTGCTGAGAGGTACCTACCTAGTATTTCTAGCCGACCCACGTGTTTGGACCACTCATTTTATCAGTGAAAATTTATTTTCCTTATCCTAATTACAAACTCTTTAGGGCTGGTTGGAGATAACAGTAGTTGAACTCTATAACAGACCTCTGGTTTATGAACTATGAGAGTTTGTCAAATGCTAACTAATGAAGTGTGGATTCCTGATGAGGGTACTTCAGATGTTAATGGACATCCCCTAGGGCGAAGAATAAAACGTGTGTGCGCACGCGCGCGCGCACACACACACACACACACACACACACACACACACCCCTGTCTCACACTGTTTATGCTGAAGTATCTTCAAGTAAATCACAGGCAGTATAACAATATCATTAAGTTCAAATACACACAGTATAGTGAAAACTAAATATGGTAGAGTCTCATTTATCTGAAATTCAGCTATGCCATCATTTCATTTAACTGGAATAAACCCAAGAACCTGTGAATAAACAGAGAGAATTGTCACAGTAGATGCTCAGTACCAGATTCACCGTATTTCACGGAATCCTCTAACCTCCAAAATACATGTCCCCCCCTTTGCCTCCATAGAAAGAGATCTTTGAATAAATGTCACACTCCTAGTAATTCTGCATTTTCAGTCTCAGCCCCAGTTACCCTCTTTGGCCCTGACTCAGAGCCTGTGTGTTCTCCATCTGCATGCAAATACAAGCTCAGCTCTCCAGGGTTTTTGGACCCTTCACAGATTAAGAGGAGCAAGTTAGAAGGAGACAGGGAGGCTGCTGCAGGTGGGAAAACTGACAAACGGAAGTGGCAGCTTTTCAGTGCACCTGAAAATAAAGGTGGAATCGGCAAAGTTTAATAAGTAAATATAAGAACTCAGTTCTTGTAATGACTGAGTCATATAATAAGTCAGTTACTTGAGGCCAAGAGCGCTTCGTACCTTAACAGACCCTGTGGGCAAAACAGAGTCTAAGGCTCACGCTCATTGTATCAGACAGCTGTTAGGCAACATTACAGACGTCTGGACCGCCTCTATCCTGAGGCTGAAGCCCCTCATTCTCGGCAGTTCTCTGCACTCCAGCTGGTTTCCGGCAGGTTCATCCTGACAGCACTATCCTTATGCCCGAGCCTCCTGCACTGGGGCGTCTCTATTGGTGCTGGAGCCTGTGACACCTCTCAGCACCCATGTTGACAATCCAGAAGTTTCCGTGTGGTGGTAGTGGGGATGTGGGCAATATAGGGCAGCTGGTAGATGCCCTTTTCCCTCTTCTTCCTCCCAGAAGGGTTATTCCAAGTCTCCGTCACCCATCTGGCCTCTTGGAAGATGGAGCCCCCAGGTTGAGGGGTCAAGCAGTGGCCAGCTCAGGCCAGCCCCTGACTTTCCCTGCTGCCCACATTCTGTCTGCCTGGGACTGAGCCACCTCCACATAGAGTAATTCATAGAAGCTTTGCTTAGACTTGCCTTTTGAGAAACCCAGGCCAAAACACTCATCACCATCATGGAAGGTCAAGTTATTTCAAAAAATTGATGATGAAGAATCTGCCTGCAGTCAGGAAGACCTGGGTTCAGTCCCTGGATTGGGAAGATCCTCTGGAGAAGGGAAGAGGTACCCACTCTAGTATTCTTGCCTGGGGAATCCCATGGACAGAGGAGCCTGGTGGGCTACAGTCCATGGGGTCACCAAGAGTCGGACATGACTGAGCAACTTTCACTGATTAAGATGGACCAAAAACTGGGCACTGATTTCCACATACTATTTATTTGGCACATAGAAATTCCCATTAAAAATTTTTATTGTTTATTTAATTTATTTTTGGTTGCACTGGGTCTTGGTGGCTTTGCTCAGGCTTTCTCTAGTTGTGGCAAACAGGGATTACTTTCTTTTTTTAAAATTTATTTATTTTAATTGGAGGCTAATTACTTTACAATATTGTAGTGGTTTTTGCCATACATTGACATGAATCAGCCATGGGTGTGCATGTGTTCCCCATCCTGAACTCCCCTCCCACCTCCCTCCCCATCCCATCCCTCAGGGTCATCCCAGTGCACCAGCCCTGAGCACCCTGTCTCATGCATTGAACCTGGACTGGCAATCTTTTTCACATATGATAATATACATGTTCCAATGCTATTCTCTCAAATCATCCCACCCTCTCCTTCTCCCACAGAGTCCAAAAGACTGTTCTATACATCTGTGTCTCTTATGCTGTCTCGCAAATAGGATTATCATTACCATCTTTCTAAATTCCATATATATGCGTTAGTATACTGTATTGGTGTTTTTCTTTCTGGCTTACTTCACTCTGTATAATAGGCTCCAGTTTCATCCACCTCATTAGAACTGATTCAAATGTATTCTTTTTAATGGCTGAGTAATATTCCATTGCAGCCATGAAATTAAAAGACACTTACTCCTTGGAAGAAAAGTTATGACCAACCTAGATAGCATATTCAAAAGCAGAGACATTACTTTGCCAACAAAGGTCCGTCTAGTCAAGGCTATGGTTTTTCCTGTGGTCATGTATGGATGTGAGAGTTGGACTGTGAAGAAAGCTGACCACCAAAGAATTGATGCTTTTGAACTGTGGTGTTGGAGAAGACTCTTGACAGTCCTTGGACTGCAAGGAGATCCAACCAGTCCATTCTGAAGGAGATCAGCCCTGGGTGTTCATTGGAAGGACTGATGCTAAAGCTGAAACTCTAGTACTTTGGCCACCTCATGTGAAGAGTTGACTCATTGGAAAAGACTCTGATGCTGGGAGGGATTAGGGGCAGGAGGAGAAGGGGACAACCGAGGATGAGATGGCTGGATGGCATCACTGACTCGATGGATGTGAGTTTGAGTGAACTCCTGGAGTTGGTGATGGACAGGGAGGCCTTGCGATTCATGGGGTCGCAAAGGTTCGGACACAACTGAACTTAACTGAATATTCCATTGTGTCTGTGTACCACAGCTTTCTTGTCCATTCGTCTGCAGATGGACATCTAGGTTGCTTCCATGTCCTGGCTGGGGGTTACTCATCATTGCAGTATTCCAGCTTCTCATTGAGGTGGCTTCTCTCATTTTGGAGCAGGGGCTCTAGGGCTCAGGCTCAACAGTCATGGTGCACAGGCTTAGGTGCTCCGCGAGCTTAGGTGCTCCGTGGGTTTGTCCGCTCCACAGCATGTGGAATCTTCCTGGACCAGGGATCGAACCCATGTCCCCTGCATTGGCAGGTGGATTTTTAATCCACTCTGCCACCAGGGAAGTCTGGAAATACCCATCTTTAATGAGGTATAATTGACATAACATTATATTAGTTTCAGATGAACAACAACATGCTTCAGTATTTGTAAATAATACAGAATGATCACCACAGTAAGTCCAGTTAACATGCCTCACCATACAGAGTTACAAATCTTTATCTCATGATGAGAACTTTCAAGATCCATTCCCCTAGGTACTTTTGAGCATACATTAGAGACCCAGGACTTACTAATTATAACTGGAAATTTCTATCTTTTGGCCCCTTTCATGTAGAAATTTCCCATTTTGATTCAGATTCCATCGGATGGAATTCCATGTTATCCTTTGCCACAAACAATTTAAAAGAAAGTAGGGGTAATTAAACGTTTATATCTTCAACTAGCAAGAAAACCCAGCTATCCAAAGTAGTTGTTTTCTTGAGTCTTGACAGCACAGTTGTACTGAGGGGTATTGGAAAATGCAATCAGCAGACTTGGGAGGAGATTTACCAGAATAGGCTTTCTTTCTTTTTTCTATTTATTTACTTTCGGCTGCGTTGGGTCTTAGTTGTGGCTAGCGGGCTTGGTTACTGCGCAGCTTGTGGGATCTTAGTTCCTCGAACAGGAATCGAACTGGCGTTTCCTGCACTGGAAGGTGGTTTCTTAACCCCTGGACCACCAGGGAAGTCCCAGGATAGCTTTCTGCAGGAAATCAGACTTCAGCTGAGTTCTGAAGTCCTGGAGACCTTTGAAAGGATGGTGCAGCTTGAGTTTAGGAATGGAAACCACGGCTAGAAAGCATGCATTGTGCACAAGGGTGATACTTCTTCCACGTGAAATGGAAAAAAAATCATGTTTTGTCAGCCTGTTCATTTTTGCACACAACAAGGAACATAGTCAGCCCACCTAAATCAGTTCATCTGTAGCAGTTGATATTGATCATGCAAATAGCCAAAATTACTCCAGTGGCTTCTTTTTTGTGCAGAAACCAGCTACTGGTGAGTAACTTATCATTGATAGTGTTTGGGAATCAACCTTACTCCCTTGGGTGGGGCAAGAGGATTGTACTCTTGTCACTTGGCTATTGTCCTTTCAGCACAAGATCCACATGTGAGCACACACACACACACACACACACACACACAGAATGCTATCTACTGTCACTGATTCTATAAAAAATGTCACCTTTAAATAGAGAAGGGAGCACAATCTCATATTTTAAAGGACCACTCTTTAAAAAAAATTTAAATACATCAAAGGACCACTCTTTAACATGAATTAAAATTTTCTTACTTAAATCTTAGGCCAGATCCTAAAGGAAACAGAGAAAAAAAGACTTAAATACCAACAGCACGATCAAAGCAGAAAGTAGTAACCTAACATATTGGGCTTTCATTCTTTTGGGAATTGAATATCTCTTTGAGAATTTGATGAAAGCTGTGGACCTTGAACCCCAGAAAAATGGAAATGCAAAAAAAAAAGTTTGCATATATTTTCATGGGTCCCAAGTTAAAGAAAATGGTTATGTTTTCCCCGTGATGTTCATTTCATCTCAGATAGCAAGAGTCGAGGTGGAATGCAGTTTTAAGGGTGCAGTCTTACGAGAGAAAGTAGATGTGCAGTGACTTTGTTTTAAAGTTATTTTGTAAATAATTTTAATTGTTCATCTTTAGTCATCGTACTCTGTTACCATCGGGAGTTAATCTGTCATTTTTATAATTTATTGAGAACGATTGGTAACTAGTTAGGAAGGGAGGGAGGAGAGTGGGGGAAATGAAGGACAAAGACAAAAAATCCTCAAGAGAGACACAGACTGACATAGTGTCTAAATCAACTTAAATTTCTAGAGGAGACTGGAGAAATCCTAAATATCAAACAATTGAGGGTGGACTGACTTAATATTTTTTGGCCAAAAACAGGTGGATTCCTGTCACGCAAGTCAATAATTCAGCTACTTATTGGGCACCTGCTGTGTTAACCAGCATTTTGTGTTCAAGGAACAACGAATGATGTGAATTAGATCAAGGCAAAGCCTAACCTCAAAGAATTTGTCCTGTGCTCATTATAATGGAATCAAAGCTTTGAAAAGGGAAAAAGTCCTTTTAACCTTCCTTCCATGGTCTTAGCAATCAATATGTCTGGGCATTTTTCTTCAAGTCCTTCATTGTTAATGAGGTAGGGATAATGCTCTTTTGTGTTAAAATTCTGCAGTGATGGTGTTTATCTTTTGAAACGCTGCTTAGTGAGCTCATGCAAGCTGTTTGTACAAAGACAAATTAAAATCAAGTAGATAGATGCAACTAGCCTCCACATTCAGACCTCAAAAGCACATAAAGCTGAAGTCGAAGAGAAAATAAAAGTATGTCTTTTTTCCCACACGTTGCAAGTTTCCGACAGAGATGCTTTCATGGAGAGGCTGGTTGCTATCTCTGGTTCCTCCATGGGAGGAATTAGCCAGGATATGGGAATTATGCATCTAGGTAGTCTAGTTAAAGGTTTTCTTCTAAGGGAATGCTTATTGTGAAGTAGCACAGGGAAAGTGATGTCAAGACTAACGAAGGGTCAAAAACAAATCTGGAGTGATTAAAACTTTCTGAGAATACTTCAAATACAGCCATCGTGAAACATTCTCACTTAAAGACACTGAAGCATCCAAGAAGCAGGCTCCGGGGTACAGCGGTGAAGCCTCTTTTCAACTTAATTCAGAGAGTCTGGAAGATTTTCTGAAGCCCATCAGTGGGCTTCTGTCTTCAGATCTGCCTCCAAACAAATCACATATTCCACCTCCTGGTGGTCGATAAAAGAGGAGGCAAAGGAAGGAGGAAATGGTCCATTCATTTAACCAGCTGCCAAGGCAGATCATCTGTCCTCAAAATAAATGTTTATTGTAAGCACCCAGATGATTTTGCCTGGTCCCCTACAAGATGCGAAAATTGCAGGGAAGATGAATTTCTGACTTGGCCATAAGTGGAATCACAGAAGCAAACATATTTAATCAAGATGCCAGTGACGGCTCATCCCTCATCATTACGATACATTTGAGGACTGTAATTTCTCTCTCACCCGTTATATTTGCTTCTTTTCACATTTCCTGAGCTGACTCTGTTTGGAAGTCAGCAGGTCATTTCCCCTTCTTTCATGCTCTAATAGATTTCACTCTCAAGATCTCACACCCCAGCAGCACCGGACTGCTGTGCAAGGGTTAGTCAAGCAACAAGAAATGCTTGCAGACAGAGAACAGCAATTTCTTTTTCATTTGAAGAAAAATGAGAGTTTTAAGATGCTTATCACACCCAGATTTGAATATATATATATATATATGAAATCCCTGATTCTTCTCCATAGAAAAAACTTTTGGTCTCAAGGCCTTTAATGTTTCAATTCTTATTGTGATCCAGTTTATTGGCATAAGGATATTCTTCAAAGCATTGAAAGGTTAGGGCCTGTGTCAATATCTATGTCCTGTAATCAAAGCCTAGTTGGATGGGAGTGTTGTGGCGTGATGGCATTTGATGTGTGAAAATGGACTGCACGTGCATGCTTGGTCACTTCAGTTGTGTCTGACTCTGCAATTCCATGGACTGTAGCCCACCAGGCTCCTCTATCCGTGGGATTCTCCAGGCAAGAGTACTGGAGTGGGTTGCCACGCCCTCCTCTAGGGGATCTGACCCACCCAGGGATTGAAACTGCACCTCTTAAAGTCTCCTGCATTGGCAGGTGAGTTTTTTGTTGCTGTTTTTACCACTAACGCCACCTGGAAAGCCCAATGGACTGCATATCTTGGAATGCTGAAAACCATTTTCCCACTTTGATATTGGTGTCATGAGCAACTCTGAGATGGGAACTGAAAGGTTTCCAACATCTATTGTGGGTCTCCTCTTATAAGCTGTCACTTTAAAGCTCTAGGACACGCCTCCCGAGTTACTGTAAGGTGAGCTTGAGTGTTGACTTTTGTGATTTTGGCTTAAACGTTTGAGTCTCTGGGTGCAGCTACTCTTCCTTGGGTCATTCTCAGATTTCTACCGCCCCTTCTCTCTTCACCCCTTTCTTTTTCTTTCTCCCTTGATGGTTTTAGGAGGCTTCTCCTATCTCCTTTCTTTTCCTATCAGATAACTCCCATCTGAGTGTTCACAGAAAGACAGAGAGGAAGTCACTCACATTCCAAGAAAAGACCAAACCTGTTAGACTGGCTGTTAATCTTAAATGTTGCCAAAAATGTAGCATATTTGGCAGCTCAGAGAACGACCTAGAAGCTCATGCTCAGAAATCACTCATTAAACTGGAGGTAGGATGTAAGATATAGTTTGGGCCAAGGCAGAAAAGAAGGAGAGACGACCTCAATGGGTTGCCATTTCCTTCTCCAATGCATGAAAGTGAAAAGTGAAAGTGAAGTCGCTCAGACGTGTCCGACTCTTCGCGACGCCATGGACTGCAGCCTACCAGGCTCCTCCGTCCATGAGATTTTCCAGGCAAGAGTGCTGGAGTGGGGTGCCATTGCCTTCTCTGTCAATGGAGGTAGGTTACCTTTATTCAGGCAAGGAGGGGCAACAGTTGGCCTAAGGCTGAGCGCAAGAGGGATCAGGGAGGCTTCATATTTAAAGGGAGGTTTGTGGAAGCGATAAGGGAAGCGTTAGTCAGGCGAGACATTTTGGGTAATCTTTAGTTGAGATGGCATTTGTAGTTGAACAAGAGGTGGGAGGTTTTGGGCAGGGGGTGATAAGTCCCCTGGGCAGGGGGCAGTAGTTCCTGGGCAGATGTAGGGGGTGGGAGGTTTCTGGGCAGGGGGGTGATAAGTTCCAGGTAGATGCAACCGGCCCGGAGCATCAGGGCAGGACTTAAAGTTCAGTTTTGTTTTCCCCAAAGTTAGATGATTCAGCACGGGCCTTTAAGACCGTTGTTTTCTTTTCCAGGCCCAAGGACTCCTTCATAGGAAGCCTCACAGTGAAACCTGTTGGTGGAAGCTGGGGGTTGAGTCTCAGGGAACACAAATGTCTCATCGAGTTGTTGACTTCATATACACAATCCTGTGTTGGCACCAGTCCAAGAGATGAACATCTAATGAGAAACCCAAAAGCAGGCTGAACATTCATTGTGCAGTTTTTGGGTTTTTTGGAAAAACTTGGCATCTTATCTGTCATACTCTGAACAGCCCTGCTGAAATCACATAAGTGTTTTTATTTTTCTGAGAACTCATCATTGACTAACCGTTCCTGTAAACAGATTTAGGAGTGCCTGCTCTGTGCAGGGCTCTGTGCTAGACTCTGCAGAGTCTGACTTTATGCCTCACTCCACAGGCCCAGCGGTCTATCCTGTGGCAAGACAGGTTGCCCTGAAGTTGCCTCTGGGATGGATATTATTACATTGTAGAAAGTTTCCTGGGGAGGGTTGTTGGGGTCAACACCTGTGGAAGAAGGGACAGAAACAGGATTGAGGAAGGGAAGAAACTGGGCCTTGACTGGTCTCAATGGAGGCTTCAGCCAGCCCTGCAGGTGGTTTATTCTTCAGTCATGGTGAGTTGGAGTGGTGGTACTCCACCTGGGTAATGGACTTCTGCCCTTTTAGGTCAGTCACTGGATGGAGTTGTTGGAAAAAGGTGTGACTTAGGGCAAGATGACTCCGTTGGGCAGAGACAGCATTGCCATCGCCTGGGAGATGAAGCCTTCTGATCCTAAGAGGAATCTGGATGCCTCACCATAGTGTCCACTACATTATGCTAGGAGGCTTTTGGCTACTCTATAGAACCTCTTGACTCACCTGTCTTGTCCCAGAGTAATACCTCAGGAATAAAGCCACTGAAGGGGCAGTTAGTTTGGTGGCTCAGCAGCATATTCAAGAGCCTTTCCATCTTTCTGCTCCATCAACCGAAGAGGTCTCCTTTCTTTTCTGATCCTCCTTCCTGTCACCGTCGCAAGGGTAGTGACGGTGGGGCGGGTCCAGGAGACGCTATGAAGAAAAGAGACGCCATCTTTCCCTCTGAGCCCTTTCTGTTAGCAAGGAAAATGTTCCTTCATCACTCTCTTTTTTTAATTGAGGTAAAATATACACAACATGCTATTTATTATTTTAACCGTTCATAAGCGTATAATTCTGTAGCATTAAGTATATTCACAGTGTTGTATGTGGGCTTCCCAGGTGGCACTAGTGGTAAAAAATCCGCCTGCCAATGCAGGAGACCCAGGTTCAATCCCTGGGTCTGGAAGATCCCCTGGAGAAGGGCATGGCAACCCAAGCCAACAGAATTCCCATGCCTATAGAATCCCCATGGACAGAGGACTTGGTAGGCTATGGTCCACGGAGTCACAAAGAGTCAGACGTGACTGAAGTGACTTGGCATGTGGAACAGTGTTGTATACCTATCCTCACTTTTATATTCAAATATTTTTTCATCACTCTCAAAAAAAAACACAACCCTATACCTATGAAGCAATAGGTATTGCTTTTCCTTTCCTCTTCCTTCCCAATTCCTAGTGATCTCCATTCTACTTTCTCTATGAATTGCCTTTTCTAGGTTCCTTGTATAAGTGGAATTGTAACCATATTTGTCCTTCTGTGCCTGGTTTATTTCATATTTTCAAGTTTCATCCATGTTGTGACTTGTATCAAAAGTTTGTTCCTTTTTATGGCTGAATAGTATTCCATTGTATGGATGGACAGCATTTTGTTTATCCATTCATCTACTAATGGACACTTGGGTTACTTCCACCTTGTGGCTATTGTTAATAATGTTTCTATGAACATTGGTGCTCAAATGCCTGTTCAAGTCCCTGCTTTCCAACTTTTTGAATAGATACATAGATTTGGAATGGCTGGATCATATGATAATTTGATATTTAACCTTTTGAGAAACTTTTATTTTTGCAGCAGCAGCAGCTTCACCACTTTCCATTCCCATCAGTAATGCATAAGGGTTCCAGTTTCTCTACATTGTTATTTCCCTTTCAAAAGTTATAGCCATCCTTTCTCTCTGAGAAGTACAGTAACCTGGGGCTTCCTGCCTGGTCCAAGGGGGCTATAGAAATCCTCTGAGAGAGAAGAATGGTTAGACTGAAGCCGAAGCCTGTGGGCTGCAAACCAGAGACGGTGGATTCCATAGGGTGGGGGCAAAGCAAGAGAGTCATGGCAAGGGCCAGGCTTCTCCCCGGGAAACCACAGCCCCTCTGCACCACGGCACAGCACCCTCATTGACGGAGTGTGTCCATCCTGAGTCCATGGCGAGGAGTAAATGAGAGAAAGCCTATGGCATGCTTAGCCCAGCATCCAGCACAGAGTCAGCCGTCAATACGTGATTTCTGTTTCCTTTCCAGGAGCAAAATGAGGGTCCCAGACTGTGGCTCAGAACAGGACTAGGGGGACTTCCCTTGTCATCCAGTGGTTTAAGAACCTGACTCGCAATGCAGGGTACATGGATTTGATCCCTAATTGGGGGACAAAGATCCCACATGCTTTGGGGCAACTAAGCCCTGGTGCCGGGAAAGGTAGGAAGGAAGAAACTGCATTTTAAAAAAGAACAGGACTTCAAGAGGCTCCTTTCAGAGGTACTGGATTGTAACCCAGAGTGGAGGGATGGAAGGAACCACCCGAGTTGCAGGATGCCCTACGGACAACATTCAGCTGCTTCCTGTCTTTCCCAGACGCACCCACGATGAGCAGCCACTGCAGACCATCATCTCTGGGTTTCCCGTTCCCCTGGCTCCTCACACACCCCCACAAGCTCCCAGGACCCTTGGCCACGGCCTGCGTGCTTCTTGCAGATCCCCTCTTCAGTGGATGCTCCCACCCAGCTGCTGTCCTTTCTGGGGAGTTGCCCTTGCACACAGGTTCACCCAGCTCAGGAGGCACCCTGAGGCCAGGGGCTGGATGATGCGGAGTCACCCGGCTCCACGGGATCTGCCAAGGCTCACTGTGCATGAGCTTCTCCCCGGGCCCATCCTGCCTTCCTCGCGTCAAGCATCTCCCCAAAAGCCTTCTGCATCTGACTCTGGGAGCCCAGACTCAGACCAGCAATCTCTTCACTGTGTGTTGTCTTTGCCCCTCCAACTACAGCCACTCATCTGACCTCCCAGGCACCCTCCTTCCACTAAAATGCAGTCATATCTTATGCCGAAATGGGTGCTGATAGGTTAACGCGCATGCGTGATAATCTCTTCAGTCACGTCCAACTCTGCAACCCTATGAACTGCAGCCTGCCAGGCTCCTCTGTCCATGGGATTCTCTAGGCAAGAATACTGGTGTGGGCTGCCATGCCCTCCGCCAGGGGATCTTCTTGACCTAGGGATCGAACCCCTCTCTTTTATGTCTACCTGCCCTGGCAGGTTGGTTCTTTACCACTAGCACCACGTGGGAAGCCTGATGGATTAATATGTTGCCCAATAAAAACAGTGATAATTATGTGGAAACTGACCCTTATGTGCATCTAGCAATATGCAAAACCTACATGATTTTATTTGCAAATCAGAATAGCCTGATAGTCTCTGAAATGCTTCTGCCTGGATTTGAATCTTGGTCCTGCTACTTATTAGCCTTGTGACCTTGACCCAACTATATAACCTATAAAAGGCTCAATTTTCCCATCTGTAAAATGAGGCTACTACTGGGGCCCTCCTCCTAAATTTTTGTTAGAATTAAATGAGCCCGTACATGGATGGGTCTCAGAATAACCAGGACACATAGTAAGCGCATAGTATCCATTAGGCATTAGTGTTTTTCAAATTGGAGTATAATTGCCTTACAATGTTGTGTTGGTTTCTGCTATACAGCGAAGTGTATCAGCTATGTGTATACATATATCCCCTCCCTCTTGAACCTCCCTCCCATCTCACTCCCATCCCACCCCTCTGCTGCTAAGTCGCTTCAGTCTTGTCCGACTCTGTGCGACCTCATAGACGGCAGTCCACCAGGCTCCCCCATCCCTGGGATTCTCCAGGCAAGAACACTGGAGTGGGTTGCCATTTCCTTCTCCAATGCATGAAAGTGAAAAGTGAAAGTGAAGTCGCTCAGTCGTGTCCGACTCTTAGCGACCCCATGGACTGCAGCCTGTCAGGCTCCTCCGTCCATGGGACTTTTCAGGCAAGAGTACTGGAGTGGGGTGCCATTGCCTTCTCCGATCCCACCCCTCTAGGTCATCACAGAGCCCCGAGCTGAGCTCCCCATGCTGGCATTCGTACTTGCTCCTCACAAGAACCCCATGTGTTATTGTAATTCCTGCCTGTGTTGGACACCTCTTGTGCCCACCTCATACTCCCAGCCCATCTTTTCACTCCAGCTGTTCCTGGGGCACAAATGTAACTCACCAGCAACGTGCCCAGCCATACTGCCTACTTCCTGCCCTGGCTTCTCTGCCACCCCCACCTGAGATGCCCGTGACTACACTCAGCCATTCTGACCCAAGCAAACCTGAAAGTGTGAGAGAGCTGACCTCCCACGTAGACCCCTTGACCAAAGAGGAACTGGGGCCAACGGGAAAACAGTCCCCTTTTCATTCCTAGAGAGAATTCCGAGCTATAATGTGTCCCATGGAGGTCCCGCAGCAGTGGGCACCCACAGCTTGACTCTTCCCTCCTTTCATTTCCCTCTTCCCAGCTGCCCACTTCTGTTACTCGAGGTCACTTCCCCAAATGAACTACCCACATACAAGCCCTTGCCTCATGCTCTGTTTGGGGAACCATCTCACTGTGTACACAAAGAGTGGAAGAACAAAGAGAGGCTTGTTTTCCGTGAAGAATCAGACCTGGACTCAAGTCAGATTTCTTCCGCCTCCCACATCTCGTTTCCTCAAGCTGCTCCCCGTCCCGGTTCATACATGCGCCTTTTAACGGAGGCCTCCCACGAGCTGGGTCAGCCGAAGGAAAACCGAGGAGAAAACAGCTGTGACCAGGCAGCTTTGTTTTGTTTTGTTGTTTTGGAGTGGGGCAGGGGTGGGTTTAGTTTTTAGCCAAACTGCGTGGCATGTGAGATCTTACTTCCTTGACCAAGGATAGAACCTGTGGCCCCTGCAGTGGAAGTGTGGAGTCTTAACCGCTGGACCTCCAGGGAAGTTCTGGAACAGGCAGCTTTGGACATTTTCATTTCACAGCCCCTTCATGTCCCTGCTAAGAGCCTGTGCCACACAGCCAAAGGTTTCACACGACCAGAGCAGGGACTCTTGTCAAATTTGTCTTGGTACCACTGGCCCTTGGGGCCTGGTATACAGGAGGCGCTCAGGAAACACTTGCTGGGTACACAAGTCCAGCAAGCAAACTATTGATGGTTTATTTTTAATCTTTGCTTTATATGTGGCCATGTTTGTTCATATACTTGTTTATTTTTATGCTGGTTTGGAACATAATTGCGGATGGACAGAGAACATTTAAGGAAGGGTTGTTTACCTTTTTCCCGAGCTACATTAAAACAGATTCACGTGCCTGCAAAGTATTCAAAGAATATTGGATATTTCTTGAAATTATGGTTAAAAAAAAAAAAAAACACTGTTTGTCGGGTTGACTGGTGAAAGAAATAGAAGCCCTCAAACTGTGGCTTGTAGGACACACGTAGCTTGGAGATGCAGGGGTTTCACCTGTACCGATTGTTTAATACTTGAAATTCTGAAGTTTGCAGAGGGTCCTATCACTTCCTATAACTTCTGCCTGCCCTAATTCTCAAGTTGGTGTTACCTGCCTAGCCCTGGTAGGTGGATGGGTTTGTGACCCCCGTACAGAGACACAACAGGCTCCAAGAGCTGACGGAACTGACTGGCATCATTCCTGACTCCCCCTGCAGCTTGCTCACTGCCCCCCACCACCATCAACAGGTGCCCCATGGCAGCGTGACCTCCTCCTCTTTCCAGGTACTACAAGATCACCGTGGTGCTCATGTGCTTCGTAGTCCCCACGCTGGTGCCCTGGTGCATCTGGGGAGAGAGCCTGTGGAACTCCTACTTCCTGGCCTCCATCCTCCGCTACACCATCTCACTCAACGTCACCTGGCTGGTCAACAGCGTCGCCCACATGTACGGAAACCGGCCCTATGACAAGCACATCAGTCCTCGGCAGAACCCGCTCGTCACCCTGGGTGCCATCGGTGAGTGTCACGTGGGAACCCCTGGGATAGTGGGTGTTCAGACCTTCTTGACTTCTCCGGGGTTTTGCAGGACATGTCAAGGGAGGCAAGGGAGTGGAGTGGACTGAAATGGATTTGGGCTTTGGCGTTAGAATCCTGGCTCTTGGACAAGCCTCTTACTCTCTGGTTTACAGCTTTCTTATTTGTGAAATGGAAACAGGAATACCTGCTTCATAAGGGTGTTATGGGTTCAATCCCTGGGTTGGGGAGATCCCTTGGAGAAGGAAATGGCAACCCACTCCAGTATTCTTGCCTGGAGAATCCCCATAGACAGAGGCTGGGGGGTTACAGTCCATGGGGTCACAGAGAGTCAGACCTGACTGAGGGACTCACACTTCACTTTCAAGGGGGTTACGAGAATTAAATAAGATACTATAGATCATCTGCTTAGTATGGTGCCTGGCACATAGTAGGTAATCAGTAATTAGCAGCTATTTATTTTTACGCTAGCCATTTCCCTACCAAAGGAGGAGTAGCAGTTGATGTCGTTCTCAAACTGCCTGACCGCCCTTAGCCTCAGCTGTCCAACATTTGGCTGACCATTTAAAAAAGGCCCTCAAACAGAGGGATGGAGAGAAACGGGACCTTGACAATCTTGTGGGACCGCAGAATGGTTAAGAGTCAGTCTGACAGGCTTAGTTGAGGCTTGGTTCCTCTGCTCAATCTCTGGGCAAGTTAGCAGGCTCCTCCCCACCTTGTGTTCTCATCTGTAAAGTGGGGATAAGAGTAGCACTGACCTTCGCCCAGGGTCACCATAGGGTTAGGTTACCTAGTGTTTGCAGCAGTGCTTAGCAGGAAACAAGCCTTCAGGGATATTGTTTTCCTTACTAGCCTAATGGTCTTAGGCAAATAACTTGTCCCTTCTGTGCACTTCCATCCTCATTTTAAAGTAGGGTTATTCATAGCAGCTAGCTGAGTGATGTGAGGATTATAAGTATTAATACCCTTTGAAGAATTCAGCCCTGTGGTTGGCACACAATAAATGATTGATAAATGTTACCAGGACTTCCCTGGTAGCTCAGCTGGTAAAGAATCCGCCTGCAATGCAGGAGACCCAGGTTCGATTCCTGGATTGGGAAGATCCCCTGGAGAAGAGGTAGGCTACCCACTCTAGTATTCTTGGGCTTCCCTGTGGCTCAGTTTGTAAAGAATCCACCTGCAATGCGGGAGACCTGGGTTCGATCCCTGGGTTGGGAAGATCCTCTGGAAGAGGGCATGGCAAACCACTCCAGTATTCTTGCGTGGAGAATCCCCATGGACAGAGGAGCCTGGCAGGCTGCAGTCCATGGGGTTGCACAGCTGTGTCTTGATAGAAGCATCTTGGGCTTCTGTATAAGCTAAGCTTGAGCTCGAGACCAAACTCAGGAAGGAAGTTTCCTGCTGTTAAGTATACAGTCTCTGCATCACTCTGCAATGAATTTCTGCCATCGTGGTGTACGGGTCACCCATTCATTAAGACCCTAGGGATCTTGTGTTGACAAGAGCAATGTAAGTTGAATAAAGACCCTATTTCGCTTTGGGAATAACTTGATAAGCAGAGAGAAAAGTGTGAGCTTCCTGACCCCTCCTATTGTTTTCTCTTCATCTCACTCTTTGTCTTTAATAAGAATCGTGGTGAGGGAAGCCACATCCAGTGGTGACTCTGAGAGCGACAAGAGTGGGCCCCATGCATCTGTTACCACCTTACATAGGGGATGGTGGGCCAGGAAACCCAAGGAATGTGCCCATGACACAGGTCCTAAAAAACTGGGTGTTGGCTTGAAGACTCTCAAGGTCTACACTGAACTCTCAGCCAGCTTTCCTGATAAAGGTCACTAGAAGACTCTTGTTACACCAGCCATATGGGAGACCGGGGGCTATGTTCAGAGTTCTTAGAACAGTGCCTGTTTCTGAAAAATAGGAGGAAACTCTAGAACTCTAGTCCAAGAATGATGGGTAGAAAAGACCTAAATTAAAAAGAAGAGCACAGACCACAGACTGATCCATCTGATGGACTCATTGTACAGCAGAATCTTCCAAATGTGGTCAGTAGAAGAACTGTATGGTGACCAGTAGCCACTTAAGAAGTAAAGGAAGAATCTGGCGGTTCCTCAAATGGTTAAAAATGGTTACTATAGGATACAGCAACTCCCCCACTCCTAGATTTATACCCTAGAGAAAAGACAATGTATGTCCACATAAAAACTTGTATATGAGTGTTCATAGCAGCATTATTCATAACAGCTAAAAAGTAGAAATACAGCAAATGTCACTCACCTGATGAATGGATGAATGCAATGTGGTATATCCATACCATGGAATACTCTTCAGCAATAAAAACAGATGAAGTACTGATACCTGCTACAACCTTGAAAACAGTACACTGAGTGAAAGAAGCCAGTCACAAAAGACGGCATATTATTTGATTTCATCTACACGAAATGTTCAGAATAAGCCAATCTATAGAGACTGTATTAGTAAAAGTAAATGTGAAAGTTGCTCAGTCGAGTCCGACTCTTTGTGACAGTGTATGTGTGTGTATATTTATGAGAAGAAAATGGCAACCCACTCCAGTATCCTTGCCTGGGAAATCCCATGGACAGAGGAGCCTGGCAGGCTATGGTCCTGGGGTCACAAAGAGTCAGAGACGATGTATATATATACACGCACGTGGTAGTTTAGTTGCTGAGTTGTCTCCTCTGTCTGTGGAATTTCCCAGGCAAGGATACTGGAATATATATATATGTAATTATATATATAATATTGCTTATAATAAGTCTCTCTCTACCTATATATTGGGTGTGTTCTGTAAGATCACATGGAAACCTGACCGAACTTTTTGGCCAACCCAATATACATCCACATAGAGGCAGATGTGTTCTGTTTCTGCGTGTGCCTGTGTGTGTGTTTACGGGAACGGGGCGGGGGAAGGAGGAGAGACTTATGATGAGGAACTGGCTGGTGAGATTACGGAGGCTGAGTCCCACTGTCTGCCATCTGCAAGCGGGAGACCCTGGAAAGCCAGTGGTATAATTAAATCTGAGCACCAAGGCCTGAGAACTAGGGAGCTGATGACGCAGATCCCAGTCTGAGGGCAGGAGAAGATGAAATAGACATTCAATCAGTGTCCAGAAAACAGGGGGCAATTCCTTCTCCAGGCCCTTGAGGGACTGGCTGATGCCCACTCACATGGAGGAGGACCATCTACTTTACTGACTCCACTGCTTCAAATGCTCATCTCATCCAGAAACACCTTCACAGACACCCAGAAACAAGGATTAATCTGTGCACTCCTTGGCCAGTCAGGTTAACACGTAAAATTAACCATCACAGAGAAAGAAGGTAGGACCGGAAGGATGGGGGGGATGGATGGGGCTCAACATCCATCCATCCTTGGGGAGTGGAGTTTCTGCACAACTCTGCAAATATACTGAAAGCCATTAACTTGGATACTTTAAATGGGTGAATTGTACGGTGAATTACATCTCAATAAAGCTGTTCGAAAAAAAATGAAAAAAGATGTGAGACTCCTCCTGAAAACACCCTGGGGGAGGGGCAGGAAGGGAGGAAAAGTTACTCACTGTGAAGGGAAGAGTAATATATAGGCAGATTTTGGATATTTAAAGATCCAACTCCTTAATTGACTTACTTATGGGAACGATTATCATTTATCTCTTCCGAGCTTTCCCAAGAAGTCTTCCTTTAATCCCTTCAGTCGACAGAGGCTATTTTTCTTTTATGAACATACATCAAAATGATGATGTTATCAGCCATTCAGCATTTAGCTTCCGAAGTACAGCTCTAAAGTTATGGGAGCATGTCACCAGTTCACAGGGAAAATTCATCTTGAGACTTTATGCTGATAACTTTATTGTTATTTTTCTGTTCCTATCGTTTGTCTAGCCAATTCAGTGAATGCTCCCTAAGGGCAGACGGCAAGTACAGTAAGTCCCCTACATACAAACACGTTCTATTCCGAGAGCAAGTTCGGAAGTCCGGTTTGTTCAGAAATCCAACAAAGTTAGCCTAGGTAGCCATCTAACACAATCGGCTATATAGTACTGAACTGTGATAGGTCTCTAATACTTTTCACATAGATAATACATACATAAAAAGCAAACGAAAAAGAAAGCGTCTCTAATCTTACAGTCCAGTATCTTGAAATGCATGTGCAGTACAACAGATGGCATACCACACATCTTTGTAGGTTTGTACGTAGGGGACCTTCTGTAAGATTTTTTTTACCCCATGGAGCCTAACACAGGGTCTTGCAATCTCGTGGCATTTAAAAGCTCTGCAGAGAGGTGCTGATAGTGTTATTTCAAGCCTACTTTGTCTTCCAGGTGAAGGTTTCCATAACTACCATCACACCTTTCCCTTTGACTACTCTGCGAGTGAATTTGGCTTAAATTTCAACCCAACCACCTGGTTCATTGACTTCATGTGTTGGCTGGGGCTAGCCACTGACCGCAAACGGGCAACCAAGCAGATGATCGAAGCCCGGAAAGCCCGGACTGGAGACGGGAGCGCCTGACTTCTGGACCCTGCATCTGCGCCCGCTGTCAACGACGCCTCGGTTCACGGCCTTTGTTACTACACTACTCCTGTCCACTGGATCGTGGGAGGGGGCGCAAGCTGGGGAGAGAGCAGAATCCACGCAGTTTGCGGATTTTTCTCGTTGGTCTCAAAATAATGTCAAGATACAAACTATCAATGACAAGAATTTTTTAAAAGTCAGTGTAACTATGCTTTAACACTAGAACGCGGACATGTAATTTAATCGCTATAGCTACAACATGTCATTCAAACATACATCGTCATGTGCTTGTACTTGTAGGTGATGTTAACCCTGACAGGATGAAGGAATTTCATATTCTTTCAGTGTGATTCAGGAGAGCCTTTGTTTTCTGTTTTAAACCCAACCTTATTTTCAAACAGACTGTTTGAAGGAGCAGAGAGGCAGGGTGGAAGACAAAAGAGAGGGTCTAAGTAGTAAGGAAAGAATGTTTCTTCTTTGTAATTATTGTGTGTGTGTGTTGTTGCTTTAAAGTAAGAAAATTGAAAATGTTAAAAAATGAGAATACAGGAAATGGCTCTCTTATTTTTTTGCCCTGTTTCCAGCTTGTTGATGTTCCACTTTCTTTGCTTCAAGGGGTCTGTTCACTGCTCAGCTAGTTTTGTGTCCTGAGCTGTCCGTCCAGCTGACCCTATAAATCAGTGCCTGTTTTAAGTGTTTGATTTTGTTCTCTTTGCTATTGTCATTTTAAGATGTAGAACTCAGAAGTGCCAGACATCAAATGAAGCTCTCATTTAAATGTTTAGACACCTAATTTATATTCTAATTGATCCTAGCCACTGATGCATGTACTTTACCTACTCCTGCTAAATAAGCATATTAATTTTCCACACCAGGTCATCAGATCTGAATAACCAACAGTTATCTAGAACTCAGTGTCTACAAATGTTTCACCTGCATGCGGCCTTCATTGATTTTGCAGCAAGACATAAAGTGATCATTATGTAGCCTCTGGATTTTAAAAAAATTTGTGTGTTAAGTCGCCTTGTAAAGAGCATGTCGAATTAATGGGACAGCGTGCCCTTTGTGTTAGATGTTAGAGCAAAAGAGAGCCTTATAGTTTGGCATCAGAGCACTTCGAAGATAGTGCTGCAAAGATAGGGGAGATGTAGGATTTAAATTTACATTTTTGAAAAGAAGTGACGCCGGTAAGGAATTGTCATAATAAAGTTCTTCATCCAGCAGGTGTTTAACAGTGTTATTTTTGCCATTAATAATGTGTAAACTATGAGTGATTCACAATAAATGATTATGAATTCGTTGGTGTTCCTGACCTGATACTTAAACCCAGTTTGAATGTCCCTCAAGGGTGCCTTATGCTTTGTGATGACCACATAATGCACATTTGATTTGGGCTCTGGGCTAACAACAGCCCCTAAGACGGGACCTCTCCTATCCCATCAGTCTTACACATAACCGGAGGGAAAATCAGCAGGTTTTATTTGGACTGGAGAGCAGCTGTCCCCAACCTTTGGCACCAGGGACTGGTTTTGTGAAAGACAATTTTTTCACAGACTTGGGGTGAGTGTGTTGGGGGGGGTGGTTTCGGAATGATTCAAGTGCATTACATTTATTGTGCACTTTATTGCATCAGCTTTACCTCACGCTATCAGGCATTAGATCCCAGAGTTTGGGGACCCCTGCTGCCCCAGTGGTGTCATTTCTCACTCATCAACACCTTTGCTTGTACTGCTTCGAGCTGACACATGGGAACCCAACTCCTATATGTCATCAAAACATCACGAAGCATCCCTTCCTCCCCACAGCCCTGCCGAGGTGGGCAGATGGACTCAACTCTCACTCCAGCCCTGCCTCTCAGCTCTGCTCCATTCCATGCTCCTCACTCTCTGCCCATCTTTTGCCCCAAAGCAGTGCTCTGGCCGTCAGCTGTCAATGTCCTAGCCTGCCTGCAGTTGAGTGAGAGGCCAGCCCTCAATGGGGGCCAGACTGGATTTCACTCATAAGGACTCTTATGAGGAGGCATTGTTCAGCTGCTCCGTACCCTAACCATATGTTGCTAAGACTTTGAATACAGTGTTGGTAGAGTGTAGATTCGTCCAAGACGAATCTATATCCACCATATTTGGCCATATTTCTGATTGGCCATATTTCTGTGAATTTTTGAGCTCTCAAAGTACTAAACTTATTTGCTTGTCTATTAATAGAAAAGATTACACTTGGAATCTTTGTAATCTTCTCATGAAAGGAGGCTGTTTCACAGCTAATCCAAGTAAATCCAGAACCTCTGGATTTACAATCCTCTGAACTTGAGTGCCACATTTTTTTAAAATCTATTTTTGTTGTGCTTCATGGAATGTGGGATCTTAGTTCCCCAACCAGGGACTGAACCTGAGCCCCTGTATTGGTGTCGAGAAGTCTTACCTGCTGGACCCATGGGAAGTCCTGGGTGCCACATTTTTACCCAGGAATGAGATAAGGACTGCAATGTTTGTTTTTTTTTTTAATCAACCCCAAATTACACATTTTATTATTATTTTTTATTAGAGGATAATTGCTTTACAACATTGTGTTAGTTTCTGCTGTACTATGAAGTGAGTCAGTTATACGTATACATATAGCCCCTCCCTCTTAAATCTCCCTCCCACCTACCCCCATCCCACCCTTCTGGTCATCATAGAGCACCAAGCTGAGTTTCCCATGCTATAAAGAAGCTTCCCACTAGCTATCTACTTAACACATGGTAGTATATACATTGGAGAAGGAATTGGCAACCCACTCCAGTGTTCTTGCCTGGAGAATCCCAGGGACAGAAGAGCCTGGTGGGCTGCCGTCTATGAGGTCACACAGTCAGACACGACTGAAGCGACTTGGCAGCAGCAGTAGCAGTGTATATCTGTCGGTTCTACTCTCCCAATTCATCCCACCCTCCTCTTCTCCCCTCCCCTACCCACCGCCAAGGACTGTTGATGGAGTGGATGAAGGTTAGAGCACACCAGAGGATTCCATACTCATCTTCCCCCAGGCCTCTGCAGCATCTAAGGATGCAGCTTTCTCATCTGTAAGAAGAAGGGATGAAATGAGACTCTGTCTCAGGTCCCACCCAGCCCTAACGTTCACTAGCAGCAGCACAGGAATATGCTTGTGTCCAGATTGCAAGCACCTCTCAAGCCTTCCCAGAACCTAGGAGGTCAAAATTGAGGGGAAATAATTGAGTCTGAGTGGGAAACCACAGACTGAGGCCAAAAGCAAAGAACGTTCTCAGTAAAAATAAAAAAGTGTATGTGTCTCATTTATTTCCAACATATAGTGAAGCAGTAAAAGTAAGTATAACCCATGAAAAATAATAAAAGAAAGTACTGCCAAAGACCCCAGCTTAGTAAAGTAGTAGAAATAGCACCGGACTCAGAGACCAGAAAGTGGGAGTTCCTAGTGGCTTAGATGGTAAAGAATCTGCCCGTAATGCAGGAGACCCAGGTTTGATCCTTGGGTCGGGAAGATCCCCTGGAGAAGGACATGACAACCCACTCCATATTCTTGCTGGAGAATTCCATGGAAAGAGGAGCCCAGTAGACTACAGTCCATGGAGTTGCAGAGTCAGACACGACTGAGCGACTAAGACTTTCACTTTCAGAGACCTGAGCTTGAATTCACTTTTTTTTCCCCAACTGAGATGAAACTGACATATAACATTATATTAGTTTCAGGTGTAGAGCGCTGTGATTTGATATTTTTATGTACTGCAGAATGACCACCATAGTAAGTCTAGTTAACAACCATTACCACACATAGTTAAATAATTTATTTCTTGTGATGAGAATTTTAAAGATCTCCCCTCTTACAAACTTTCGAATATACAATCAGTCGGTTTTTGTTTTTTTTTAATATATACACAATCAATCAGACAGGGACACCAGGCCTCCCTGTCCATCACCTACTCCCGGAGTTTACCCAAACCCATGTCCATTGAGTCAGTGATGCCATCCAACCATCTCATCCTCTGTCATCCCTTTCTCCTCCCACCTTCAATCTTTCCCAGCATCAGGGTCTTTTCAAATGAATCAACTCTTTCCATCAGGTGGCCAAAGTATTGGAGTATCAGCTTCAGCATCAGTCCTTCCAATGAATATTCAGGACCGATTTCCTTTAGGATGGACTGGTTGGATACAATGTTATTAACTGGGTCAGGAAGAGTTGGGTGTGACTGAAGCAATTTAGCACACACTTGAAGTTGCCATTTACTAATCCACAGAGCCGCTCTGAACCTGAGTCCTCATCCACAAAATAAGAGTAATACTATGTTGGAACCCCAGAGGCCTCGAGCATAGGGCCTGGTGCTTCCTAGACCACTAAGGAAACAATCACCATGGGTGAGTGCTTGTCGTGAGAAGGAAACTGAGATGTAGTCAAATAACCACAGACCAGAAGTGAGGAGGACCTACTTGCAGTTCTTGTTTTGCTACTAACTAGCTGGATGGTAAAAGGTAGTAGAATATGGCCAAACAAGCTAGTTTGACATAAGATTATTTTGAGTTAGAGATATTTTTAAAACAGCAAATGCAAGAAGGCGCCCTGACTTCCTTTTTCCTTCTTAAAAGCGGAAGACAAAACTCCAGTGTGAAAGATGCCCTCTCTGTACCAAGAGGAAAGAAACATTCTTATCTCCACAGACAGGGAGAAGGTGCCAAGAGAAATCAGTACAAACTTTGTTCAAATAGCCCTTATCTTCCTTGAGCAGCCCCATATATTTCAGTTGCCTTTTCACAGTTACTACTCTCTGTTCAACCTAGTGCTGTGCTGAGTCACTCAGTTGTGTCCGACTCTTTGCGACCCTATGGACCATAGGCCACCAGGCTCCTCTGTCCATGGGGATTTTCCAGGCAAGAGTACTGGAGTGGGGTGCCATGCCCTCCTCCAAGGTATCTTCACAACCCAGGGATCGAACCCAGGTCTCCCACATTACAGGCGAATTCTTTACCATCTGAGCCACCAGGGAAATTAGTTCAACCTAGTATACGAGCTCTTAGACCCAACCATTTTGGGGGTCTTGTTTTAAATTTATTGATGGAAGTATAGTTGATTTACAATGTGCCAATCTCCATTGTACAGTATAGTGACTGCGACACACACATACATTCTTTTTAAAATATCTTTTCCATCATGTCTATCCCAGGTGATTGGATATAGCCCCCTGTGCTATACAGTAGGACCTTGTTATTTATCCATTTAGAATCGGGGGGGGGGGGGTCTTCATTTTTTCTGTGAAAGCTCCCATGTCCATGTAAGAATAAAAATCGGTATGCTTTTCTCCTGCGAATCCATCTTTGATTTGTTCAGTTGCTTAAGTCGTGTCTGATTCTGTGCGACCCCAGGGATTGCCGCACGTGGCATGGCCAGGTGGCACAGTTGGTAAAGAATCTGCCTGCCAATGCAGGAGACACAGTTTCGATTCCTGGGTTAGGAATATCCCCTAGAGAAAGAAATGGCAACCCACTCTGGTATTCTTGCCTGGAAGATCCCTTGGACAGAGTAACCTGGTGGTCACACACGCACGAACTGCTGCACACTAGACTCTTTCTCCATGATCTCCCAGAGTTTGCTCAAATTCATGTCCATCGATTCACATCCATGGAGATGCCATCCAAATATCTCATCCTCTGTCACCCCATCTCCTCTTGCCCTCAGTCTTTCCCAGGATCAGGGTCTTTTCCAATGAGTTGGCCCTTTGCATCAGGTAGCTAAAGTATTGGAGCTTCAGCTTCTGCATCAGTCCTTCCAATGAATATTCAGGGTCGATTCCCTTTAGGATTGACTGGTGTGACCTCCTTGCTGTCCAAGGGACTCTCAAGAGTCTTCTCCAGCACCACAATCCGTCTTATGTCAACTTAACTCTGCCTTGACAGTAAGAGGGTAAAAGAAAAGTTTTGCTTTCCTTGCAATTCTAACCTCTCAGCACTTCTGTGTCCACCTCACTCCCTCCACTGTATAGGAACCAACTGGATTGGGGGATTGGGTTATCCATGGGTTATCCTGTCCAGTTCTGTAAGTCTGTCCTCTCTGCAGACAGAAGGCCCCACAGGCTGGCTCTGTCCAGCCCCAGGTGGTTCCCTCTGCACCTCTGCCTTCTTTCCTGAGCCTTCACACTCCCATCAGAGGACAGGTCTGGCTTGCAATGTCCTTTATGCTTCGGTAGCTCATTTTTCTCCTCATCAGGAGCTGGGATAGATTTTTTCAGGGGAGAGCTTGAAGCTAATGGAAAAGAATGAGCTTGGGGATTACCTGGGAGGTTCATTTATCCATTTCAATCCTGTCCCCAATTACACAGGAGACTGAAAGCCAGTTGTGTTCTCCGTGGCTGCTCATGTGAAAAACAGGGAAGGAAGAAAGAAACTTTGCAATCCTTTTTAAAATTTCCCCATTTTTAGGTCAAGGTAAGTGTCAGACTTTATTTTGGGGGGCTCTAAAATCACTGCAGATGGTGATTGCAGCCTTGAAATAAAAAGACACTTACTCCTTGGAAGAAAAGTTATGACCAACATAGATAGCATATTCAAAAGCAGACACATTACTTTGCCAACAAAGGTCTGTCTAGTCAAGGCTATGGTTTTTCCAGTGGTCATGTATGGATGTGAGAGTTGGACTGTGAAGAAAGCTGAGCACTGAAGAATTGATGCTTTTGAACTGTGGTGTTGGAGAAGACTCTTGAGAGTCCCTTGGACTGCAAGGAGATCTAACCAGTCCATTCTAAAGGAGATCAGCCCTGGGTGCTCTATGGAAGGAATGATGCTAAAGCTGAAACTCCGGTACTATGGCCACCTCATGCAGAGAGTTGACTCATTGGAAAAGACTCTGATGCTGGGAGGGATTGGGGGCAGGAGAAGAAGGGGACAACCGAGGATGAGATGGCTGGATGGCATCACTGACTCAATGGACGTGAGTCTGAGTGAACTCCGGGAGTTGGTGATGGACAGGGAGGCCTGGTGTGCTGTGATTCATGGGGTCACAAAGAGTTGGACATGACTGAGCGACTTAACTGAACTGAACTGAACTGATGAGCCCCACAGACCTGTCTTTACCCTTTCTCGATGTTGGGGGTTGGCGGGGGAAATCCTCTTGTTCTCCCTGGGGAGCTGTGGTGTCCACCTCCCCATCCTCCCTCTCCACTGCCCCAGGAATGTCCCTGGTTCTAAGTTTGCACCATCACAGGAGGAAGGCACATGCTTGCCCAGGAATGCCCGTGAGACACAAAGCCCGTGAGCAGCTTCCTGTGGGCTCCGGGACAGCGGCCTTTTCCTTCTCCTCCCCCTTCCCCCACCCTCCACCCCTCACCCCCACTTCCATCCCCCACCCCCACCACAACACCTCTGACTCCCCATGTGGAAGATCAGCCAGCTGCCTCCTGCCTCCTCACAGGATGCAAAATGAGCAGAGTGGCTGGCAGCACCGGAGCCGGTTGGCCTGTGCAGGCTTTGGCCCCAGAAAGTGCCCTTCCTCACAAGGCTAGTCGGACCAGGAAGGACCCTTCCCGAACCACAGTTGCTGGTGGAAAGAGACTCTGCCTGCGCCATCTCTCCAGATCCCTACAACTCGGGGTTCACTACCTCGGCATCCCTTCTCCTCCGCCCTTTCCTCCCTTCCCGTCACTGAAAGAAATCTCCCAAGTTGCTTTTCTAATAGACGCGCCAACTGCTGGGCACCACCCCTCCGTCCCCACCCCACCCACCCTGTGGCCCGTGGCCAAAACCACCGGTTCCCACTGGATGGGGTGTGGTTGTGTTTTTAACCCCAGATTTTGCTTAAGCCTGTGCTCACAGCCTGTGGAAAGAGAGGAGCTGCGTGTGGACCGTGCTCCTCTCCTGGGACCAGGGTTCTTCGCCTTCCCCAATCAATGGAAATTGACTAGAGGCCAGATAAGAAATTCAGGCAAGGCTTTACTGGGGCCCTGCTGCAGTGTGTGTCGGGGGGGGCAGTGGAGGGGTGGGAGAAGAAACAACAGGTTCCCTGACTTGCTTGTTCCCGGCTAGGAGGGGCCGCTTGTCCTTAGATGGGGTAGGGATGTGGGTAGGGATGTGCCCAGGGGTCTGGCGGAGGAGTGGCTTAGGTGGTTTGCCTACCCCTCGGGTGATGCAGTGTGCAGGGGACATGGGCCGTAACTTGCTTTGGCTCCTGACACTCTGTTTTTGCTCCAGGCTTCTCAAAGGTAGCAGTTAGGTTTTTTGGTCTCTTTGCCAAAATTTGCCCCACTATGCATGCACGCAGTTATTTTTAGTTCCATATAGTTTCTCTGTATTTTGTTGCTGGAGGAGAAGTGTGTCCAGGAGCAAGCATTGCAGCACTGCAGCACAGGGCCCCACGTCCCAGCCTGTCTCAATGTGACGACGCTGTGTGTGAGGGTGGGTGTCCACGCCAGGTACACGTTGTGGTCATTGTGATCACTGCTGGGAGATGACCTGGGCTGCTCACTAGGATATCCAGGGTCCTCAAGCAAGAGTGAATGAACGATGTGCGTGATGCCATTCTTGTTCCAGTAAGTAGGCTTCTCACACCTGACGGGGAGAGGATGGGAAGACCCACTTCAGCTCCTTCCTGGCCCCAGAGGAACCATCCATTGAACGCACACACAGCTCCTTGAGAGCCAGAGGGTCTCCCTCAAATCCCTTCTGTGGACTAAAAGGCACTTAAGTGCTCCTGACGTCATAGAGTGTTTGTTCCAGGTGTGCCAAGCTCCGAGCTCAGCTGTTTGCACTGTTCTCTTCACCTCCTGCTAGACCGAGCCATTTGTAACACACAGGATCAGAATTCTGAGAGTCAGCTTATTACAATACGTACAACTGAGGTGGGATGGGAAAAATGATCTCCAAGTGGATACTTTATCTTTAGTGTTAGTTGCTCAGTGGTGTCTGACTCTGATGCCATGGACTGTAGCCCGCCAGGCTCCTTTGTCCGTGGGATTCTCCAGGCAAGAATACTGGAGTGGGTTGCCATTTCCTTCTCCAAGGGATCTTCTGATCCAGGGAATCAAACAGGGGTCTGCCTCATTGCAGGCAGATTCTTTACTGTCTAATCCACCAGGGAAGCCTTATATATACTTTGGCTTGGATGGTTTCAAAGCACTATTCTAAACATGAAGACCTTGGGACTTCCCTGGTGGTTCAGTGCTAGGAATCCACATTCCCAGTGCAGGAGGTCTGGGTTTGATCCCTGCTTGGGGAACTGGATCCCACATGCCACAACTAAGATCCAGTGCAGTCAAATAAACAAATATATTTTTAAAAAGTGAAGTCCTTGCTTTTGCCTTGATGTGGGAGATTTTTAAGCAATGATACTTTGGAGCCTTTTCCACCACCTGCTTGTTCATTTTGAAGCCAGGGGCCTGAATCCATTTAAAGGCACTGAAATGGACAGGCCATTTTCATGTGGTTTTGTTTAAACATTACTTGACTCCTTGGCCTACATTCATACCACCCAGGGATGGCTGCATTGTCAGCAGGGAGACAAACAGCCCAAGGAAAAATATGCAAAATCGCTGCCTCTCTATCCATCATATGTAAGAGCTATTAATAGAACAATGATTGCTGCATCCATTCTTAGGCCAGAAACTACAGGAATCGATTGCAAGCAAGCTTAGGAAGTACTCGATTCAGCTTTACCCAAGCAAAAGATGTGGCCAGAAGCCATCCTAGTTGTGTATCCCTAAAAAAGGAAAGAAGGGACAAGTCTCAAAGACAGCATCACTCAGAAAACTGACCCTCTTTCCAAGCCCATGTGAACAGCTGGTGGAGATATTCATGAGGCATCGTTGGGATGGCTAGATACTTATGCACCATCTTGGGATTTTTTTGTTTGTCTTTGTTTCTCTTTGAATTGTTTGAAGTTCCAATCGAAGGGGAAGTTGCTCAGTCGTGTCCGACTCTGTGTGACCCCATAGACAGCAGCCCACCAGGCTCCCCCGTCCCTGGGATTCTCCAGGCAAGAAGAGATGCCCTTAAAATGAGCATTGCTGTGTCCAGGAAATTGCAGCTTTATAACACTTGGAAACAATAACTTTCTTCCGAATAAGGTCACCACCCATCGTATGCCATGGGGATTTGGCTACCAAAGCTCCCTACTCCATGTTGGAATTGGGCTGCTCAGAGATGGTTTAAACCTTCCAACCAACTTGTCTTGGCTAGTCTGATTTTTACAATGTCTTCCGTTGTAACAGCCAGTCTGTTGTTTTCCCATTTGCTTTAACTTGAGCACATCAGAGAGAGAGAGAGAGAGAGAGAGAGAGAGAAAATAGGACAGCTTGAGGAGGTGTAAAAAATATAATTACTCTTTGAAAGTATGCATATGTATCTATTTTTTTGCTACTCCCATTTCACTTGTCTTTTCAGCTCTAAATAGGAGAATGCTCCTGGCTTATGGGTGTATATTACTTAAATTTATTTCTAACTAAAAGAACATCCTTTATGACAAGTTCTAGGCCAATGATTGCAGTGCATTTCTAAAATTTCTTTTGCATTAGATGACTATTTAGTATTGCTGTCTTAGGTTTGTAACTCATTCCGTTCTTTACCTTGTTAAAGGTGAAACCCCAGGCAGGCAATCCCAAGTCTGTGGTGTGCACACCAGTATCCTAAGCTCCCAGCAGAGAGCTTACCACGTACCAAGGCCTCAACACTGTTGGTCCAGCTGCCACTGTTTGTGAATACAGATGGGATGCAGCAATACAACCTACAAAAGTAAATTGTGGATTAAAAAAATATTCACAACCTCCAAGTTGAGAGTTTATATTTTATTTTTTGCTTTTCAAACTTTTTATTTTGTGTTGGGGTATAGCCAGTTGACAATGTTGTGATAATTTCGAGTACGGCGAAGGGACTCAGCCACACGTATACATGCATCCATTCTCCCCCAAACTCCCCTCCCATCCAGGCTGCCATAACATCGAGCAGAGTTGCCTGTGCTATACAGTAGGTCCTTGTTGGTTATCTGTTTTAAATACAGCAGTGTATACATGTCAATCCCGAACTTTCCTTTCCCCTCATCCTTCCCTCCACCCCAGCAACCATGAGTTCATTCTCTAAGTCTGTGAGTCTCTTTCTGTTTTCTAAGTACGTTCATTTGTATCATTTCTTTTGAGATTCCACATACAAAGGATGTCAGAGGAAATTTCTCCTTCTCTGTTTGACTTACTTCACTCAGTGGGACAGTCTCTAGGTCCATCCATGTTTCCACAAATGACATTATTTCATTCTTTTTATTGGGTAATATTCTATTAATGGCAACCCACTCCAGTATTCCTGCCTGGAGAATCCGATGGGCAGAGAAGCCTGTCAGGCTACAGTCCATAGCATCGCAAAGAGCTGGACATGACTGAAGTGACTTAGCAGAACCATAGCTTCTTTATCCATTTCTCTGTCAGTGGGCATCATTTAGGTCACTTCTTGTTGCTATTTAGTCACTAAGTTGTATCTGACTGTTTGCAACCTCAAAGAGTGTAGCTCACCAGGCTCCTCTGTCTGTGGGATTTCCCAGGCAAGAAAGTTATGTTTTCTTCAGTGGGAATTTTTAGCACTTCAAGCCTGGGAGATGGCATCTCAGGTAACCCTGAGAGAAAAGAGGTGAGGGAATGAGCTAGGTTACACAGAAGTTTTACAATGAAGGGAAGGTAGTCTGAAAGCAAAAGAATTTGCTTTTCATTATTTGTAAAAGAATTATTATTTATTACAAATTTATTGTAAATTTTTTACAAATTTATTATTTGTAAAAGCAAAAGAATTTGTATTTTATTATTAATTAAAGAATTATTATTTATTACAAATTTATTGTAAATTTTTTACAAATTTATTATTTGTAAAAGCAAAAGAATTTGTATTTTATTATTAATTAAAGAAAACCAGATGGCTCAACTTAAGGAATTTAGCATTTTTCTATGTACGAAGATGCAGGAGCCCGGGCTCACTGAAATCATTCCTTGGTTCCCCTCAGCTATGCCGGGGGAGGTGGGCAGTATCCTGTCTTCACATCCTGAGCTTCCTCAGGGCTCACCCTTGGGAGTGGCTGTAGTCTGATGACTGCTACATGACAGGTCTTCTTTCCTTCCTGAGTTCCCCCAGGGCGCACCAGCTCGCCATCCGTAGTAGCCGGCGGTGACATCCTCGTTTACCGGTATGGCAGGAAATAGTCCATTACTCAAAATCAATTAGAAGACAATTCACAGTAGTATATATATTTATGTCAACCCCAAACTCCCTATACATCCCACCCTCCTTCCCCTCTTGGTGTCTGTAAGTCTGTCCTCTACATCCCAATCTCTCTGCTTTGCAAATAGGTTCAACACCAATACAGTATATTAACGCATATATATGGAATTTAGAGGGCTTCCCTGGTGGTTCAGACAGTAAAGTGTCTGCCTGCAATGCGGGAGACCTGGGTTCAATCCCTGGGTTGGGAAGATCCCCTGGAGAAGGAAATGGCAACCTACTTCAGTACTCTTGCCTGGAAAATTCCATGGACTGAGGAGCCCGAGGAGTCCATGGGCCCTCAAAGAGTCGGACACAACTGAGCAACTTCACTTTTTTTTTCTTTCTTTCACTTTCTTGTACCACTTTTTCTAGAGTCTACACATATGTGTTAAGATATTTGCTTTTCTCTTTTGGACTTACTTCACTCTATGACAGCCTCTAAGTCCATCCACATCTCTGTAAATTGTACAGTTTCATTCCTTTTTATGGCTGAAGATAATATTCCAGTGTGTGTGTATATATGCACACACACACACACACATATATATATATACACAGGATATATATTCCATTCCATATATATATATATATATGTAAATATGCCACATCTTCTTTATCCATCCGTCTGTCAGTGGATATTTAGGGTGCTTCCACGTCGTAGGTATTGTAAATAGTGCTGCAATGAACACTGGGCTGCGTATATCTTTTGGAATTATGGTTTTCTCCCAGTGTATGTCCAGGAGTGGGATTGCTGGGTCATATGATAGTTCTCTTGTTAGTTTTTGTTCTCCACAGTGCCTTCACCAATTATTTCTTACTCTTAAGAAGGAAACAAATTCTTGTGGAAAGGAAGGAATCTTCCCCATCTCCCATCCCATGATCCCAGTACTGTCACATGGCTTGGACGTCTTTCACAATTACTTTTCTAAATGTAGGAAAAGAAGTAACTTAGTAAGTCCTGAGCCTTCACTTAAGGATTTGACCCTTGATGATTAAGTGGGGGTGGGGGGAGGTGCTTGGAATTATAGACAAAAAGAGTTATGTGCTTTCACTGAAAATAGGCCAAGCATCATCAAACAATTAAATACATTATTTCCCTTTAATAGAAGCTCAAATCAAATGTCTCACTCAATCAAACTAAGTTAGGAGAGAAACCATCTGTCCACTCCGGGTTCAACTCCAGCAGGCCTGTGTCGAACACCATTGGCTGAGGCCTGTTTTTATCATTAAAAAATTATCTTAACTGCTCGCTGCCAAAAGTAATTTGCCTAGCATTGTCCACTCCTCGGAAGCAGAACTAATGTTTCCTGTGGCTGTGAATGTCTGTGAAATAACATCACAAAATAAATGGCTACAGGCAGCTGGAGAGAGTGAGCTGATAATGGAGAGGAGCCCTCTGTAGGAGTTGATAAGAAAGAGCTAAGGGGACGCGTGTGCTGATGGCCACAGGGTACTCCTAGAAGCCGCCAGACCTCTGAAAGATGGACTGATTTGGGGAGTCTGGACCACACACAGGTTTATAAGTAGTCTAGGGCGTGTCACTGACTTCAGATTCTGGTTCCCTCAATGCCTCATACTGAGATGTAAGATCTAGGAAAGTACTGATCGAACAAGATGTGTGGTGTGTGTGAGGGCGCGCTCTCAGTCCCTGTCTTTCTCCCCTTCTTCCTCCTCCTCCCCCTGCACCATGATCATCACCATCCTCTTTCTCCTGCTCCTGCTTCCCTCTCCCTCTCTCATCTCTGTCTCTATCTCTCTCCCTCCCTTCCTTCCTCCACTTCCAAGGACTTGTTGTTGTTCAGTTGATCAGTCGTGTCCGACTCTTTGTGACCCCATGGACTGCAGCACACCAGGCTTCCCTGTCCTTCACCATCTCCCAGAGTTTGCTCAAACTCCCGTCCATTGAGTCGATGATGCCATCCACCCATCCAAGGAATTACTCGGCCATCTGCCACTGAGGACCTTGCTTTGGGAACTGCAGCTGCTGAGGGTTGGAGAGCCGTGGTCTAGAACCTAGCCAGCAATCACGGGAAGCACACAGGTGGGGAGAAGCTCAGCAAGGCAACAGCCTGTCCTGACTCCTGCCTTCTCCAAGGCTGCGTTCTCTCTCCCTCTGTAGTTGCTCCTCGGAAGTTGCCCTTGGATGCTGGATGCACTTGTTTGCCCCTCCACCCCACTCTCTTCTTGGGGAGGCTGACGGGCACGCGTGATGTCAGCGAGCTGGCTGGGACTGGAGAATGGGAGCACCAGCAGGATGGGGGACGGTGAGTGAGGTCCAGGCACTGGTGCCCCGATTCCCTCCATCCTTGCTGCATCCTCGAGCTGATGGTCATGGTCAGTCTCTCTGTCCTCAGAGCTAAGGGGGCTAGTGGTGCCCCTGTCTCACTAGCTCCGACTGTTGCTTCCAGTGGCTTAACAACCCCATGCCCCACGCTTTTTCGAGTAGCCCGGATGACAGCCATAGAGGTGTGTCTCTCAAATCTTTTTTCAAGAAAGAATTTTCCAGCACGTCCCTGGTGGTCCAGTGGCTAAGATTCCGCACTTTCAGTGCCAGGGTTCCAGGTTCCGTCCCTGGTCGGGAAACTAGATCCCGCCTTCTGAAATGAAGATCAAAGATCTCATGTGCTGCAACTATGACCCAGTGCAGCAAAAAAAAAAAAAAAAAGAATTAGCCATTGAGCTGCAAGGCTGCAGCTAACCAATGGTCTTCAGATTTCGAGATCAGAATTGTTGCTGTTGTTTCCATCTTCCTGAACAGCCCCAGACAGTGACTAAGCATCGTGGGTAAGCCTGGCTGTTTCTGCCCAACAAGAGGGACTCCACTAACTGGCAGTCTTTGCTCACTGTCCCTGCTGAATCAGTTAAGACTGTCAGATCTGAATGGTGCTCTGAGGCTTCCCTGCCCAGTCCTGCTTCCTCCTCTGTGTTCTTTCACAGGGATCAGATCAGCATCAAAGAGCACAGCGTTTCCCTGTTCATTCCTGTTTCCTTCCCCTTCATCTTCCACAGACATTACCTCCAATAAGTCAGTTACACCCAAACTCCACCCTAGCATCTGTTTCCTGGAGAATCCAGCTAAGCCACCCTTTTTAACACTCTCTTCAGATGACCCTATTTGATTATACCCCCTCTTCCCTCCCAGGCCCTCGATGGACATCCCTTAGTATTCACTGAATACGTTTCCCCTGGGTTCACAAACTGACTTGGGGGTGGGGAGAAGCCCCTGAGAGCTTCAAGGACTGCCCTGCCCATGACAGTGGACAAAGGGAAATGACACTGTGAGGCCCCAGTTCCCATCACATCCCAGCTTCCCCACCACGTTTGCTCAGCATCCGCCGCTGTGCTTCCATCCTCGCTCCTCCAGGCCTGGGAATAGCGTCCCAAGACAACAAGCTGGAGCGACAGGGAGAATCTCCTGGAATGTGGGATCCAGCAGTGACAGATATAGGAAGTGCAGGTCTCTGGGTTTTCTCAAAAGAACCTTAGAAAAGCACATTTAATCTTAACCTTCCCTGGTGGCTCAGCTGGTAAAGAATCCACCTGCAGTGTGGGAGACCTGGGTTTGATCCCTGGGTTGGGAAAATCCTCTGGAGAAGGGAAGATCGCCTGGAGAAGGGAACTTCCCTGGTAGCTCAGACAGTAAAGCATCTGCCTACAATGCGGGAGACCCAGGTTCAATCCCTGGATTGGAAAGATCTCCTGGAGAAGGAAACGGCAATCCACTCCAGTATTCTTGCCTGGAGAATACCATGTCAGAGGAGCCTGGTAAGCTACAGTCCATGGGGTTGCAGAGTCGGACACGACTGAGCAGCTTGACTTTCACCTGCTCCAGTATTCTGGCCTGGAGAACTCCATGGACTGTACAGTCCATGGGGTTGCAAAGACTCAGACACAACTGAGTGACTTTCACATTCACATTCATTCACAGTCTTAACCAGTTGGAAGAAAGCATCCAAAGTCATTGAAGACAGAGAGCCAAAAACAGAAACCTCCAGAGTCTATTCATTTTCCCTGGAATCCAAACATGTTACGTCTTGGGAGCTGGACTGTTTGGACATCCTGGGCCTGATAGGTGCTATAAAGAAGAGGTTAAGAAGTGGGTGTTCTCTGCAGGGAGGAGACTGTGCATGGCTTGGGTTAGGACCTGTGATGACTAAGGCACTTTGGGGCAATATCTGGCTTAGTCACTCCTAGCCCTATCTTTGCAACATTCCACATATTTCCTAATTCTCTCAAGATGGGGTGAGTGTCATGAAATCCTAAAAACAGAATTAACTTAGCTATAGAAAGTGAATATGGGGGCTTCCCTGGTGGCCCAGCGGTTAAGATCTGCTTTGCAGAGAGAGGGGACATATGTATACCTATAGCTGATTCATGAAGTCTGACAGAAAACAACAAAATTCTGTAAAGCAATTATCCTTTAATTTAAAAACAAATAAATTTATAAAAAGAATCTGCCTGCAATGTAGAGGACACCAGTTCGATCCCTGGTCTGGGGAGATCCCACATGCCGTGGGGCAACTAAGCCATATGCCACAAATGCTGAGCACATGTGCTGCAATTACTGAAGCCTGGGCACCTAAAGTCCACGCTCTGCAATGAGAGGAGCCACTATCATGAGAAACCCATGACTGCAACTAGAGAGTAGATCCCACTCTCCACAAATAAAGAAAGCCCATGCTCAGAACAGCCAAATATAAACAAATATTTTTCTAAACAGTGAGTATGTCCTAGAGAGCCTACATGTGAAGCGGGGGCGGGGAGGCAGGTCTAATTTCAAGAATTCTGGCTCATTATCAAAAATACACTTATGATCAGAGCTTTTATTGTCTTTAGGGTTCAGAGAATTTAGTCCTATTGTTCATGCATCATTTTTAGGAGAGGAAAGGGACAAGGAAAGAGGAAATATGGCTGCAACACTCTTGAACTTCAGAAATGCTAATCACATCAGACATTGGCTCTTTCATGTAATACATGTAGCCAAGTAGTTCTCCACTTGTGGCCTCCACCCCCAAATCCTTAGATTTGTGATTTTTCCTTGATTTTGTTTTGACTACAGGGGTGCCTAAGAAAATATCAAGTAAGGGAGAAACTGTACCTCTCTCCAAAGAGCCTGGTAAAAACCCTAATTCTCAGATACCTCAACTTCAGGCAACTTTCTGATCCTGAGGTTCTTCACCGAGAATCTTCCGTTTTTGGATTGAGCTTCCACATGTAGGGGCTCCCCAGGTGGCGCTAGTGGTAAAGAACCTTCCTGCCAATGCAGGAGACATCAGAGACGTGGGTTCCATCTCTAGGTTGGAAGATCCCCTGGAGGAGGGCATGGCAACCCAATCCAGTATTCTTGCCTGGAGCATTCCATGGACAGAGGAGGCTGGCAGGCTACAGTCCATGGGGTCACGAAGAGTCAGACGTGATCAAAGCAACTTAGCACACAGCATGCCACCTAGATGATACTGGAGTCAGAATCAACATTTGTGACTAGACTCATCCTTGCTACCATGCACATGTGTGTCCCTGAATAGCAGCAAAAATGCAGAACCTTTCGGGCTCCAGTTCTAACCCATGGGGCCGTGCTGCCCTCAACCACTAAGCCTCGATCAGTGGCTGAAACACTGCAAGCCTTTCTCTCTGTGCTTCTATTCTTTCTAATCCTTGGACACTTTGCCCCCAGAGGCAGCACTCCACACTTCCCCCCATCCTCTCCTCTCTCTTTACCTCTATCTCATTTTCTGATTTATTTCCTCTGACTCTTCTCTTCATTTGATAGAGCTCCCCTGTCCATTTCAATTATTTTCCAAAACTCCCACTGGAAACAAACTCTTCCATTTCAGCCTTCTAGCCTAGAAGCTGTTCCTCTGCTTCACCCCACAATCACTGGGGCCAGGCAGGGGATGTAAACATCCTCCCGCTGGCTGCCTTCCACTGATGTTTCCAATCCATTACTTCTCCACTCTCGTGCGAAAACTCTGCTCGCTTGATTCCCCCAACATTCACACATTCTCATAACTGCCACCGCCCTCTTGCTCCTCTCATCTGTGACCTCCAAGTCACGCCCCCTTATACACAAAGTGCTTTGCCATCTTGTTTACGTACTTTCTTTCTCTCTACATCATGTTCAGCAGAAGTTCCTATTGTTATGTCTGTGTGAACAGCATCTCTGTATAAGTCTGTGTGCATGCTAAGTCACTTCAGTTGTGTCCAACTCTTTGCAACCCCATGGACTGAAGGCTGCTAGGCTCCAGTCAAGAATACTGGAGTGGGTTTCTCCAGGCAAGAATACTGGAGTGGGTTGCCATGCCCTTCTTCAGGGAATCTTCCCAACCCAGGGATCGAACCCGAGTCTGTTATGTCTCCTGCGTTGGTAAGCAAGTTCTTTACCATTAGCGCCGTCTGGGAAGCATAGGTTTAGCTGTACCTAAAACCCCCAAGTAAGTGGCTTAAATAATACAGAGTTCGTTCACATAAAACAAGTCTAGAAACTAGGCGAAACAGGGTGAGAAGGGTGAATCCATGTTACTGGGAACTCAGTATTTCTGTTCTTAGCCTGGGTTTCTATCCTTCAAGTGGCCTCAGGGTTCAAACTGACTGAAAGGCTAAAAGAAAAAAAGGGGGAAACAAAACGGCAAATGAGTGCACCTTCCGGATGGCTGCTCACTGCAATTTTCCCAGATCCCCCTCCCCTCTGAGCACTTCTACTTACTATATTCTTTGCTGTGCCACCTGCAGAGGAAGCTGAGAAGGGTGCTTTTAGCTGTTCAGAGTAAAATCAGTGAAAACTAATATTCTTGCCTAATAGTTTTTGTCCAGTATCATTGACCTTCACTTCTACTCTGCTTCACCCACCCTATTCTTCATGACCATTCTTGGTACTTTGTTACACCTCGCCTCCTAATCAACTAAGTTTTCATATCCTCCTCTCTGGGCTTCCCAGGTGGTTCAGTGGTAAAGAATCTGCCTGCCAATGCCAGAGACCCAGGAGATGTGGGTTCAGTCCCTGGTTCAGGAAGATCCCCTGGAGGGGGAAATGGCAAACCATTCACTTATTCTTGCTTGGGAAATCCTATGGACAGAGGAGCCTGTTGGGCTACCATCCATGGGGTTGAAAAGAGTTGGACATGACTTAGAGACAGAGAACACACACACACACACACATCCACACACACATCCTCCTCTCTGATCCTTACTGTCTACCCTTGCAACCCCCATGCTCTCAGATCTATTCTTCCACCACATCAAATTAAGTCTCTTGGTCCATTTAAGATTTTTTTTCATGTGGACCATTTCTAAAGTCTTCATTGAATTAGTTACACTATTGCTTCTGTTTTATGTTTTGAATTTTTGGCCACAAAGCATGTTAGATCTTAGCTGGAGATCAGCACCCCCTGCATTGGAAGGTGAAGCCTTAACCACTGGACCACCAGCGAGGTCCCTCCCTTGATCCTTTTACCTCCTGCCCCTGCCCCTGCATTTGGGAAACTTACAAACTGTCACATCATTTTGGACCCTTGACAAGCCAGACACAAAGATGGAATTAGATGTACCAGAGATTTACTGAGGGAAATGCCTGTAAAGATAAAGGGGGAGGGAGTGGGAGTCATCAAGGAGAGGTTTTCAGCCATGATGCCGGTGTGACACTTGTGAAAGGAGATAGGGAAGGCAGGTCCTGACTGCAGCACAGGTCTGAGAAAATCTCCATCAGGTCACTGGAAAGTCCCGAAGCCAAGGTTGCCAGTTAGAGGGACCCTGTGTTTGGCAGAAGCAGCCCAGATCCAGGGTGTCCCCTGCACTCATCTTCCGGTCCCCTGGGTTGCCCACGTCTTCATCTACATCCCCTACCATTTCTACACCGCTCCTGAAATCCCAGCAGAGCTCTCCTGCCTGTCTTCCTGTGTCTCTGATCACTTGTCTTCTATGTCTTCCAGCTTCTTGCCTCATTCCTTAGTCCGTTTGCTCCTGCTTCTTCAACCCTACCAGCAAGAGATGATAGCAGGAGCATAAGGCAACACAGGGCGAGGTCAGGGAACTGCCAGGGGCTGGTAGGGCTGGAGCAAAATGTGCGAGGCTGGACATCCTTCATCATGCCAGCAAGGGCCACACGGAGAGGGCTTGAGGGCTCTGCCCGAGAGCTAGAGCTTCATCCCACAGTGGGGAGGAGTGAGCCACTGAAATGGCATGAAAATGTCATTTAAGGAATTAGTCAGGGAATGGCGGATTAGCATTTCGTTTGGGTCCCTCTGGGGGCAGGATGAAGAGAGAATTTCATGGAGCAGAGACCAGAGCTGAGGCCAGGAGAAGAGCTATTAAGAGATTGTCACAGTGGGCTTGGGAAAGTGAGAATAACAAAGAGACCCCAAAACAAAAGTGAGGATGTTTTGTTGGCAGTAGGATGTACTTCAGGTGTCCTGAACTTCCGGCTCAGCTTTTGCAGAACTCTCTTGAACTTCCCTTCAGGCAGCCCGCACTCAGCACCTCCCAAACCCACAATTTTATCTTCCTACCTCTGACATCTGTCCTCTCCTGCTTGGGAGTCAAAGTCACCCCACCTAGTGCCTCTGGGATAATCGATCAGATCTTTACAATTCTTCCTCATAAACACCTCTAGAGCACGTTTTCTCCCATCTGCACCCTGGGTGTCCCATGATCAGATCAGGCTTGCCTGGACCACTCAACACACTCCTCAGCTCTCACCTGCCACCTTTCTTCCACCCTGATTTATCCTCCATGTTGCCGTCAGCCACTCATTATCCCTCTGATTGCAATCTTGCAATGGATTTCATTTGCTACAAAAAAAAAAAAAACCCAAGCCCTTTATTACTGTATATGAGAGCTGGCTGTAGTACATCTACACACAGCCTTAGCTCAGATGAGTCATCAATCTGCTATGCCACATGGCCTTTCACTGAAGTTACATTGTTAGTAACAGAGGCTCCTCAAAGTAAATGCTGGATGGCTAGATGAATGAACGAGGGAATGAATGAACATTAGCCATCTAATTTTGACCCGAACTTACTAGATCACAGGTATTATGAATAGTACAAAGTTGCTGAGCTAGTGCTATAGTCTGAATATTTCTGCCCCACCTCCAAAATTCATATTTTGAAATCTTGACCCCCAAAGATGATATGCTATATTACTATTTATAATATTTGGGTTCTTTTTAGTCACTAAGACATGTCTGACTCTTTGTAACTCTATGGATTACCCAGGCAAAAATAGTAGAGTGGGTTGCCATTTCCTTCTCCAAGGGATCTTCCTGAATCAGGGATCAAACCGACATCTCCTACATTGGAAGGCAGATTCTCTACCTCTGAGCCTCAGGGAAGGTCATATTATAGTGTACTATACTACTACATAAACACATATAGTATATATATTCTAATATACATAGTATATATAGATTATAGGGGGCTTCCCGGGGGGCTTAGACGATAATTTGCCTGTAATTCAGGAGACCTGGGTTTGATCCCTGAGTTGGGAAGATCCCCTGGAGGAGAAAATGGCAACCCACTCCAGTATTCTTGCCTGAAAAATCCCAGGGACAGAGGAGCCTGGAGGGCTGCAGTCCATAGGGTTGCAAGGAGTCGGACATGACTGAGCAACTGAACACATATAGTGTACTATATTACTATATTACTATATGCTAATATAGTATTAAGAGACGAGGGCTTTAGAAGGGGCTTAAGTCATGAGAGTAGAGCCCTCTTGAATGGGCTCCTTCGTCCATTCCACATGTGAAGACACAGGAAGATAGCTCATCACCCAACCCTGTGGGTAGCCTGATCTCAGATCTCTAGCCTCCAGAAATACATGAAATAAATTCCTGTTGTTTGTAAGTTATTTTGTGATAGCAGCTGAATGGACTCAGCTAGGAAAGATGATCTGCTGATTTCTTACTATATTGCAAACAAAATCATTTTTCCAAGTTCCTCATTTCATTTAGAAGATGACTTTAGGGAATAGCTAAGTTCAGAATAGAGCCAAATAATAGAGTATTATGGATTTTCCCTAAACTAAACAAACAAAAAATTATCTATTTAAAAGCCCTCACATTACAGCACAAGGGCTTAAGCAAAGGAAAATCTAAAAGCTGTGCTGAAAGAAACATTTAAAGAATCACACTGAACAGATGAAGATTCTCTTAATCCATGAGCCTTACATCCCCATCAGTAGGGAAACGGAGACTATGAATAATGTTTAGATCACAGTTTTCATCTTCACAGAATTAAAAATCTGGGTAGTTTTCCTGACTCATATTTTTATTAGGACACCATCCTAAATCCACATATGAAAGTCTTCGAGGATGGTGCATTGTACACAGTATTAGTGACTAACTGTTAGGTGGAATATCCATTAAAATCCAGCTGGTGAACAAAATGACAGTATCACTTTTTTCAATGCCTCATCAAGAGATGCCAAAAAAAAAATTTCCCTGAGTCACCAAGTGATTGTTCATATTAATCGAGATAAAACTATAATAAGCTGCAGACAGAAGCCCTCAGGGCACACCAGAGCCCTCAGAGGCGGGACCCACGCAAAGAACTCAGGAAGTGCCTTGCAGTCCAGGTTGCCTTGACAACTGCTTCCATAGAACCCAGAGTTCAAAGATAAACTCCAACCAAGCAACGAGGAAGACTAATTGGTGATCAGACTCCCACGTCTAAGGAGGGCTTGCGTTTGGATGGTATCCTGCGAACTATTTCTCAGTTTAAATGGAAATTTAGGTGGCAGTGTATTTTCAACCTTACTTCTCTTCTTTCACTGTTATTTTTCGTGGAATTCCCCCTGCTTCTTTCTCAGTTCCAAAATAAGACATCCCTTCTTAAAAAGGATAACCACCACAGTTAAATTGCTACCTTGGAAAAATCTAACCTAAAAAATAATTCTTTCTCATGTAAAACCAAAATTCCCACCAAAGGGCAGCAGGAGAGCCAGGCGGAAGTGAGTGACAAATGGGAGGGACTTTGGGGGAGATTTAATCAGAACGCTTTCTCCATGTGTGTGTGTTTTGGGGCGGGGGGAGAGGATGTGACGGATTCGTCAACAATCCTGGTGTGCTGCCAAACACTGGGAAATTAGTTCATCGCCCAAACTGTCACAGAAATGGAAGCACACGCTGAGAAAGAGCAGGCGACACTCCTACTGAAACAACCTGTTTTCAATTTGCTTGCAAACGGAGATGTCTCTGCAAACAATTCCAGGTGCAAGAAGAAACCAGCGTGCGAACAATAGAAAATCTGCAAAGGGGTGGAGGGGGCAGAGAAGTGATGAAAGACATTCAGGACAAACAGTCCAAAGGAACTGAATATATTGGAACAAAACCTCTGAGGTGTTGAAAGAATCTTACCAAGCCAACTCTGAAGAAGAAAGTCCAGGAATGCAATTACTCCAGCCCTGAGGAGTAAATACCTAAAATGAGAAGCCAGACAGAAAGCAAACCAGAATCAAGACTTAAATTAATGGAAGCACCCCAACAAGTCACCTTTTTCTTCTCATATTTTCTCGGTGATATTTTAGCTGCCTTTTCCCAAACGTGCAATTATCACAGCAGAACGAAGTGAGAAATGAAATGGCAATGTGCGCACCCCAGAGTGGATGAGTGCAAACCCAGAAATCGAGAGCTAAAGGACAGTCGCTAGGCGCAGGCTCTGCTGGTCACCCGGGTGGACCGTCATGTGGGAAATTCAACAAGTCTTTGAAAGACTGAGCCTTAGAAAACTGCTTTGAATCATTTCATCCTAAGCAAAACAAACGACTATTCCTCAGTGTCAACAGCAACAGCGAATCTGCAATAAGCTAGAGTCCTTTCGTTGTGGGAGGGCAAAGTGGAATGTCCAGGTGGTGAGCCACTTCCGGTTGTGTGATTTGACCTTGTCGCTTTTCTAATGTGGTTTGAGAGAGCAGAGATGGGTCTGCATGCAACACGAGGCCAGCTCAGCAATTTAGTCATCCCAGTAGGCTGATGGTATGCAGCTCACAGCTCTTGCCTGCTAAGGGAGGGGTTCTCAACTCCAAGGCATTTCTTGTAGTTTGGTCATTTCATGAAATAACTGACTCCCTCCAAAGAGAAATAATGTGAATTAACTTTCACTTCTAAAATTTTAAGCAATACATTAATTCACTGTTGGTGATGGTATAGAGAAAGTGGTTTAGTTGCTAAACCGTGTCCAACTCTTGTGATCCCATAGACTATAGCTCGCCAGTTCCTCTGTTCATGGGATTTCCCTGGCAAGAATATTGGGTATCTCCTGACCCAGGAATCAAACCTGAGTTTCCTGTATGGTCAGTAGATTCTTTACCAACTGAGCTACGAAGAAATCCCATTAAATTGCCCATCAGTTCAGTTCAGTTCAGTTCAGTCGCTTAGTTGTGTCTGACTCTTTGTGACCCCATGAACCGGTGCACGCCAGGCCTCCTTGTCCATCACCAACTCCTGGAGTCCACCCAAACCCATGTCCATTGAGTTGGTGATGCCATCCAACCATCTTATCCTCTGCTGTCCCCTTCTCCTCCTGCCCTCAATCTTTCCCAACATCAGGGCCTTTTCCAATGAGTCAGCTCTTCTCATCAGGTGGCCAAAGTATTGGAGTTTCAGCTTCAACATCAGTCCTACCAATGAACACCTAGGACTGATCTCCTTTAGGATGGACTGGTTGGATCTCCTTGCAGCCCAAGGGTCTTCTCCAACACCACAGTTCAAAAGCATCAATTCTTCAGCTCTCAACTTTGTTTATAGTCCAACTCTCACATCCACACATGACCAGTGGAAAAACCATAGCCTTGACTAGACGGACCTTTGTTGACAAAGTAATGTCTCTGCTTTTTAATATGCTGTCTAGTTTGGTCACAATTTTCCTTTCAAGGAATAAGCGTCTTTTAGTTTCATGGCAGCAGTCACCATCTGTACTGATTTTGGAGCCCAAAAAAATCAAGTCAGCCACTGTTTCCACTGTTTCCCCATCTATTTCCCATGAAGTGATGGGACCAGATGCCATGATCTTCGTTTTCTGAATGTTAAGCTTTAAGCCAAACTTTTTCACTCTCCTCTTTCACTTTCATCAAGAGGCTCTTTAGTTCTTCTTCACTTTCTGCCATAAGGGTGGTGTCATCTGCATATCTGAGGTTATAATTTGCCCATAGGAAATACTAATTGGCATAAGTTTTCTGGAAGAAAATGTGGCTATTGTATCAACACTGAAAAGGAAGTCATCAGACAAGTGGTTCCATCTTCCAGATATGTTTATAAGCTGACCTCTTTTCATCACCACGGCCAGCTCCCTGATCCAGGTCACCATGTTTCTCTGGTCTGCTGTTCTGCAGAAGCCTCCAGATTCTTCACTGAGCTTTCACGCTTGACCCTTCAATCTCTACTCAACAAGCTGTCAGATTATATGATACCTCTTGCCACACCCTCCAGTGTCTTCCCACTTCATCAGGTTAAAAGCCGAGACCTTATATACGTTTTATTTTCTACCCCAATCTGCTCAGTCTCCACCTTCTGCTTCTCTCCACTTTGCTGGCTCTGCTCCGGGCAGATCAGCCTCTGGGTTCCTGAACTCACCAGACATGGGAGCCTTTGAACTTGCTGGAAATGTTGCACTCTCTCTGTCCTACCTCCACCCGTCTTGCACCAACTTCAAGTCTTTTCTCGAAAGCCACATTCTTGGGGAGGCTTTATCCAGGATGCTTAACACTGCTCTGTCCCCTCACTCCCTAGTCCTCTCTCCTGCTTAACTTCCTCCATAGAATTTGGCAACTCATCACCATCTGATACCCTATGTATTTGAAAATTTTTATTTAAATATTATCTAACAGAGTGCCTCCCACAATTCTGGAATATCTGGGGTGTACCCAGGCAGCTGATCTCTGAGTTATATAAACTAACAAAAGAATTCATAACTATCATAAAAAATCAGTTGTCTTGCTTTTTGATTACCTCTCCCTGGTGACTCAGATGGTAATGAATCTGCCTGCAATGCAGAAGACCTGGGTTCGATCCCTGGATCGAGAGGATCCCCTGGAGAAAGAAGTGACTACCCACTCCAGTATTCTTTCCTGGAGAATTTCATGGACAGAGGAGCCTGGTGGGCTATAGTCCATGTGGTTGCAAAGGGTTGGATATGACTGAGCATCAGGAAGCAATGGTTAGAACAGACTGGTTCCAAATAGGAAAAGCAGTACGTCAAGGCTGTATATTGTCACCCTGCTTGTTTAACTTATATGCAGAGTACATCATGAGAAATGCTGGGCTGGCTGGAAGAAGTGCAAGCTGGACTCAAGATTGCCAGGAGAATTATCAATAACCTCAGATATGCAGATGACACCACCCTTATGGCAGAAAGTGAAGAAGAATTCAAAAGCCTCTTGATGAAAGTGAAAGAGGAGAGTGAAAAAGTTGGCTTAGAGCTCAACATTCAGAAAACGAAGATCATGGCATCTGGTCCCATCACTTCATGGCAAATAGATGGGGAAACTAGAAACAGTGGCTGACTTTATTTTTGGGGGCTCCAAAACAATGCAGATGGTGACTGCAGCCATGAAATTAAAAGATGCTTACTCCTTGGAAGGAAAGTTGTGACCAACCTAGACAGCATATTAAAAAGCAGAGACATTACTTTGTCAACAAAGATCTGTCTGGTCAAGGCTATGGTTTTTCCAGTGGTCATGTATGAATGTGAGAGTTGGACTATAAAGAAAGCTGAATGCCGAAGAATTGATGCTTTTGAACTGTGGTGTTGGAGAAGACTCTTGAGAGGCCCTTGGACTGCAAGAAGATCCAACCAGTCCATCCTAAAGGAGATCAGTCCTAGGTGTTCACTGGTAGGACTGATGTTGAAGCTGAAACTCCAATACTTTGGCCACCTGATGAGAAGAGCTGACTCATTGGAAAAGACCCTGATGTTGGGAAAGATTGAGGGCAGGAGGAGAAGGGGACGACAGAAGATGAGATGGTTGGATGGCATCACTGACTCAATGGACATGAGTTTGGGTGGACTCCAGGAGTTGGTGATGGACAGGGAGGCCTGGCATGCTGCAGTTCATGGGGTCACAAAGAGTTGGACACGACTGAGCGACTGAAGTGAACTGAACTGAACTGAGCGGCTAACACTTTTAGTTTCCTGCTATAAATACGTATAGTTGATATTTATATATGTCATGACTCATTTCTCCAGCAGGAAAAAAAATTAGCCGCTATGACATCTAATCATTTGTTAGTTCCAGGTCTGCTGATTTATCTTCCTAATGTGGAGCATATCTTAGTATCAGATGGAAGCTGGATCTTTCAGTACAAGATGAGATTTGAAAAATGTAAATTCTTACGTGCAAATTAGAACATATCATAGTTAATGTAATACAGGCAAGACATCTTCTCAAAATCCTATTTGATGAATTTAACCATCAGCTTTAGAGGTAAATAAATAGGACAACCTCAACCATGGCCTTAACCCCATTCTGTTAATTTTGCAGTCTTATGATTGATGTGATCTTCCCAGGTCGTTCTAGTGGTAAAAAAAAAACCTTGAAAATTCCATGGACAGAGGCGCCTTGGAGGGCTGCAGTCCATGGGGTCGCAAAGAGTAGGATATGACTGAGCAACTAACACACACGCCAATGCAGGAAACACAAGAGACGCTGGATCGATCCTTGGGTCAGGAAGATCCCCTCGAGTAGGGCATGGCAAGCTACTCCAATAATCTTGCCTAGAGAATCCCATGGACAGAGGAGCCTGGCGGGCTATAGTCCATAGGGTCACAAAGAGTCAGACACAACTGAAGCAACTTAGCATGCACACACTCATGATTGCTTGTCGATTGCTCTCATTAGTGGCAAACTTTTCAAGCCCAAAGCTTGTGTTTGTGTAGAGGGGAGTCTTCTGTTTCTTTTAGTCTGTGTGACTGTCAGGAATTCAGTTTACAAATATTTCCAGATGACTCCCTGTGTGTTGATGCTGGGGACGTGGCATTAAGCAAGCTGAATAAGGGCCCTCCAGCAGAATGGAGAAGACAGAGGTTGGACTGGAGCCGTGAGTGTTACAAACACGAGCAAAGCAAGCCCTTGGTGTGCGTAACTGAGGGACCAAAACTCACAGAGGGTCCAGGGCGGGGGTGGTAGAGTGAGTGGAGGGGTGGGGACCAGGGTCAAGAAATACTTCTCTGAAACGTGGAGTTTAACCTTGAACTTCCTTGGCAAAAATGGCGAAGAAAGGAGGGCTCTTCAGGCAGAAGGAACAGCTTCTGTAGAGAAAAACTTGGAAGTACCAGAAAAGAATGTCCCAGAAGCAGAAGGAAAACCTGTAAGACTGGAAAGGTGAACAGTCTTGGAGTCTGGGTAAGGACTGTTAAACTTGACCCTGAGGGCACAGAGGCACTGAAAAGTTTTAAGTCAGGGATCGGTTTGCCCTGTGCCCTGGGGTCAGCTGGTCTCTGCAGCCTTTTGATTTTCTAACCATGTCCTTGCCTAACGGCTGTGCTCTTATGTAAAAACAATTTCAGACTCATTTTTCCAGGACTTTAGGGGAATATATTACATCTGTTTTACTCTGGATCATGCTTATTTGTGGGATATAAAACAGATTTTAAATACACCTAAAAGGCACTTTCCTGGCGGTTCAGGGTTTAAGACTTCGTCTTCCAATGCAGTGGTGCAGGTTTGATCCCTGGTTGGGGAGGTAAAATCCCGCATGCCTCATGGCCAAAAAACCAAAACATAAAACAGAAGCAATATTGTAACAAATTCAATAAAGACTTTTTTAAAAAAGAATGGTCTGCATCAAAACAAATACTAAAAAAAAAACATCTAAAGCACATAATTACTTAGCAAAACGTTGTATTTCACTTATAGTATCTCTACTCTTCCATATTCTTCTACCAGATGTAGTGCAAATGTGTTGTTTAGTGTTTAGGAGAGCATGGATTCTGGAGTTTGGGTTCAGATCTCAGCTCTGTCCCTTACTTCCTTGTGTGAGCTTGGGCAGATTCTTGAATTGCTCTGTGCCTTGGTTTCCTCATTTGTAAAATGGGGGAGAGTAATAGGATTTCATGGGGCTTTCCTGGTGGTTCAGTGGTAAAGAAACTGCCTGAAATGCACGAGACTCAGGGTCGATCCCTGGTTTGGGAAGATCCCCTAGGAGGAGGGCATGGCAATCCACTCCCATATTCGTGCCCAGAGAATCCCATGGACAGAGGAGCCTGGGGGGCTACGGTCCATAGGGTTGCAAAGAGTCGGACACAACAAGCGACTGGGTGCTCGCACACACACACTCACATACACCTGCACGCACAATAGGACTTCAGAGTCAGGGTAATCACGTCATTGATTATTGACGGCTTCTTTGTATGTTCACATGGTCTTCTTATGAGAACACCAGTCACTGGATTCAGGCTCCAACATAGTCCAATATGATCTCATCCTAACTAATTACTTTTTATTTAGGTATCCTAACTAAATACCCTATTTCCAAATAAAGTCACGTTTTGGAGGTGAAAAGGGTTCTAGCCCAGGTCAATGTGTAAACGCACAGAATAATGCCCAGCACAGAGTAAGGCTGATCATTATCATTATCGAGGTTCTTTCGTTTATTCCTTAGAAGACTAGAAACACCAGCTAATTTTAAACATCAACATGGTTAGAAGGAAGAATTGAGAAATAAACTTCACCGGCTTGTGGAGTTTTGTAACTTGAAGAGGATTATCTTTTGACAGAACATAAAACAAAGAAATAAAAAACTAAACAAAGGCAAACCATAGCTGTGTTTAGAAAGACAAATACATTTGGTGGGCAATATTGATTAAACCAGTAAAAGTACTGTTTATTTTTAATATTTATTTATTTACTTCTTTGAGTGCACCAGGTCTTGGCATATGGGTCTTCAATCTTTGTTGTGGCATGTAGGATCTAGTCCCCTACCAGAGAGTGACCCCCAGCTTCCTGCATTGGGAGCACAGAGCCTTAGCCACTGGACCACCAGGGAAGTCCCTGTAAGTACTTTTAAACGTGGGATTTAAAGCAATCCGATTTACAGATTTGGGTGTTAATGTGCCAGGAGCATCCATTAGAGGAGCAGTTAATTTAGTTCTGATTATTAAAGCAATAACTGCTGGTTATAGAAAAACTGAAGGAGAAAAAAGAAGGAGATAAAAGTTGATCATTTTTATACCACTAAAAATAACCACAGCTAAAATTTTGCTACAGGTTCTTTGTGTAAGATCCCACTTTTTTGTATGCCTTCCCCTGTGAATACACATACAGGTACTTATCTATCATTTTTTTCAAAATTAAGATCATTCTATAAATGCATGTGTATTAGTTTCCTAGGGCTGTTGGAACAAAGTACCAGACCTTGCCTCTGTCTTCACATGGCCTTCTTCCTTGTGAGTCTGCTTCTTTGTACGTTCACCTGGTCTTCTTATAAGAACTCCAGTCACTGGATTTAGGCTCCAGCATAGTCCAATATGACCTCATCCTGACTAATTCCTTTTGCAAATAACCTATTTTCAAATAAAGTCACATTCTGACTTTAAAGTGACAGTCTCAGGTGAACATGAATGTTGGGAGCAGGTCACCCTTTAACCCAGTAGAAACTGTAATGCAGATATCTGACTTCATAGTATAAGATGGAACACAATCCCTCCATCCCCTGGTTTCCCAAAGAGAAGTATTTGAATTTCTTACCAAGGTTCGCAGGAAATTCAGTCTGGCTTCCTTGCACACTTGTCACTCCAGGGGTGTCTTCCTGCTTACTGGGATCAGGTGGGGGTGACTCTGATGTCATCAAGGGCCCAGGGGAGATGGTAAGAGTTAGTCTCCCTAGGGTCCCAGAGACTACAGCCTGTATTTAACCACCTTGCAGTGTTAAGCATGGCTGAGAAGTTGGCCACTAGATGGACCATTTGGTGAGGTCAGCGTTCTCAGAACCACATCCTTGGCATGGGCCTGCCTCCAAGACTCTGTGCCCTGGTACACTCCCTTACTTTCATGTTCATGGGCCTAGAATGGTCACTGATGCGTGCCACCTCAGGACACAATAGGCTACCCGTCCTATCTCTTTCTACCCTCAAGGTAATTTTCTCAGAAGACCCTCTGCCTATGCCAACTGCAAGCCTTAGGGCCCGTCCAGCCTGACCCAACAGACTTGTTTAACTTTGAGTTTCAGAGACAGTCACTTCCCCTCAGAAGGTCCTGGGCTCCTCATGCAAACAAGAGCACTTCCTCCTGAGAATGATTTGCACGAAGAAGCACCCGACAGAGAACTTGGCTCAGCCGCAGAAAATACTCTGTCCTTCCCTCGGGCAGCAGATGCCTAACTGCCTTCTTATGTTTCAGAGCAAGCTAATGACTATTAATCATTCTTCCCAGAGAAGAGAAACTGTGTGTCAAGAGGCCGGTGGTCTCCTCCTGCAGACCTGGCATAATTTTGAAGTCCTCCCATGGTGTACTGCTTCGAAATTTAGCACCACATCATAATTCGCACATTATTCTAACACATGGCTATACTATTGGGTTGGCCAAAAAGTTTGTTCCGGTCTAACAGCTTACAGTAAAAACCTGAACGAACTTTTTGGCCAACCCCAATGTAACTTATTTAATTGCCCCCATATTTCAATACATTTGGGTAGTTTCTCACCATAAATCAATTGGGATAAAAATATTCACTTAAACAAATATTTATTACATATCTACTAGGTGCCACTCAATGTTTTAGGTCCAAAGGGTCTTACCTGTACATGGCAGAGAAAGACAGCAACAATCCAATGTAAAAGAAAATGCCCTCAGAGTGAGCACAAAGTAAAAGAGAGCCAGGGGTCAGTTAGTAACCTGGGACGCTGTTCTGCAATAGGGTAAGCGGGAGGGGTCTTCCTGAAAAGCTGGGGTTTGATCTGCCCAATCCAAGTGCTGGAAAATGTTCTACAGAAAGCACTGGGACACAGGAAGTTCTGTCTTTTTGGGTTTTATTGTTTCTACGTCATGTATGGATGTAAATAAATTGGAGCTGTCTCCGTCAATTGAAATTACCGCTTAAGTCAACCTAAGTGCAATTTGCACAAGCAGATGATGAATAAACTGGATTTAAAAATCAATGGATGCTCAAAAGATTATGATTGATTTATCTACTTGGTGAAACATGCATATTACCAAATGAAAGGATGACACTGAAAACTATGAAAAGTGACCACTAAGTCACATTTAATTGAGATATGGCTGCATCTATCTGTAAGCTGTTTGTGTTCTTTTTTCCTAAGAACTTTTGAGTTTTTTGTCCCTTTGACAGTTTTTAGTTTTGTCAGCAAAACTGGTACCAAATGAAGACTAGTAGAACTTCTCAGACTCTGCAAGTCTTTCACAGCCTATTATTACAATTTACTTACTCAAAAGACCCAGTCTGCTTTTATAATACTGTTCTGAATTTCAAATACTTAAATAAATTTGCCACACTGAGAACCAAGCTCTTCATAATTTTATACCTTAGTTTGATCATGCTGCAACATTTTAGGTAGCCAGATGTTTAAATGTCTCACGCTTAGTTTTTAAAGTAAGTATGTCTGAGAAAAGAACATTGAAAAAAGAATAACTGAATCACTTTGCTGCAAAGCAATAAATAGAACAATATTCAGGCTTCATGGTGGCTCAGTGGTAAAGAATCTCCCTGCCAATGCAGGAAACACGGGTTCGATCCCTGGGTTGGGAAGATCCCCTGGAGAAGGTACTGGCAACCTGCTCCAGTATTCTTGCCTGGAAAACCCTACGGACAGAGGAGCCTGGTGGGCTACAGTCGATGGGGTCATAAAGAGTCAGATGTGAGTTAGCAGCTCAACAACAACAACAAATCAGCTATACTTCAATAAAAAATAATAATATAAAAAAGTAGGTATGTCCATGTGTGTGTTATCCCTCTCCTGCTGTGTAACAAACAACCATAAATTTTGGTGCTTAAAACATCAGTCATCCCACTATGTTCACTCTCTGTGAGGAAGGAATTTTGACTGAGCACGTTTCACTGGGCAATTCTGCTTTACGAGAATGCAAAAAGGTGCATTTTATGAGGTGCAAGAACTAAGTCACTCAGTGGTATCCAGTTGGCCACAGAGCTGGGCTGGTGGGGACAAAGATAGCTTCATTCCCAAGAAGCTGGGCTCCTCAGTGGCACCAGTTGGAAAGCTGAGCCCCTTTCCCTCTCCATGTGGTCTCAAGACTGCTCCTTGTGGTCTCAAGACCGCTCCTTGTGGTCTCTCAGCAGGAAAGTCAGAGTTCGTACATGGCAATTCCAGGAGCCAGGCTTGTGTCCCAAGAGACAGTGGCTAGAAGCTGCCAGTCTTTTAAAGCCAAAGTCAGTAAACTAACAGAGAGAGGGTCCCTTTTACTGTATTCTGTTGATCAAAACAGCCACCAGCTTAAGGGGAAGAGACATAGACCCCACCACTCAAAAAGAGGGAGTATCAGAGAATTTGTAGGCCTCTTTATTCTGCTACTATATGTATGTATGTATATATGTGTATATTTATTTACTTTTTATTATGGAAAATGTTAAAAATATCTAAAAGTAGGCAAAATAGTACATAAACCTCCATGTACACATCACGTAGCTTCAACAGTTTTTAACTTACAGCCAATTTGTTTCATCTACACTCCCCACCTTCTTCCTCTAGCCCTGCTGCTGCTGCTGCTGCTAAGTCCCTTCAGTCGTGTCCGAATCTGTGCAACACCATAGACGGCAGCCCACCAGGCTCCCCCGTCCCTGGGGTTCTCTAGGCAAGAACACTGGAGTGGGTTGCCATTTCCTTCTCCAATGCATGAAAGTGAAAAGTGAAAGTGAAATGTCTCAGTTGTGTCCGACTCCAAGCGACCCCATGGACTGCAGCCTACCAGGCTCCTCCGTCTATGGGATTTTCCAGGCAAGAGTACTGGAGTGGGGTGCCATTGCCTTCTCCTCCTCTAGCCCTACAGTGTTTTTAATCAAACCTCAGACATATTAATTCATCCATCAATGGTTAAAGCGTCATAACAACCAGAAAACAGAGCAACTTTTAAAGGGAAAAATCTATCCTTTTCAGAGGCTTTCCTTTATTACTACCAAATGATTCTTACCTCTTAGAAGATACCTTCCTTCCAAGAAATCTTGAAATATTTAAACAGTAAAGAACAGCCACTGGGACTTCTCCAGGGGTCCAGTGGTTGGGACTGAGCCTTCCAATGTAGAGGATGTGGATTCTATGCCTGGTCAGGGAGCTAAGATCCAATGTGCCTCAGGGCCAAAAAATCAAAACAGAAGCAATATTGTGACAAATTCAATAAAGACTTTTAAAAGGTCCATGTATTTTAAAATCTTAAAAGAGAAACAGAGCAGCCACTTTCTTACAGAGCTTCTGGTGAAGTGCACACTGGACTAGGACTCAGGAGACCTGGGTTCAAGGATCTCAGACACTGACCAGCCATAAAACAGCAGCTAACTTTCACTGAGGCCTCGTCTGCCACTCCACACTCAGCATTTCACTTCTATTATTATTCCAAGGTCACAGATCGGTTAGAAAAGCTAAGCGGTTGGCTCAAGATCAAACAATGGCAGAGGAGGGATCTTAGCCAGATCACCTGGAGACTCTGTTTCCTCCTCCATCCAATGGAGAATACTGTCCAAGTTCAACCTACTTCTCTGGAGAATAATATAACAAATGCTCTCAACAGACCAGTTTGGAAATATTTCAGATTCTAATCACAGAACTTTGGAACAGGTAATCCATTTTCACGGCTCAAAAATCCCAACAATAGAAAATGGTGAAGAGTCTGCCTGTCACCCTGGTTCCCATTATTTCGATTCCCCTCCCATTTTCTCTGTACAAGTAATCATCAGGTGGTTTAGCTGCTAAGTCGTGTCCAGCTCTTGGCAACACCATGGGCTATAGGCCACCAGACTCCTCTGTCCATGGGATTTTCCAGGCAAAAATACTGGAGTGGACTGCCATTTCCTTCTCCAGGGGATCATCCCCACCGGGGGATTGACCCTGGGTCTCCTGCCTTGCATGCAGATTCTTTACCAACTGAGCCACAGTGGAAGTCTGAGTAACCATCTAATTCTGATTTATTTATGCAAATTCAACAATATGAAGAAGTATATCACTGTATGGCGGCTCCTAACACAGTGGGTAACACCTTTATATGTTCAATCTCTGTAGGAGTTATTCCTGTGCCAGAAAATAGCCTCCTTGTCCTTTTTGATAGCTGCCTAATACCTCATTGTGTAGACATTCTATCATTTATCTCACAACTTCCTTGTTGATAGACATTAGAGTTTTTTCCCCAACCTTTTGCTATTGCAGATAATCAAGCACAAAGTTTTCTTTTGTTTTTTGTTTTTTTTTTGAAAACTAAGAAATGGAGTGTTTATGTGCATATATTGGGTTGGCCAAAATTTTCGCTTGGGTTTTTCTTTGAAATCTTATGGAAAAACCCAAGTGAACTTTTTGGCCAACTCATTATTATGAGAGGGACAGTCAGTAGCAAAGCCTGCTAGTTCACTGTTTTGTTCAGGGTTGTGATTACTTACCTGCTTTTGACATCTGTTCAGGGTTGTGATTACTTAACTGCTTTTGACCTTTAACACAAGAAGTTCATCAGGCTTAACTAAAGAATCTGTACATTTCTTTTGGAGTCTTTGTATGAGGGAATCCCCAGGGACCAAAGAATGAGAGCCCATACATATAGCATTATCATTGTCTCTTTTTATCAAGCTTTTCTGGGTTTGCTTTCTCGAAAATTCTGCTTATAGATCCTTGTGAACATACTGGTCCAAAGTCTGATATCTTAGAAGAACTGCTTTTAAGGAAAGGTATCCTGGGATATGTGTTTCTTTTATCACAGTTTGTACAATTAGACGCCCAGCTGGATTGACTAAGGACATAGGCCGGAGACCATCATGACCAGTGACATAAAAAGAGTAGGCAACACCCAAGGCAAAGGGGGAAGAATCCCATGGCTTTATAAGAACATCTCCTGTTTCCCCCTCTACTCTCCTAGCTGAGGAGGTGTGACCCTCTTGCTGATTAGTTAAGTAGCTTGTTTGTTGTGGCTTAAGCGGGTAATAGCAAAGATGTCCCCAGACTTCCTTCACCACCCTTTGTCACCGTTTGCTAAGTCTTCACTTTCATTGTTCTTTGTCACTGCCTAGAGTTCTACCAATTGCAGATCCATTTGGGTTAAAAGCCTCTCATCGAAAAGGTAAATATCAGGACTTCCCTGGTGGTCCAGTGGCTACGACTCTGCACTCCTAATGTAGGGGGTTCAAGTTCAATTCCTGGTCAGGGAACTAGATCCAACAAGCCTCAACTAAAGATCCCACGTGCTACGACTAAGACCCAGAGCAGCCAAATAAATATTATAAATAAATAGATGGCAAATATCTTTGGTCATTTATGCCTTGAAGTAAATTGATTTACCCAACCACCCCATCCCAACACCCAGTGTGGATTAACCATGCTGAGCTGGAATAGACTGAGGGTTGCAAGGAGAGAGGTGGCGGTGCTTCTGATAATTTATGAACTAGAGCGAGGGCTGGGGGCTCATGGAGACCAGTGGGAAGAATTCATCCCAGAGGATTCTGGGATGCTAGTGTTGGAGAACACTTATTATTCCATCAGTAGGAATGAAAGGCAGCAGGGAACAGAGACATGCAGAAGAGAAGTTAGGTAGCCCCCAAAGGGACATGATCATCTTTGCAATTTTACTCAAGAGTCACCCTGCTTGTTAGGACATGTTAACCAAGAATGCATTAAGTTCCTTGACTTTGGCTATTTCCTCTGTATTGTTGGTCCTGGTTTACTACTCCAAATATAAATTAGCATCTAGAGGTGACAGAACAAGTTACCACCAGAAAGTAAATACTGGTATATAAGGTTATTTGGTCAGCAATGTTCTCAGTGACACTACCCCACTGGCACTGTGGCTTAACCATAGAATATTTTGTTTCATGGTCTGCATTTCAAAATTCTCAAACATGTTATTACACCCACACCAAGAACACGAAGAAACTACTTAGGCTGGAGCAAAGTTTTTTAAGGAGGAATGGAGTGAGGGGAAGAGAAGCAGTACACACATTTTCAAAGAACCAGGTTACTTATTTCTAAGATGATCTGAGAAAAAAAGAATCTCAGCTTCATGCACACCTCAGTCTCCTGTCCTCTGCAAAGACTCTCCAAGTGAAGTCTTAAAGACAAGGCACCATGCATGCCTGCATGCGTGCTAAGTTGCTGCAGTTGTGTCGCTCTTTGTGACCCCATAGACTGTAGCCCGCCAGGCTCCTCTGTCCATGGGATTCTCCAGGCAAGAACACTTCAGTGGGTTGCCATGCCCTCCTCCAGGGGATCTCCCCCACCCAGGGATTGAACCCCTGTCTCTATGTCTCCGGCACTGGCAGGCAGTTTCTTTACCAGTAGGGCCACCTGGGCTGCCCTACTAATGACAAAGCAGCCTAATGCAACATCTGTGTTTTGACAGATCAACTTCTAGGAATCAGAAAGGAAAAGAAAAAAAAAAAAAAACCATCTTGTAGCACCACGAGCACTGAACACTGTGTAAGCCTGACAGACATTAAATAACAGCATCCGATTTCTCCAATGCCTCCTGCTAGGGCTTCTTTCAGCATCGTGCATCTTCTCTGGGTCTCCATTTGGTTTTTTATAGTATTTTACCCTCATTTAAGTGTTTCTTCCTTTCCTGACCATTGCAAGTACTTCCTCCATTCTCCCCCACACATCATAAATAGTATTCCTCCAGCAAGAGTCCATTCAATTTCTGCTTTATGTTTACATCATACCTTCTCCTTACCCACATCACTGGTGGCTCAGATGGTAAAGCGTCTACCTGAAACATGGGAGACCCGGGTTCAATTTCTGGGTCGGGAAGATTCCCTGGAGAAGGAAATGGCAGCCCACTCCAGTACTCTTGCCTGGAAAATCCCATGGACAGAGGAGCCTGGTAGGCTACAGTCCACGGAGTCACAAAAAGTCGGACAGGACTGAGCTACTTCATTTTCCTTCTAACCCCCTTCCTTGAAGACTCCCTGGCTGAGCCCCAGGAGACCGGATGGTGGGAAGTGCCGGCAGAACCATCACCTGTGGAGCATGCCAGCCAGCACTTCAGATGGCTTCTGGACTGCCTGGGTAAGCTTGATGAGAGCATCCCATTTTCCTGTGCCTTCATTTTCCCTTCTGGCTCCAACAGTAAAGAGGTAAAAAAAACCTGCCTACAATGCAGGAGCCCCAAGTTCGATTCCTGAGTTGGGAGGATCCCCTGGAGAAGGGAATGGCAATCCACTCCGGTATTCTTGCCTGGGAAATGCTGTGGACAGAGGGGCCTGGTGGGCTACGGTCCGTAGAGTCACAGAGTTGGACACGTCGGAATGACTAACACTTTCATTTTTCCTTCTGTAAAATGAAATTCTAGAAAAAAATCATATCACTTATATGTAGAATCTAAAAAAAATGATGCAAATGAACTTCGTTACAAAACAGAAATAGACTCACAGGCATAGAAAACAAACTTGTGGTTACCAAAAAGTGAAAGGAGGGGAGAGGGATAAGTTAGGAGTCTGGGATTAACAGATACACACTGCTAGACAAAAAAATAAGTAACCAACAAGGACCCACTGCCTAGCACAGGGAACTATATTCAGTATTTTATAATAATCTATAAGGGAATTGAAAAAGAACATATACATATATATAATTATATATGTATAATGGAGTCCCTTTGCTGTACACCTGAAACTAACACAACATGGTAAATCAGCTATACTTCAATTCAAAAATAATATAAAATAAAAATACATGATTTTAGAATAGTACCTAATGTATAGCCCTTCAACTTACACAATCTCAATGTGATGCACAAAACCACCCAAGGAGGTGGGTGTTCCTATCCACAGGCCAGTGTGGCTGGGTTTGCTGCAGTTGTTCTGACTTGGGGCAGTTAGGTGCTGCAGACACTCCTGGTTCCTGTACACTCTTCCTTACTTGCTGCAGAACTCGGCTTTGCCGAGTGTCCCTCCCTGCAAGAAGACCCTCCCCCAGTTCAGTGGCAAAAGCCCTGAACTATCCGAGCCAATCATGGTGCCTTGATTCTCTTTGCCGGTGATTGTTTTTGGGCAAATGACCCAGGTCAGCTAATGCAACAGGAGATGAGTCTGCTGGGGAGCTTCTGCTGCTGCTAAGTCACTTCAGTCGTGTCTGACTCTTGCGACCCCATAGACTGCAGCCCACCAGGCTCCCCCGTCCCTGGGATTCTCTAGGCAAGAACACTGGAGTGGGTTGCCATTTCCTTCTCCAATGCATGAAAGTGAAAAGTCAAAGTGAAGTCGCTCAGTCGTGTCCGACTCTTGCGACCCCATAGATGGCAGCCCACCAGGCTCCCCCATCCCTGGGATTCTCTAGGCAAGAACACTGGAGTGGGTTGCCATTTCCTTCTCCAATGCATGAAAGTGAAAAGTCAAAGTGAAGTCGCTCAGTCGTATCCGACTCTTCGAGACCCCATGGACTGCAGCCCACCAGGCTCCTCCGTCCATGGGATTTTCCAATCAAGAGTACTGGAGTGGGGTGCCATTGCCTTCTCCTGGGGAGCTTCTAGGAAAGTCTTTTAGATCTTAGAAAGACACAGGGATGAAGCAGTCCTTCAAGACTCCATGGCTGATTTTAATGTCTAGGACTGTGGAAGCCATCTCATGACTGTTCAGGTAACTACCCCAGAAATAAACCCACAAATTAGGATGACAGAGTTTGAAAAGGCAGAAGGATGTAAGGTTTTTTTTTTTTTTTTTTGAGAGGAAGAACTAACATTTATTCAATCAACAATCGCTGGGTGCCTGCTAACTCAAGACCTTGCTGTTCACTGGAACACAAAGAACATGTGTCCCAATGAACACATGTTTCCCCAACCTGCCCTTGTTGTTCCCAGACATTACTAAGTGACAAAATGCACAAAGTTTAAAAAATGTAAGACTTTGATGATGTCATTGAGCCATTGACTTAAACAAGCCTAGCTTCAACCTACCTTAGACTTTTGTTTAAATGAGCAAACCGCCTTATTGATTACTGGGGTCTTCTGTTCTTTGCAGCTCAACATAACCTAAACATTGTGTCAAACTTTACAGGTATGAATTGAAGCTCTCCTCAAAGGTCCCCAGCAGGGTTCTCAAGCTTGCCTGTGCATTAAAATCACCTAGGAATGTTCAAGGCATGTTTATGCCGGGTCTTCACAAGCAGAGTTTCTGGTTCAATTGGTCTAGGCTGGAGTTAGGGGTTTTTTTTTTGTTTTGTTTTTTTTTAAAGCTCCTTGGACAATTTTAATGCAAGAACCATGGGCCTAAAAACTCCAAAGAACACAGAAGATGGGTGTTAGAACCCTTTTTCTTTCTTACATCTGTCCTGCCCTACTGCTCCTCCCATCCCACATGTTCTTCAGTTCAGTTCAGTTCAGTCACTCAGTCGTGTCTGACTCTTTGCGACCCCATGAATCGCAAGGCCTCCCTGTCCATCACCAACTCCTGGAGTTTACTCAGATTCGTGTCCATCGAGTCAGTGATGCCATCCAGCCATCTCACCCTATGTCATCCCCTTTTCCTCCTGCCCCCAATCCCTCCCAGCATCAGAGTCTTTTCCAATGAGTCAACTCTTTGCAAGAGGTGGCCAAAGTACTGGAGTTTCAGCTTTAGCATCAGTCCTTCCAAAGAACACCCAGGGCTGATCTCCTTCAGAATGGACTGGTTGGATCTCCTTGCAGTCCAAGGGACTCTCAAGAGTCTTCTCCAACACCACAGTTCAAAAGCATCAATTCTTCGGTGCTCAGCTTTCTTCACAGTCCAACTCTCACATCCATACATGACCGCAGGAAAAACCATAGCCTTGACTAGACGGACCTTAGTCGGCAATGTCTCTGTTTTTTAATATGCTATCTAGGTTGTGTTCTTAGGACCCCCCAAACACAGGGTGACCGTACATCTGAGTTTGACTGGGACAGCCTCAGTTTGTAACTGTTGCCATGACATAATTATCAAAAGCAAATCCTTTTACTCTTAAAAATGTCCCCATCTGTATGATTGACTGCTTTACCTAAAAGGATTCTTAGTGGAACTAGTTTGATCAAGAGCCTTAACACCATCCCTCCCCTATTTTACTGTTTTAAAATGTTATTTATTTACTTTTGGCTGTGCTGGATCTCTGTTGCTGCGTACGGGCTTTCTCTAGCTGAGTACGGGCTTTCTCTGGCTGCTGTGTGTGGGTTCTCCTCTCCAGTTGCAGTGCCTGGGCTTCTCATTGCCGTGACTTCTTTTGTTGTGGAGCATGGGCTCTAGGCACCCGGGCTTCAGTAGTTGTGTCCACGGGCTTACTTGCCCCATGGCATGTGGAATCTTCCTGGACCGGGATGGAAGCCATGTCCCCTGCATAGGCAGGCGGGTTCTCAACCGCTGGACCACCAGGGAAGCCCTCCCTCCCCTATTTTAGATGAATGTGTGCCTCCCCTAGTGTTGGTAGAGACCCAAGTTTGCAGAGGACCCAGTCCACTGTTTAATAAGTGCTGTAGTCCCAACCCTGGAGGCTTTAGATTAGGGTAAAAGATTGTGGATTACAAGAGAGTCTCAGATATCTTGTAGTGAGATATATATTTCCTGTTATTTTTATGTGCTGAATTATTTGTGCATGTAATCCCACCTGGAAGCAGAGGAGTGATCGAAATCATTCCCCTGGGGTTCTCCCCAACCCCAGGATGCCCTGATATCCTACCTCAGCCCTTCAGAATTAAAAGAGGAAATTACACGGTGGGGGCTGCTGAAGCAGAAGAGAGCTCTGGATTTAAGACGCTGGGGTGACATCCAACACAGACAGCCAAAGCATCAGGCAGAAGAAATTGAAATAAGGGATCACAAAAACCAAGGGAAAGAAAGATACTGAGTCTCTACAATGAGCTACTGAGAATTTAAGTAGCTTGCTTGGGATTAGTAAGGCACTTTGGATGTTACGCAAATGTAACTAAGGTGTGGACATCAGAGGGGGCTGGGCCTATCTACCAGGGCTAAGTGGAATCCTAATTTCACAGAGATCTGATGAATCCTTTGGAGGAAAAAACAGAGATGATTTGGAGGACTGCTAGTTGGGCTCCTAGAAGCCATAATGAGGACTTCTAAACAAGAAGGGGTCATCAAGACCACTCTGGCTCTCTTGAGCAATGCCTTGGAGGTTTAGAGAGACGACTCTGGGGGAGGCAAAGCTGAGGGCCCTAGGCTTCTCTTGAAGCACTGGTCAGTTGTTGAATAATTCTTCACAATGAGACACTTAAGGACTTTCCTGGTGATGCAGCGGCTAAGATTCCACACTCCCAATGCTGGGCTACCAGGGTTCAATCCCTGGTCAGGGAACTAGACCCCACATACCACACTAAGAGTTCGCATGCCACAACTAAAGATTCCACATGCAGAAACTAAGACCCAACACAGCCAAATAAATAAATATCATTTTTTAAAAAATGAGACACTTAAAAGAGCCACTTCAACTTCTGATTTCCCTGATATAACTCAGGAAGGAATTAGAAATGGGAATAGCAAATTTCTTGCTGTTGCCCTAGAGGTAAGTAATCTCCCTTCTATCTCTAGGAGAGAAGCAGGGTCCACTCTGGGGGTTGTATCAGTTATACATTGCTGTGTCACAAACTATTCCAGAAGTTAGTGACTTAAAACAAGAACCATTTATTTGCTCACCATTTTGATATCAAGTTGGGATTAAGCATAGTCAAAGCTATGGTTTTTCTAATAGTCATGTATGGATGTGAGATATGGGCCATAAAGAAGGTTGAGTACCGAAGAATTGATGCTTTTGAACTGTGGTGCTGGAGAAGACTCTTCGGAGTCACTTGGACTGCAAGTAGATCAAACCAGTCAATCCTAAAGAAAATTAACCCTGAATATTCATTGGAATGGAGAAGGCAATGGCAACCCACTCCAGTACTCTTGCCTGGAAAATCCCATGGACAGAGGAGCCTGGCAGGCTGTAGTCCATGGGGTCACGAAGAGTCAGACACTTACTAAGCGACTTCACTTTCACTTTTCACTTTCATGCATTGGAGAAGGAAATGGCAACCCACTCCAGTGTTCTTGCCTGAAGAATCCCAGGGATGGTGGAGCCTGGTGGGCTGCCATCTGTGGGGTCACACAGAGTCGGACACGACTATAGCGACTTAGCAGCAGCATTCATTGGAAGGACTGATGCTGAAGCTAAAGCTCCAATACTTGGCCCCCTAAAGCAAAGAGCTGACTGATTGGAAAAGACCCTGATCCTGGGAAAGATTGAAGATGGGAAGAGAAGGGGAAGACAGAGGATGAGATGGTTGAATGGCATCACCAACTCAGTGGACATGAGTTTGAGCAAACTCCGGGAGATGGTGAAGGACAGGGAAGCTTGCCTTCACCTGTGCTGCAGTCCACAGGGTCGCAAAGAGTCGGACATGACTGAGTGACTGAATAACAGCAACAGCATTAAAGTTGGGACAGTTCATCCTTGCTCCATGTAGCATCTGCTGGGACGGCTTGACTGGGAGGAGGGTTACTCTCAAGCCAGCCTCCTCCCATAGCTGTCAGCTGAGCGCTCAGCCTGGGCTGGCCACCAGGGGCCTCAGTTCTCTTCCAGAGGGACCTTGGCAAGTGTCCAAGCTCAGGCTCCCTCACAATATGGAGGCTGGGTTCCAAGAGGAAACTGAGACAGCATCACTTCCGCTATATTCTTTTGGTCAAAACAGCCACCAGCCTGGCCCAGCATACACAGCAGCAGAAAAATAGCTCCTACTTTTCAGTGTCAGAAGTGACAGTGAGTTTTCTGCCTCGTGTATGTGCGTGGCAATACGAGGTCTTAGTTGCAGTGCAAGATCTTTGCTGTCTCATGTGGGATCTCATTCCCTGACCAGGAATCGAACCTGGGCCCCCTACATTAGGAACACAGAGTCTTAATCACTGGACCTCCAGGGAAGTCCCTGCTGCCATCTTTAATGCCCTACATGGACGGACCATGGGAAAGATCATTTATAGAATGTCAGAACAAATGGCTGTTTAAGTAGAACTTCACAGTTGTCTGCTCCTACCAGAAGGAAGGAGAAAGAAATTTTGGGACTTCAATATTCCTGACGATTTGCTGAGGAGGAAGAAGAGACAAAGGCCGGTTTCATTCCTTGCTACCGTAATTCACACTCTTGGTCTTACTCCTAAATTTGTAAAGCCAAGGGGAAAAAATATACATATGTATATATATATTTGAAGCTGAAAACTTCAAAATTTAAGATTGACATATGACAAATGATTTAATCCAAAACTATTAAGTTAAAATATTTACTATGTGCAAGATAGTACAATAGGTCTTATAATGATTATAAAGTTTTACAGGTCATGGCTTCTGTCCTTGAGAAACTTTTCAGTTTATTTAACAAGCATTAGCCAAGTAGGTGCCAAACATCGTCTAGGTGCTACTAGCTGGTAGACACAAAAATAGGAAACACCATCATCTCTGCCTTCATGGACTTCACAGTCCACTAGAGGTGAGAGATGAACATAAATATGTCATGTGGCAAGTGTGATCCAAACTCTGTAAATGAAAAATAAAATATGTGCATAATAGAAGAAAAAATCAAAATACTCAATCCAAAATGTTAAGAATGTGATGATGAGTGAGCTTTTGTTTTTGCTTTCTACTTTTACTTTTTCAAGAAATGAATTTTCAAATAGAAAAAAAAAACTATATTAAGTGCAATGTGGTGCTGTAATAGAGAAATTCCAGGATGTTCTGCAAGCTGAGAGGGAGTCCCTAGCCTCTCCTGGAAGGAGGAGAGAGAAGTTTATGTGGAGGAGGTGACTTCAAAGTCACGGATTGAAGGGGAAATAGAAGTTGCGCTTGACCTTTGTGTTTTGTGGGGTATAACCTTGCCTGGCTCTCTTATTTGAGAGAAAATCTTTATTGTGTGTGCACTTTTGAGTCTCTAGAGCTTTGTCTCCTCCAGATAAGAGGCTCCATTTAGACTTCTTTCCTTCCTGGAAGCCGAGGCAGGAGAACAGACCCTGGGTTCAGCCTGTCAGCCTCCCTGCCCACAATATTGAATCTGGTGGCAGAGGAGCAAACTGGATAGAACTGATCTGTAGCCAGTGTGGGTGATGGTACCAACAGTGCTGACTAATGGCAATAGTGCCCAGCAGCCGCGATGGCAGAATCCTGTAACCAACAGCTGTACTTTCGGGCCTTGGTCCTCCTTGGTTCCCTCCTCATGTCTGCATTCCAATCTTGGTCCTCTAGCTTCCTGTTATTCCATGAGTCCCTGCCAATAAATTCCTTAAGGAAAGCCAAGCTTGGGTTCTGTTGTTTGAAGCAACTGACTGATATAGGTGAGGGTTAGGCAGGCGGGGTGCCGGGTGTTGGGGGGGTGTGTGGAGGGAGATAGGTGTAAATCACAGCGTGTGCAAAGATGGGGAAAGAACACATGTAGTACCTTCTAGAAGGAGAGATGAGATATCTACTCAGATATAACCATGGTAGGGAAAAACATCCACGTGAAATATTTTGGAGATACAGAAGACGGCACGATCACTTCTTTTTAAAACAATTATTTAGTTATTTAGGCTGCATCAGGTCTTTGTTGCGAGGAGTGGGCTTCTTTCTGGTTGTTGCACGTAGGCTTAGGGTCCCAACCACTGTCACCCCATCCCACCCCCTACACTCCCCCACATCCTCCCAAATCCCCCACCCTGGCATGTAGGATCTTGGTTTCCCAATCAGGTTTCAAATCCGAGTCCCCTGGTGTGGAAGGTGGGTTCTTTTTTAAAGTTAATTTATTTTAGTATTATTATTGATATTGTTATTTGGGCTGCACTGGGTCCTTGTTGCCTGTGGGCTTCCTCTAGCTGCATCAGGTAGGGGCCTCTCTTGCTACAGAGCACAGGCTCTAGGGGCGAGGCCTTCAGTAGCTGCAGTTCACGGGCCTAGCTGCCCTGCAGCAAATGGGATCTTCCCCGATCAGGGATAGAACCAGTGTCTCCTGCATTGGCAGGCAGACTCTCAGCCCCTGGACCACAGGGAAGCCCCTGGAAGGTGAATTCTTGACCACTGGACACAGGGAAATCCCCACAATCCCTTCTTACTGGGTTTATTAGCAACGATGCAGTGGAAGAAATAGAATTAGCTTGACCATTGGAGAAGAGGAAAGAAAAGTAATCACTCCAGGCCAAAGGAGAATTATATCCTGATCGAAAAGATTCATGTGTATTTAGGAATCTCGTAGTAAAGTAGTTCAATTTAGCTGATGCATGGGAGAGAAACAGAGAAGCTTGGGCAGTTGGCAAGTACTAAATTCCCTTGGTGTTTTGTGCTAGGACATAGACTGGACTTTAGTACATAACAGGGAAGCATGGAAGGTTTGTGAGCAAGGAGTGTTCTCATGCAAGTGATGCTTCAAGATGTTGAATCTGGTGGTCATGGATAGAATGGTCCATGAGGCTGCTGCAATAACTTAGGATGAGCTGAATGTCCTGAATTAGGCTGATAATAGTGGGAATGGAAAGGACCAATGTGCAAAATAATAGTTTGTAAACTGATGGATCCTCTGTTTAAAAAAATCTAATTTTAAACATGCATATGTACACAATCATTGTGTTTATAAATGGGCTATATTTACATATATACAGAGGATAACATACCACATATGCTGGCTGTAATTCTCTCCAACAAATAGCGTGGTGAACTTATTCCATACATTATGCAAAACAAATATAGCCAGACAAAGACGCTCTGCATCATTTCATGAAAGTGTTTGGGATATATGTTAGTGTGTGTGTACACATGTGTGTGGATTTGGAATACAGCAAAAAGCGTGGACAATAGGTGGGATTCTCCAGTTCCTCTGAGGAATCAGGCTGTTTCCTGTAACTCTGCTTTTATTGCAGTTGACATGCGTGTGTGCTCAATCAGTCACGTCCAACTCTTTGCGACCCCATGGACTGCAGCCTGCCAGGCTCCTCCGTCCATGGGATTTCCCAGGCAAGAGTACTGGAGGGGGTTGCCATTTCCTTCTCCAGTTGAAGTTGGTGGTTAATACAATGTATTATTGCTGAGGTAGGTGGAAGTTCCCTGTTTTTGTCTATAGAAAAAATTCTGGTATTCCCAAGGACAGTGAAGTTGAAAAGTTTCCTTAATAAATAGGATGAGCTAAAGCAATGATGAGACAGACTGAGATTCACCTTACAACCCTCCTTCTGTCATCCAGTCACATTTATTGATTCTTCCTCCTAACTATATTTGAAATCTACATCCTACTCTAGTCTAACCCCTCACTGTCACCCCAAAACTCAATTCAAAAACACCTTATTGACCACAGCATCCCTAGTCTAAATCTTAGGTCTCCCGCTTTCCAACAAATGATATGCATTGGTCAGTGTGCTTCCAGACGTCCCTTTCTAGCGAGGCAGGACCAGGGCCCTTCCTGAGTAGACAGTAGGCTACGTGACCCTGCCCTCAACTATATTTGGCCCTGATTCAACACTCACCTACTACATTCTTTTTCTTAGGAATTTGACATTGGAACCCAATGACTATAATTACCTGTAAGTGTGAGATCTGAAGGACACAAAGTCTAAAGCTTGGCACCATTTCAGGGAAGCCATAGGGGTTTCCCTGGTAGCTCAGCTGGTAAAGAATTCACCTGCCATGCAGGAGACCCTGGTTCAATTCCTGGGTCAGGAATATCCCCTGGAGAAGGAATAGGCTACCCACTTCAGTATTTTCGGGGTTCCCTGGTGGCTCAGATGGTAAAGAATCCTCCTGCAATGCAGGAGACCTGGGTTCGATCCCTGGGTTGGAAAGATCCCCTGGAGGAGGGCATGGAAACCCACTTCAGTATTCTGGCTTGGAGAATCCCCATGGACCAGAAGAAGCTTGCAGGCTACAGTCCACAAGGTCACAAAGAGTTGGACATGGTGCGTCATCCAAGGTGAACCTTGTGAAAACCAAGTAATGAGGTGAGTCTGGAGAAGGGAATAGATACACCAAGGAAAGTGGAGACAAAAGACCCTGTTATCCTCAAAGAAATGGAAGAGTTGGAGAAAGAGAAAGAAATGGCGAGACTGTAAGCTGCTCTGGTTCCTAAGGTATTTCAGAACTAGAAAATGGGCTTCCTGAATCCTAAGGATCCACTATACACTTCCTTCTTGGGTTCCATGACATTTCTCTACATCCTTACATGCTGCTGCTGCCGCTGCTAAGTCGCTTCAGTTGTGTCCGACTCTGCGACCCCATAGATGGCAGCCCACCAGGCTCCCCCGTCCCTGGGATTCTCCAGGCAAGAACAGTGGAGTGGGTTGCCATTTCCTTCTCTAAAGGATGAAAGTGAAAAGTCAAAGTGAAGTCGCTCAGTCGTGTCCGACTCTTCGAGACCCCACGGACTGCAGCCTACCAGGCTCCTCCGTCCATGGGATTTTCCAGGCAAGAGTACTGGAGTAGGGTGCCATTGCCTTCTCCGCATCCTTATATGAGCCCTCCTTGATTTCAGCTAGTCTGAAGCCATTCCTATGCTTTCCCCTAAGGAAACTTCCCACACACCTAGTCCACGCTCTGCCATAGCAATTACCATATTATACTATAGCTGTTTATTTGCTGTCTTCCTTTCCTTTTGGGCTTTGATCTCCCTTGAGACAAGAACTTCATCCTGTTCTCTGTTCATCCTTTGTATCCCCAGCACTTAGGGGAGTGATGGGCATACTAGCAAATATTCAGTAAATGTTTAGAGAGTACTTCAGAGGCAGGGGTCATCCTTTCCACCACTTGTATTGATTTTGCCTTATTGTAACTCTCTTTTTCCACAGGGTTTTGACAGCACAGACAATATGTATGAACAATTGCTTCTGAAGCTGTCCTGGGAGTCTCAGAGTGCAGAGCTAGGAGCTGGAAAATCCCAGACTCCTAGGCTGAAAGAGACCTGGAGAAGCCATTGTTCTGAGAAAACTGAGAGTTCTGCAGTGAAAGATTAGCTACTGTCTTTATTTAAGAATATTATTTGACTTCACACACACACACACAAATTATAGCAAGACTAATGAAAAACTAAAAAATTTAAAAATTCACCCATGATGTCATCATGACCATAAAACAGCCTGTTTTCATATGTCTACATATTTCCCTTCCAGTCCTTGTCTGTATGCATTTATGTAACTTTTACTGAGGTAATGTCATCATTAAGATAACAGCATGTTTTTCTGTTTACTGAACAATTCATCATAATTAGGGACTTACTTGGCAGTCCAGTGGTTAAGACTCCTTGCCTCCACTGCAGGTGGCCTGGGTTCGATCCCTGGTCAGGTCACTAAGATCCCATGAGCCACATTTGCTCTTTCAGTCATGTCTGACTCTTTGTGACCCCATGGACTGCCACACACCAGGCTTCCCTGTCCTTCACCATCTCCTGGAGCTTGCTCAAACTGATGTCCACTGAGTTGGTGATGCCATCCAACCATCTTGCCCTCTGTCATCCCCTTCTCCTCATGCTACATGGCCCCTAAAAAAGAAAAAAGAACTCTGTAATTCATCATTATTTTTTCCATGTTGTTACAGAGACTTTCTAAGTTTTAATGGATAAATATATACATTATAATTTCAAAATTGATTCAGTTCAGTTGCTCAGTCATGTCCAACTCTTTGCGACCCCATGAGTCGCACCACACCAGACCTCCCTGTCCATCACCAACTTCCAGAGTTCACTCAGACTCTCATCCATCGAGTCAGTGATGCTATCCAGCCATCTCATCCTCTCTCATCCCCTTCTCCTCCTGCCCCCAATCCCTCCCAGCATCAGAGTCTTTTCCAGTGAGTCAACTCTTCGCATGAGGTGGCCAAAGTACTGGAGTTTCAGCTTTAGTATCATTCCCTCCAAAGAAATCCCAGGGCTGATCTCCTTCAGAATGGACTGGTTGGATCTCCTTGCAGTCCAAGGGACTCTCAAGAGTCTTCTCCAACACCACAGTTCAAAAGCATCAATTCTTCGGTGCTTAGCTTTCTTCACAGTCCAATTCTCACATCCATACATGACCACAGGAAAAACCATAGCCTTGACTAGACGGACCTTTGTTGGCAAAGTAATGTCTCTGCTTTTCAATATGCTATATAGGTTGGTCATAACTTTTCTTTCAAGGAGTAAGCGTCTTTTAATTTCATGGCTGCAGTCACCATCTGCAGTGATTTTGGAGCCTAAAAAGATAAAGTCTGACACTGTTTCCGCTGTTTCCCCATCTATTTGCCATGAAGTGATGGGACCAGATGCCATGATCTTAGTTTTCTGAATGTTGACCTTTAAGCCAACTTTTTCACTCCCCTCTTTCATTTTCATCAAGAGGCATTTTAGTTCCTCTTCACTTTCTGCCATAAGGGTGGTGTCATTTGCATATCTGAGGTTATTGATATTTCTCCTGGCAATCTTGATTCCAGCTTGTGCTTCTTCCAGCCCAGCATTTCTCATGATGTACTCTGCATATAAGTTAAATAAGCAGGGTGACGATATACAGCCTTAACGTACTCCTTTTCCCATTTGGAACCAGTCTGTTGTTGTTCCAGAATTGATTAGATATGCTTTAAATTGCTTAAAATTTCCTATTGTGGAATCACATATTTTCTTTTTCTTTCTTTCCTTCCTTCCTTCTCTCACCTTCCTTCTTTCTTTCCTTCCTTCATTTTTTCCTTCCTTTCTTTCTCTCTTTCTTTTTCTTTCTTCCTTCCTTTCTTACATTGGATATCTTTGTATAAATTCTTTTCTTCTTTGGTTTGAGTCAGAATAATTCTACCCACAGCCCAGTTACTGGGATCAGGCTCTGTTTTCATTGAACAACAAATATTTACTGAGCACCTACTGCTTCAGCTGCTAAATGTTGGGGACACAGTGATGCAAATGATGCCTGCCCCTCCAAAAGCTTTGTTCCTGATAATGGAGAGACACATTAACAGAAAAATGAGAATATACCACCATCAAACACTGTAAAATAGATAAGAACAAACTGCTGCGGAAGCCCAGGTGGGGTTTGTCTGGAGGGTGCTTGATTTGCTGCATTTCTTTCTAAAAGGATGCTGATGGTCCCTGCCCCCAGCATACATGGTGTACATTCCAGTCTCTCCAACCACAGTGTCTTTAATAAAGACATTCAAAGAAGAACATTTGCAGTTCTGCTAATGTAAGAATCACTTACTAAGCTCTCATCACGTTCTGGGGGCTTATGGACCTAATACAACTCCCTCAACAGCAATATGAGGTCTTTATTGTTATTGTCTCATTGTACAGAATAAGAAACAGAGCCTCAAAGGTGTGAAGGAGCCAGTCTATGGATTCACACAATTGAGATGTGGAATCACATTCTTATTAATCGCCACAGTTTGTTCCTGCACCACACCGCAGCAGGAGACTCTTTTACCAATAGAAAGCCCTTTCTCATTGGAGATGGGACTCAGTTGAGCTCTATTCTCCATAAACGCAGTTGCCGCTTTCCAACAAGGAGCATACTGGAAAGCATTGTTCTTGTTGTGCTTGGAGGTCTCGAGGATGAGGTTTTTGGTTTTGTTTTAAATATTTATTCATATATTTGGCTGCGCTGGGTATTAGTTGTGGCACGTGGATTCTTTAGCTGAGGCATGCAAACTCTTAGCTGTAGCATGTGGGATCTAGTTCCCTGACCAGGGATTGAACCTGGGCCCTCAGCATTGGGAGTATAGTGTCATAGCTACTGGACTAGGGAAGTCCCAAGGATGGAGTGTTGAGTCTACTCAAACCGTTCTGTCTTTTCTTTTCAACCCACACTAACAGGCCTTCTTTCCAACCCTCACCCCAACTTTAGGGGCTAAAGCTGTGCCGGTTCAGCAGATGGTATTTGGACGATCGTCCAGAAGCCAATTCTGAGTCAGCCGCTAAATCACTTGTGTGGATGCTGCGGCAACAAAAGGCACATATTTTTAGCCTCTCATTATGGGTCAAAACAATTGTCATAGGACTTTGCAGATGGCACTAGTGGTTAAGAACACCTTTGCCAGTGCAGGAGACATCAGAGACACGGGTTTGATCCCTTGGTAGGGAAGAACCCCTGGAAGAGGGCATGGCAACCCACTCCAGTATTCTTGCCTGGAGAATCCCAGGGACAGAGGAGCCTGGCAGGCTGCAGTCCATGGGGTCGAATAGAGTCTGGCATGACTGAAGTGACTCAGCACACAGGCACACACATGATCTTCACAGCAGGTAATATATTTTATCTTTGACATGTCTTTTTCTAGTCACTGCAGGAACTGCATACAGAAATACATATGGGAACTTCCTTGGGCGTCCAGTGGCTAAGACTTTCCACTCCCAATGCGGGGGGCCTGGGTTCTACCCCTCATCAGGAAATTAGATCCCACATGCAGCAACTAAGACCCAGAGCAGCTAAATAAATAAATAAATAATAGTATTACTATCTTTTTCTCTAACAAAAGAACTTAACTTTATGAACTTAACTCTATGAAAACACATCATAGTCTCATAAATGTTTCCTAGGTAAGAAATTATTAGCAAAAACTCTGCATCTAAATAGGGAAAACAAGTTGTCCTTGGTTGGGTTCACAAGAAACAGCCCTTGACACAACAGTTCATGAACAAGTGATTTACTAGGGAAACCCTTCCAGAAGAAACCAGTGAGGGAGTGGGGGAAGCGGAAATTTTCCAGGAATGTGGAAAATGCTGAGCAAGGACCTGATTTCAGACGCTGCTTCTGCTCACACCCGATCCCCAGGGGAGCTCAGATACATTCATTATTCCTCAGAGTTTGTCTCCATCAAAGCAGGGAAGGTGAACTTTTGTACTCCAGTGCACAGAATCACTGCCTTTGGGCCAGTTTATGGGGATGTAATAAACTCTGCACACTGTTGGCTCTCTGGGCTTCAGCAGAGCAAACCCTTGGGAGTCTGAAACTCTCTGAAGAAAGTCCCAGGTGTGAGATGCTAGATCAGAAGCAGGCAGAAGTGGAGGAGGGACACACAGACCCTATACAAAGCATCCTGCTTGGAACAGCATCCAGTTGGGAAATCTGACTGCCCGGGAAGTCAGCACATTCTCTAGAAGGAGATCTGGATTTGCATCCCAACTTCATTCACAAGACATGCAACCAAGTCCTGCTAGACTTTGGTTCTTTCCTTCATGAAGTGGGAACAGTATCTTCTGGGGGAGGAGTAAAAATTCGAGGTATTTTATTTGAAGAATTATTTTGATGACTATAATAGACAGGTACTCAATACTTGCATGTAAGTATGCTCAGTCACTCAATCATGTCCGACTCTTTACGACCCCATGGACTGTAGCTCGCCAGGCTCTACTATCCATGGGATTTCCCAGGCTAGAATACTGGAATGGGTTGCCATATCCTTCTCCAGGGGGTCTTCCCAACTCAGGAATTGAACTCACATCTCTTATGGCTCCTGCATTGGCAGGTGGATTCTTTACCACTGTACCACCTGGGATGTTCAGGTGCTCAATAAATTGCTGTCGTTGTTCAGTCACTAAGTTGTGCCCAACTCTCGGTGGCCCCATGGACCACAGCACACCAGGCTTTCCTGTCCTTCACTATCTCCCAGAATTTGCTCAAACTCATGTCTGTGGAGTCAGTGATACCATCTACCTATCTCTTCTTCTGTCATCCCCTTCTCCAGCTGCCTTCAATCTTTCCCAGCATCAGGCTCATTTTCAATGAGTCAGCTCTTTGCATCAGGTGGCCAAAGTATTCGAGCTTCAGCTTCAGCATCAGTCCTTCCAATGAATATTCAGGTTGATTTCCTTTAGGATTGATGGGTTTGATCTCCTTGCTGTCCAAGGGACTCTCAAGAGTCTCAATAAATCAGTTCAGTTCAGTTCAGTTCGGTTCAGTTCAGTCGCTCAGTCGTGTCCGACTCTGCAACCCCATGAATCGCAGCACGCCAGGCCTCCCTGTCCATCACCAACTCCCGGAGTTCACTCAGACTCATGTCCATCGAGTCAGTGATGCCATCCAGCCATCTCATCCTCGGTCATCCCTTTCTTCTCCTGCCCCCAGATGGTAGTTTTTAATTCTGATTTAATATAAAGGTAACTTTTAAAATGTGTTCAGCCCAGCTGGATCATATACATAAAAATATCCATTCTCACTTCATGAAATGAGCATAGATTATATAAAGAGATGATATATTTTTGACACTACTTTACCTCTATAGACTACATCTTTCCTTAGAGAGAATCATCAGTCAGGAAATCAAAATAAGCTTCTTTTAAACATACAAGCAGGAAGAAAATTTATTCTTGCTCACCGATGCTTTTTATTTTTACTTTTTATGATGAAAATCTTTGAACAGACACAGAAAGGGAGAAGAGAGCATACTGAACCCCTGGAGAGCACAATACACCTAGTTTCAAAAATTATCAACTCACAACCAATCTTCTTTTATCTGTAGCCTACCATTCCCCTCCCTCCCACATTATTTTCAAGCAAATTCTAGATACTGTATACTTCAATATGTATCTCTGAAAGGTAAAGGCTCTTTCTGAATTTTATTTTTTAAATGAACACGCAGCACAATTGCCTTTCTGCGGTGTGTATGTTTCCATGAATTTTGATGCATGTGTAGATTCATGTAACCATTATTACAGTCATGATACAGAATAGTCTCATTATCCCAGAAGGGTTTTTATCTACAACCACAATCTTACCACCACTTCTTTAAAAACAGTAATAAACAGATTTTTTAAAAGATAAACATGATCCTATTTATCTATAATCAAGAGACAACACTCTGATTCACAATGTCCCTTTTACAATAGAAATGTTCATATCTAGGCATTCAAATGTACCATGAACAGAACATGTTCTAAGCATTCTTCACCCTTCTCTCCAACAAGTGGTCCTATCCAACATGATCCTTTTGTAACAATTCACTCATTCTCTCCTGCATACAATTACATTCCTGCCCAACACAGATCTCTTTCTTGATAGATATTTCATAACACCTTCAGTTCTCCCAGTTACATAATTATCCACCTTACCATGATTAACTCTTTTATAGAACTTACCATGATTAACTCATTCATAGAAGAGTGGAGTTGTCAGTTTTTATTGAATGATACAGCCTTATTTGAAATAATTCAACTACATTTCTCAAGAAAATAGTTTAGAAACTAAGACCTGGAAGAGAGTTCAAAAACCATTCACTGGAATCCCTTCATTTCATGGATGAGAAAAAGCAGCTCAGAGATATTTTAAAACTTACCCAAAGCACACATTTGATTAGGAGAAGGGCTGGAGCCAGAACGAGGCGTCCTGATATTGAGGGCTCTTTCTATCACACCATATTGGTGGCCATCCTTTTTCCTTCATTTCACTGTCACCTGGGTGTGGATTTCTTTACCATCTGTACATCCATATGTCATTTAATGAAATGTCCAGAAAAGGCAAATCTATAGAGACCAAAAAACAAACTAGTGATTGCCAAGAACTGTGGGTAAGAATGAAGATTGACTGTAAACAGGTGCAAGGAATCTTCTGGGGGTGATGGGAATGTTCTAAAGCTGGATTGTGGTAGTGGTTGCACAACTCTGTAAATTAACTAGAATAGTATGCTTAACATGGGTGAATTCTATGGTGCCGAAATTAAATTATACCTTAATACAGCTGTTTATTAAAAAAAAAACAGCTGCCTATGGATATTTAATTATCTCTTATAACTGGATGTCTGAAGTAGGTGATTCCCAGCTTCATCCAGCAGCTTCATGATGTCATCAGACTCATGCTCTTACTGTGTTTTAAGTCTGCTGGCCTGATCTCATTGGCCTCTGATCCTCATGCTCATCGTTTCATGGCCCCAAAATGGCTGCCGTAGCTCTGAAAACAAATCCATATATACAGCAAGAAAAAAAGAAGTGTCTGTAAGTTCTTAGCTCCCACCAGTCTCTTTTATAAGAGGATGTCCCCCAGTCGACTCCACCTGTTCTCTCACTGGGCAGAACCAGATCACATGCCACCCCCACGTGCAAAAAGAGGCTGAGTATATGAGCACAGTGTGAATGGAGTTGAGTTACCAGGACTGGCTTAGTGCTGGGGCTGGCCACACCGCCTTGCTGGACTAAAGCGGGGTTCTGTTGGCAAGAGTCAAGGGTGCAGGAGGTTGTGGTGGATATTGAGTGGGCAGCTAAGAGTGTCTCCACACGAGAAAACTAAAAATGTGCTAAATATGTTATTCTTTGTTCAGAGGTTTTACAGCATATAGGTTAAAAGCACAGACTCTGGAGAAACTCTGCTAGGCTTCAATCCCAGCTTTACCTAACTTACTGCGTGAATTTAGGGGACTTCAGTAATCAGCCTGTTGACTCTGCTATAAACTGGAGATAATAATAACACCTATTCAGAGTTATGTGAGAACTGAATGAGTTTACAGGTAGAACATTCTTAGAACAATGCCTGGTGTATAATAAGCACTTTATTTGATGTTGTTGTTTAATCACTAAGTCGTGTCTAACTCTTCTGCAACTCTTTAGACAGTAACCCACCAGGCTCCTCTGTCCATGGGATTTTCCAAGAATATTGGAGTGGGTTGCTATTTCCTTTTTTAGGGGATCTTCATGACCGAGGATTGAGCCCATGTCTCCTGCACTGGCAAAGGGATTCTTTACCGCCAAGCCACCTGCAAAGCTAAGCACGGTATGAGTGATATTATGTGTGCAAATGGATGTAAATGGCACCCCACTCCAGTACTCTTGCCTGGAAAATCCCATGGACAGAGGAGCCTGGTAGGCTGCAGTCCATGGGGTCACTAAGAGTTGGACATGACTGAGTGACTTCACTTTGACTTTTCGCTTTCATGCACTGGAGAAGGAAATGGCAAGCCACTCCAGTGTTCTTGCCTGGAGAATCCCAGGGATGGGGGAGCCTGGTGGGCTGCCATCTATGGGGTCACAAAGAGTCGGACACGACTGAAGTGACTTAGCAGCAGCAGCAGCAGCAGCACATCTTTTATTCAACAAATATTTATTGACTATTTGATATGTGCCAGGCAGTGAGCTAGACACTTGGATAAAACAAGATAGATTACTCCTGAACTTGCTGAGCTTGGGTTCTGATGAAAGAAGTCTATAATAAATATCAATAAATGCATAAGATTTTAGATTGTGATAATGCTATGAAGGAAATAAACAGAGGAGATAGCGACTAGAAGAAACAATTATCTTAGAGCAAGAAGGAACAACTGAGCTGAGATCTGACCAGCGAGAATGAGGAGTCATACGAACATCTAAGACAAGAACTTTCCAGCTAGTTAAAACACTTAGTGCCAGGTTCTGGGGAAGGAAAGAATTTAGCTTGTTCTAAACTGTTGTTCATAAACCCAACATGGCCAGGACAAGATGAGCAAGGGTGATGGGGCTTAGGTGAGGCTGAAGAAGAGGCCAGGGCCCAGACCACATAGTGCCTTGTAGGCAGCAGAAGGTTCTTGAGCTTTAGTCTTAGTGCAGTGAGAAACCATTAAAGACAGAAATTGTTGGTATAAAGTGGTGTTTTTGTAAACTTTTTAAAAATTAAAATATAGTTGATTTACAATTAGGTGTACAGCAAAGTGATTCAGCATTTCAGATTCTTTTCCATCATAGGTTATTAAAAGGTATTAAATAGAGTTCCCTGTGCTATACAGTAGGTCCTTGCTGGTTATCTGTTTTAGACATGTGCTGTGCTCAGTTGCTCAGTCGTGTCCGACTCTTTGTGACCCCATGGACTGTAGCCTGCCAGGCTCCTCTGTCCATGGGATTCTTGACTCCATTCACGAATACTGGAGTAGGGTGTCATTTCCTTCTCCAGGGGATCTTCCTGACTTCAGGAATCAAACCTGTGTCTCTTGCATCTCCTGTATTTGCAAGCAGATTCTTTACGACTAGCACCACCTGGGAAGTTTTATACAGAGTCCTGCATATCCCAGATTCCTCATTTACCCCTCTCCACGCCTCCCCACCCCAGCCCCGCCCTGTCTTGGTAACCATAAGCTTGTTTTCTCTGTCTGTGATAATGTGTTTGTTTTTAATCACTCCAGCTGCTTTGTGGGTTGAAGGGAGACAACAGTAGCCTCAGGGAGACCAGTTGTAAACAATGATGATAGATTGAATGAGGATAGTGGCAAAGAAAACAGAGAAAAGTCCAGGGAACTGTTTGTGTAATAAGAACCACGTGTTCCACCATTATGCTGCCTCAGTGGAGGATTTCAAACTGTTCCAGATTTTCTCACCTGGGTCAGGGGTCACTGACAGCCCTCTCAACCCACCATCCCTCCTTGACATATACAGAGACCCACTTCACCTCTAAGTACTGCTTCCAGGTGGCCAACAAGGATCCAGGGCTGTTGAACAGGAAGGGAGTTGTCCGCTTGAGGAGGTCAGAGAAGAGGCAAGCATCACTGGCTGAAAGATGGATGTGTGTGTGCTGATCACTGACAACTGGGAAAGCTCAGGGAAGACGACCGGATGCTGACTTGGAGACCCACTGGTGCTGGTGAGCAATGAGGCTTCCTCTGGAAGAGGATTGACATTTCTCAGACTTACAATCTTCTGTCCTCATTATCCTTGACCCTCCTCCTCTTTTTCAGGGAGCCTTTATTTTCACTGTGAAAATAAAGTGAGAGTGTTAGTCTCTCAGCTGTGTTCAAGTCTTTGTGATCCCATCAGCTGTAGCCTGCCAGGCTCCTCTCTCCATGGGATTCTCCAGGCAAGAATACTGGAGTGAGTAACCATGCCCTCCTCCAGGAGACCTTCCAGACCCAGGGATCGAACCTGAGTCTCCCAGATTCTTTACTGTGTGAGCCACCAGCGAAGGCCCCAGGCCCGCAGGAGTGATAGGAAACTTGCTGCACAAAGAGGCATTTGAATCTCTGTTTTACAAGTAGATTTAATGACTAAGTATTTGCAGTCTTGGTTTGCTGTTTCAGAAGTCGTTGACTCCTGTCTCTACCCAGGGCAGGGACAGGCTCTCAGGGGCAAATGGGGAAGAATTCCATACCATGGGGAAGGCTGCATTAATTAATACTTTCAAACAGTAAGCAGACACATATATACACATATGATAGGACGATGGCTAGAGCTGCTCTTTTTCTTTCTTTTTAATATCTATTTATTTCTTTTTGGCTGTGATGGCTCTCACTTGCAGCACACAGGATCTTTCATTGTGGTGCCCGGGCTCCAGAGCACATGGGCTCTGTAGTTATGGCCCAGGGGACCTCTAGCTGAGGCATGTGGACTCAGTAGCCCGATAACACATGGGATTTTAGTTCCCGGACTGTGGATCAAACCCAAGTCCCCTGCATTGGAAGGTGGATTCTTAACCACTGGACAAGGGAAATCCCAGGCCTGCTCTTATTAGTTCAGTTCAGTTCAGTTCATTTCAGTCGCTCAGTCGTGTCCGACTCTTTGCGACCTCATGAATCACAGCACGCCAGGCCTCCCTGTCCATCACCATCTCCCTGAGTTCACTCAGACTCACATCCATCAAGTCCGTGATGCCATCCAGCCATCTCGGTCGTCCCCTTCTCCTCCTGCCCCCAATCCCTCCCAGCATCAGAGTCTTTTCCAATGAGTCAACTCTTTGCAAGAGGTGGCCAAAGTACTGGAGTTTCAGCTTTAGCATCATTCCTTCCAAAGAAATCCCAGGGTTGATCTCCTTCAGAATGGACTTGTTGGATCTCCTTGCAGTCCAAGGGACTGTGAAGAGTCTTCTCCAACACCACAGTTCAAAAGCATCCATTCTTTGGCACTCAGCCTTCTTCATAGTCCAACTCTCACATCCATACATGACCACAGGAAAAACCATAGCCTTGACTAGACGGACCTCAGTCAGCAAAGTAATGTCTCTGCTTTTGAATATACTATCTAGGTTGGTCATCACTTTTCTTCCAAGGAGTAAGTGTCTTTTAATTTCATGGCTGCAGTCACCATCTGCAGTGATTTTGGAGCCCCCCAAAATAAAGTCTGACACTGTTTCCACTGTTTCCCCATCTATTTCCCATGAAGTGATGGGACCAGATGCCATGATCTTCATTTTCTGAATGTTGACCTTTAAGCCAACTCTTTCGCTCTCCTCTTTAACTTTCATCAAGAGGCTTTTTAGCTCCTCTTCACTTTCTGCCATAAGGGTGGTGTCATCTGCATATCTGAGGTTATTGATATTTCTCCCGGCAATCTTGATTCCAGTTTGTGTTTCTTCCAGCCCAGTGTTTCTCATGATGTACTCTGCATATAAGTTAAATAAGCAGGGTGACAATATACAGCCTTGACGTTCTCCTTTTCCTATTTGGAACCTGTCTGTTGTTCCATGTCCAGTTCTAATTGTTGCTTCCTGACCTGCCTACAGATTTAAATTAGTTCCATTGCTGTAGTCTGAAATCTTTGGGATTAGGGAGGAAGTAGGAGTGTCTCTACACTCCCAAGAGGATGGTTTGGGTGGAGCTCCACAGGATTCAAAGATAAGGAAGAAAGCCACAGAATGGCTCCACCAACTGCAGCTAAAAAAAGACCCAAGCCAGTCCCACCCCTCTGCCAAAAAGGATGTCTGATAGCCATCTGGTAACCATGATGCTCCCTCCCCTTTTAGCATTAGAAGCTTTAATTAATCACCCAAGTTGCTCTTGATGTTATTTCTAGTCAAGTTCCATGTGTGTAAATCTATTAATGGGAAAGGACAAGGGATCCCAGAGTGACTTACCTCTGCTGCTGCTGCTGCTGAGTCACATCAGTCGTGACCGACTCTGTGCGACCCCAGAGACGGCAGCCCCAAGGCTTCCCCATCCCTGGGATTCTCCTGGCAAGAACACTGGAGTGGGGTGCTATTTCCTTCTCCAATGCATGAAAGTGAAAAGTGACACGCTCAGTCGTGTCCGACCCTCAGCGACCCCATGGACTGCAGCCTACCAGGCTCCTCTGTCCATGGGATTTTCCAGGCAAGAGTACTGGAGTGGGGTGCCATTGCCTCTGCTCCATACCAAATGGGTGATGCTAATCTAAACAATAGAGAGCAGACTTGTGGTTGTTGAAAGGATGGGAAGTGGGAGGGAAGAACTGGGAGTCTGGGATTAACAGATAAAAACGATTATATATAGGATGGGTAGAAAAAACAAACTCCTACTGTATAGCACAGGGAACAATATTCAATATCCTGTGAAAAGGCATAATGGAAAAGAATATATATATCTATACCTCTGAGTCACTTTGCTGTACAGCAGAAATTAACGCAATATAGAAAATCAACTATACTTCAGTAAAAATGTTTTATTGGACAGCAAGGAGATCAAACCAGTCAATCCTAAAGTAATCAACCCTGAATAGTCACTGGAAGAACTGATGGTGAAGCTGAAGCTCCAATACTTTGGCCACCTGATATGAAATGGCGACTCATTGGAAAAGACCCAATGCTGGGAAAGATTGAGGGCAGGAGGAGAAGGGGACAACAGAGGATGAGATGGTTGGATGGTATCACTGACTCGATGGAACTGAGTTTGAGCAAGCTCCAGGAGATAGTGATGGACAGGGAAACCTGGTGTGCTGCAGTTCATGGGGTCACAAAGAGTTGGACACAACTTAGCGACTGCACAACAACAACAAAAAAGTTTTAAATGAAACAAATAAAAATAAATACAATCATAGCCTATAAGACTTTAATTTTACAGTGAGGCCCAGAGAATTTAGCTGACTCAAGTTGACACAAATAGCTGATGGCCCAAGAACCATCATAGACTAAGAGGTTGTTGGGTGGAGTTTGATCAAACTGGCTTGACTCCAGCCGGAACATCCTTCTCATCAGGTACTGGGAGCCTGAAAGTGAACGTGCTAGTTGTTCAGTTGTGTCTGACTCTTTGTGACCCCATAGACTGCAGCCTGCCAGACTCCTCTGTCCATGGAATTCTCCAGGCAAGAATACTGGAGTGGGTTGCCATGCCCTTCTCCAGGGGATCAAGGCAACCCAGGGATCAAACTCAGGTCTCCCGCAGTGCAGGCAGACTCTTTACTGTCCGAGCCACCGGGGATGAGAACTCCCATACCTGTTTATAATGCAAAATGACCTTTTGCTAAGTTGTGCTCATGGAGAACTGAACTTAAACTTAGTCTCATTGACTTAAAAGTAGCAGGAGAGCCAAAGGGAAGAATCTGTAGAAGATATTAGAACAAGGACAGTTCTGTTACTTCCAAGTACTGTATCTATAGTGACAGAAACTGTTGACAACAACGGGCAGCCAAGGAGAGGTCCAGCCAGCACTCCTGGGGCAATGATCGGGCCAGCCTGCCTCTCCAAGGCTCTGAGCTCTCTGAGGGGAATCTGGAAGACTGGTGCTGTGGAAACAGGACCTGAGGAAGCCAGCAGCCAAGACTGCCAGAGGGCCGCATTGGATACCTAACTTTCAATTAGCACATGTGCCACGCTTAGTCGCTTAGTCCTGTCTAACTCTGCGACTGCATGGAGCCTTCCCAGCTCCTTTGTCCATGGGGATTCTCCAGGCAAGAATACTGGTGTGGATAGCTGTTCCCTTCTCCAGGGGATCTTCCCAACCCAGAGATTGAACCCAGATCTCCCTCATTGCAGGCAAATTCTTTACCGTCTGAGCCACCAGGGGAAGCCCAAGAATACTGGAGTGGGTAGCCTCTCCCTTTTCCAGGGCTGGGTAGCCTATCCCTTCTCCAGGGGAACTTCTCGACCCAGGTTCCAACTGGGGTCTCCTGCATTGCAGGTGGATTCTTTACCGTCTAAGCCACCAGGATCAGTTAGTCCATATAAAGGAACAAAAGGTGAAGGAAGTAATTAGGTGTGTATTTGCAGAGCTGAGCTGCATATAAAAACCTGACAGATTCACATAGTGGTAGCTGTGGCCTGAGACAGCATGGTCTGGTTCTCAGGAAACTGTTCTCCAGAAAGGTACAGTCGAAGTTTTGATAGTAACTTCATCCTAGGAGATGGGCCCTGGTGAGTCTGGAATCCAGGATGGGTCAGATTCTGTGCGGACTGGCCCTGTTCAGCTTCTTCTACTGGTCATTGTGGTTCAAATGAAGGTAGAGGCAGCCTTCAGGAGAAAAGGGCAAGAAAAGATATTGGAGGGGACTTCCCTACTGGGAAGACTTCCCTTGGTGGGAGTTCACTGGTGGTCCAGTGGCTAAGACTCGGTCCTCCCAATGCAGGTGGCCCAAGTTAGATCACTTGTCAGGAAATTAGCTACCACCTGCTGTAACTAAAGATCCCACATGCTGCAATGGAGATCAAAGATCTTGCATGCTGCAACGAAGACTCTGTGCAGCTAAATAAAAAATTAAAATAAGAAAAAAAATGTTGGAGAAGGAAACAAATAACCTGGAGATAAAATACGGCTTTATTAGCAAGAGACAGGCCCAGCTTTTTGAGGGGGAAGATAGAAGTGTTTTTGCAATTTGGAGAGCAATACCTGGGTGCCTGCTTCATATGTCAGGAGCTGTGCTGAAGCACTGGGGTGTATTGGGCACTTGAGGTTAGTAAGGTGAACAAAGCAGAGGTCTCTGCTTCCACTGGCCCACACTACTCTGAACGCGTGTGTCTGAGGCATACTTTCTCCTGTGTATCAATTGGTTCTACTCATCCTACTGCAATCTTCAACAGTCTGGGGCCTTCCACAGTCCCGAAAGGAAGAGGGGGAAGTTGTGATGGCAAATTATGGAATATTATAAGGCTGTCAAAAAAAAACTTTGCTCAACTCTCTTTTTTAAAAAATTTGATTATTTTATTACATTTCACCACTAATTTAGCACTGAGAGTTCACCATGGTGTCACAAGATTCAAAGTTTGGTGTTATTGAAACATGCTATTAAATGTGTTTAAGTGATTATATTAGATGATGAGAACTATCTCCTGCGAAAATATTTTAGGTCAATGGTTCTTTTTTATAATTTTTAAAAAATGTATTTATTTTTAATTGGAAGATGATTGCTTCACAATATTGTGCTGGTTTCTGTCATATTCAACTTACCTTTCTTGAGGCCAGATTATCCTAACATCAAAACCAGACAAAGACATCACAAGAAAAGAGTTGTAAATGACCATACTTTGTTAAACGGTCCTATTCATTTCCTGTTTACTTGGCTTTTCTTTGCAGAGTTTTATCTTGGAATCAGTTCAGTTTAGTCACTCAGTTGTGTCTGACTCTTTGCGACCCCATGAATTGCAGCACGCCAGGCCTGTCTGTCCATCAGCAACTCGCAGAGTTCACTCAGACTCACATCCATAGAGTCCGTGTTGCCATCCAGCCATCTCATCCTCTGTCGTCCCCTTCTCCTCCTGCCCCCAATCCCTCCCAGCATCAGAGTCTTTTCCAATGAGTCAACTCTTCGCATGAGGTGGCCAAAGTACTGGAGTTTCAGCTTTAGCATCATTCCTTCCAAAGAAATCCCAGGGCTGATCTCTTTTAGAATGGACTGGTTGGGTCTCCTTGCAGTCCAAGGGACTCTCAAGAGTCTTCTCCAACACCACAGTTCAAAAGCATCATTCTTCGGCACTCAGGCTTCTTCACAGTCCAATTCTCACATCCATACGTGACCACTGGAAAAACCATAGCCTTGACTAGACGGACCTTAGTCAGCAAAGTAATGTCTCTGCTTTTGAATATACTATCTAGGTTGATCATAACTTTTCTTCTAAGGAGTAAGCATCTTTTAATTTCATGGCTGAAGTCACCATCTGCAGTGATATTGGAGCCCAAAAAATAAAGTTTGACACTGTTTCCCCATCTATTTCCCATGAAGTGATTGGACCCGATGCCATGATCTTAGTTTTCTGAATGTTGAGCTTTAAGCCAACTTCTTCACTTTCCTCTTTCACTTTCATCAAGAGGCTTTTGAGTTCCTCTTCACTTTCTGCCATAAGGGTGTGTCATCTGCATATCTGAGGTTATTAATATTTCTTCCGGCAATCTTGATTCCAGTTTGTGTTTCTTCCAGTCCAGCGTTTCTCATGATGTACTCTGCATATAAGTTAAATAAGCAGGGTGACAATATACAGCCTTGACGTACTCCTTTTCCTATAATTTTAGGGATCTAGAATCCATGTTTGTGTTAGTTAACATGGCCTTCAATGCCATTTTATTTAACAAATACTTATTCATCACTACCATGCATGAGGTTTACTGAAGGTGTCTACAAGAGTCTTCAGCACATTGTGTGAAAACCATCTGCATGTGAGTCTGAGCCCCACTCCACAAGGCTGCATTCATGTCTCAGGCCTGTGTCTCCAGCACCTCACACGGGCCATCCCCATAGGATTAGACACTCAATACATATTTGGAGACTGTATGTCAAAATGTGGAACACCTTTACTAGGAGGCTGAGCCAACAAAGATGCCAATAGAGTGATGGGGAATGGGTGATAAATTCAAGATTTAGGTGGTGGGGGTTTGGGGGAGGGACAGCAGTAATGAGAAAGAAGCCTGGGAAGTGGGATAGGGTCAGATTGCAGTGAGACTGAAAGCCCATGCTAAACAGATGGAATCTAGTTTTGTATCCAAGGGGAAGACTGAAGGGTTTGGGGATCAGTAAAAGATCATTTTCATTTCAGTTTTAAAAAGAAAATTCTTGTAAAGCCCACATGTGTATCAGTTAGAGGGCTTTCCATTGAGAGTAACAGAACACCTGAATCTCATGAACATAAAAAAAAAAGGGAATTCAGTGGTTTATACGGCTGAAAATTCCAGAGGTAGGGCAGATTACAGGCACACTTTCATTAGACCCCAGTTTTATTTCTCTATGATTATCTTGGCCTTGTCCTCCTCCATGTGCTGGCATCATTATCAAACTAGTTTATCATTATGCTTGCAAGACCGCTGCTACTAAGGCTAGTTGCTATTTCTCCCAGCACTTAGTGAAAAGTCCAAAGTTTCACTCTGATTAGACCAATACAGTTCTCATTCTTGCATAAACAAATTCATGATGCAGAGCCAGAGAAACAGAATTAAACTGATGCCCTAGGACAACTGAGGCCACCCTCATGGCCAAGAGTGGATCAATCCATCCGAACTTCATGGCTACGTCTCCATAGGAGAGTGATGTTTGGAAAGCTGAGAAGGCAACCAACAATGTTCACTACAATATGACAAAACAAATGTCTAATTATGAGGACAAAATTTATGCAAAAGAAGACAGCAAGGAAGAATTTGCTTTACTTTATTAAAATGATCAAAAATAGAATGATGTTGGCACAAAGAATGCAGAAATAAATCCAAATTGGCTTTAAAATTAGTCCCATGACAAATGCTGCAATTTGATGGCAGCTTGTTTAATGAAAAGTATTGATATAATTATCAATTGAACTGGAAAGAGATCAAGTTAGATCCCCGGACATTGCAACATAAGTAAGAAATTCCAAGCGTATCAGAAAGCCAACAGTAAGAAACAAAACAGTAAAAGCATTAGAAAAAAATTGGAAGAAGAAAATTCAATCAGCCACCAATGGCCAGTGATATAATGAATCACATCTATGTAATGAAGCTTAAAGAACAGTGTTCAGAAGCTCCATTTTCCTTCCCATACATCTTACTCTATGTGTCTCTTCCCTACGGCTATTCCTGAATTATATCCATCCCTGGTGGCTCAAGGACCAGTTCAAAATCGGGAAAGGAGTACATCAAGGCTGCATATTGTTATCCTGCTTATTTAACTTATATGCAGAGTACATCATATGAAATGCCAGGCTGGATGAAGCACAAGTTGGAATCAAGATTGCCAGGAGAAATATCAATAACCTCAGATATGCAGATGACACCACCGTAATGGCAGAAATTGAAGAGGAACTAAAGAGCCTCTTGATGAGAAAGAGGAGAGTGAAAAATCTGGCTTAAAACTCAACAATCAAAAAAACTAAGATCATGGCATCTGGTCCCATCACTTCATGGCAAATAGATGGGGAAACAATGGAAATAGTGACAGACTTTATTTTCTTGGGCTCCAAAATCACTGCAGACAGTAACAGCAGCCATGAAATTAAAAGACGCTTGCTCCTTGGAAGAAAAGTTATGATAAACCCAGACAGCATATTAAGAGGTAGAGACACCACTTTGCCAACCAAGGTCCATCTACTCAAAGCTATGGTTTTTCCAGTAGTCATGTATGGATGTGAGAGTTGGACCATAAAGAAAGCTGAGCACCAAAGAATTGTGGTGCTGGAGAAGACTCCTGAAAGTCCCTTGGACTACAAGGAGATCAAACCAGTCAATCCTAAAGGAAATCAACCCTGAATATTCATTGGAAGGACTGATGCTGAAGCTCAAGCTCCAACACTTTGGCTACCTGATTCGGAGAGCTGAATCATTGGAAAAGATCCTGATGCTGGGAAAGATTGAGGGCAGGAGGAGAAAGGGATGACAGAGGATGAGATGGTTGGATGGCACCATCAACTCAATGGACATGAGCTTGAGCAAACTCAGATATAGTGAAGGACAGGGAGACCTGGCTAGCTGCAATCTATGGGGTCGCAAAGAGTCGGACATGACTGAGGGACTGAACAACAACAATTGTTGTCTCAGATGGTGAAGAATATCCCTGCAATGTGGAAGACCTGGGTTCATTCTCTGGGTTAGGAAGATCTCCTGGAGCAAGGAATGGCTACCCACTCCAGTATCTTTGCCTGGAGAATCCTATGGACAGAGAAGCCTGCGAGTCCATGGGGTTACAAATAATCAGACACAACTAACGCTTTCACTTTTTCATAATAACCAGTAATCTAGTAAGTAAACTCTTCTCCTAAGTTCAATGAGCAGCTCTAGCAAATTAACTGAACCTGAGGCAGGGGTCACTGAAATCTCCAATCTATAGTTTATTGGTCAGAAGCACTGATAATAACCTGGACTTGAGGTGGGCATCTGAAGTGGGGAGGGAGGATTTTCTTTTTTTTTAACTAATTGTTATTAGTTTAGTTTCTTTACAATGTTGTTAGTTTCTGCTTATAGTAGAGTGAATCAGTTATATGTATGCATATATCCCCTCTCATTTTGGATTTCCTTCCCATTTAGGTCACCACAGAGTATTGAGTAAAATTCCCTCTGCTATACGGTAGGTTCTTAATTAATCAGCTATTTTATACCTAGTATCAATCGTGTATATATGTCAGTCCCAATCTCCCAATTCGTCTACACCCTTTCCTCCCTTGGTGTGTCCCATGTACTCTCAATACTCTTCAGCACTATCACTTTTGATACCAGACATGTGGGTTTTCGACACATTAAATAGTCCTCTGACACCAGTCTTATTAACTCTATTCTTACTCCTTGGAAGGAAAGTTATGACCAACCTAGACAGCATATTCAAAAGCAGAGACATTACTTTGCCAACAAAGGTCCGTCTAATCAAGGCTATGGTTTTTCCAATAGTCATGTATGGATGTGAGAGTTGGACTATAAAGAAAGCTGAGCACTGAAGAATTGATACTTTTGAACTGTGGTGTTGGAGATGACTCTTGAGAGTCCCTTGGACTGCAAGGAGATCCAATCAGTCCATGCTAAAGGAAATCAGTCCTGGGTGTTCATTGGAAGGACTGATGTTGAGGCTGAAACTTCAATATTTTGGCCACCTGATGTGAAGAGCTGACTCATCTGAAAAGACCCTGATGCTGGGAAAGATTGAAGGCAGGAGGAGAAGGGGATGGCAGAGAATGAGATGGTTAGATGGCCTCACTGACTCAAAGGACATGAGTCTGGGTAAACTCCAGGAGTTGGTGATGGACAGGGAGGCCTGGCATGCTGTGGTTCATGGAGCAAAAAGTCGGACACGACTGAGTGACTGAACTGAACTGAACTGATAGATATATCTGGAGGTAGTGTTAGATCTCACATGTTAAGGGTTTAGTTCCACAAGAAAGTCCCCTCTCCATCTCTCTACAAATGACCCAGTTTGTAGAGACATGGATAGACCTAGAGACTATTATACAGAATAAAGTAAGTCAGAAAGAGAAAAGCAAATATTGTATATTACTATGTATATGTGGGATCTAGAAAAATAATATAGATCTTATTTGCCAAACAAAATCAGAGATACAGACATAGAGATCAAACATATGGACACCAACAGGGAAAGGGGGATGGATGAATTGGGAGATTGGGACTGACATATATACACAATTGATACTATGTATAAAATAGATGATTAATTAAGAAATATTGCTACGACGGCAATATCCCCTCAACTGATCTATAGGTTCAATGCAATTGCTATTAAAATAGTGGCTGGGTGCAAGCTGAGAATCATTTTTATATATTTAAAATTTAAGCTAATTTTTATTTTAGATTGGAATGTGGTTGATTTACAATGCTCTATTGATCTTGGGTGTGCACCAAGGTGGTTCAGTTGTACATATGCGCTTGCATGCTCAGTCACTTCAGTTGTGTCTGACTCTTTGCAACCCTATGAACTATAGGTCCCCCGAGGCTCCTCTGTCCATATGATTATCTCTGGAAGAATACTGGAGTGGGTTGCGAGTTCCTCCTCCAGGGGATCTTCCCAATCCAGAGATCGAACCCATGTTCCTCCATTGCAAGTGGATTCTTTATCACTGAACCACCTGGGAAGCCCATACATATACATGTATCTATTCTTTTTCGGTTTCTTTTCTCATATAGGTTATTTATGAGTATTACTAGGAACACTGAGTGGTTTTTACATTTTTTTCAGCTTTATTATTACTTATTTTTGGATCTTTTTTAAAAACAAAAATTGTAGAGGGAGGTCCAAGAGGGAGGGGACATATGTGTATCTATAGCTGATTCATGTTGATGTATGGCAGAAACCTCCACAATATTGTAAAGCAACTATTCTTCAGTTCAGTTCAGTTCAGTTCAGTCGCTCAGTCATGTCTGACTCTGCGACCCCATGAATTGCAGCACACTAGACCTCCCTGTCCATCACCAACTCCCGGAGTTCACTCAAACTCACGTCCATCAAGTCGGTGATGCCATCCAGCCATCTCATCCTCTGTCATCCTCTTCTCCTCCTGCCCTCAATCCCTCCCAGCATCAGAGTCTTTTCCAATGAGTCAACTCTTCGCATGAGGTGGCCAAAGTACTGGAGTTTCAGCTTTAGCATCATTCCTTCCAAAGAAATCCCAGGGCTGATCTCCTTCAGAATGGACTGGTTGGATCTCCTTGCAGTCCAAGGGCCTCTCAAGAGTCTTCTCCAACACCACAGTTCAAAAGTATCAATTCTTCGGCACTCAGCTTTCTTCACAATCCAACTCTCACATCCATACATGACTATTGGAAAAACCATAGCCTTGACTAGATGGACCTTTCTTGGCAAAGTAATGTTTCTGCTTTTGAATATGCTATCTAGGTTGGTCATAACTTTCCTTCCAAGGAGTAAGTGTCTTTTAATTTCATGGCTGCAGTCACCATCTGCAGTGATTTTGGAGCCCCCCAAAATAAAGTCTGACACTGTTTCCCCATCTATTTGCCATGAAGTGATGGGACCAGGTGCCATGATCTTCGTTTTCCAAATGTTGAGCTTTAAGCCAACTTTTTCACTCTCCTCTTTCACTTTCATCAAGAGGCTTTTTAGTTCCTCTTCACTTTCTGTCATAAGGGTGGTGTCATCTGCATATCTGAGGTTATTGATATTTCTCCCGGCAATCTTGATTTCAGCTTGTGCTTCTTCCAGCTCAGCATTTCTCATGATGTACTCTGCATAGAAGTTAAATAAGCAGGATGACAATATACAGCCTTGACGTACTCCTTTTCCTATTTGGAAGCAGTCTGTTGTTCCACGTTTCAATTAACAGTAAATAATAAATGTTTAAAACATTGTGCATATATAATGTGAAGTATGTCCACATTGATAGATGAAGAGAACGAGCCATTTGAGAGGGCGCGGTTAGATACCCTTAAGAAAGTCTTGGAAGTAGAATAAAGAATAACCAATGGTAGAGCTAGGCTTGGAAATAAAGTGAGGAATTTCCTTTTTAAGAGAAAATGACAAGGAGAAGAATTATAGAAAATAAAAAGATGTTTTTTGGTGGAGAGAAGTTGAGCCTCCATCCCAGGGATGAAATTTTAAATACTTAATGATGAGGGCAGGGTGGACCCCAAGTGTCCAGACACCACATGGAAGCCCTCTCCTCCATCTGCGTTAACTCTTTAGTTACTGGGCAAAGCGAGGTCTCAGGGTGGAAGCCGGGGCAACAGCCAAGGCAGAAACAGATCACGGGGGCTGAAGCAACATCTCCTAGTTGGAAATCTAAAAGACTGAATACAAGTGATCAAAACCAGTCACTCGTGACAAAAAGAATATCGTACCATCGTATGATGAATATTTAGCTCTGTGACTGAGGAAGGGTTTTTTGGTTCATTTTTTTAATCAAATAAATAATGGATGCCTTTCACAAACACAATGTGTGTCGGCAAACAGTCTAAAGAGAGAGGATGAATTGAAATAAAAATTGTTCACACTCTTTTGGCTGATTCTCTCATAGTGAAGGACAGTCTCATAGTTCAAATGGGGGAAATGGGGTGAATTTCAGGACGCAAAATCTGGTGTTTATTTGAGGTTCTTCCTCTGAACACCAGCCACAGAACTTTTTGCAACTCTGCCTTTCCACTGGTGGAGGAGACCAAGATGATAATACCTCGCACTCAAGAGAATACAGGAAAGTGCTCGGGGATTCCCAGATCACGGCTGCCAAGCGCGTGGTATGGAAACCGTCGCCAAGGTAATCACATCATCCTCAGCCACACGTTGATCTCCCTTCACTTGTCTGCGTTTCAGAAATGTTTCTCCCTCCTTACTCCAAAGCGTTGCAGTCCTCTAGCACAAGATATGCTGGCCTGAGGGCTGCTGGACTGGTGGAACAGGACCCAAAGAATTAATTTTTAAAAAAATATTTATTTTGCTGCATTGGGTCTTAGTTGTCGTGTACAGGCTTCTCTCTAGTTGTGGCGCACAAATCTTAGTTCCCCCACAGCATGTGGGATTTCAGTTCCCCAACCAAGAGTTGACCTCGTCCCCTGCACTGGGGGAGAGGGGGGTTTTCTTAACCACTGGACCAATAAGAAAATCTCCCGAAGAGTTAATTGGTCCCTGATCTAGGGCATGCTGTATGTGGCCATAGCCTTTTCAAAACCCAGACTTTCCTGACTAAAAGGGACCTTTTATCGAACCCCAGGTCCCTCGAAGAGGAAACCACAGCGAAGGTTAAACCAACATTTAGATCCATCTGGATCTTTTAATCCAGTATCCTTAATTCTTTCTTGTTGGAAAGCTTAACTATAATTTATTATACATGAAGGGAATTTCTTGACACATATCAGTTATTTGTAATTCAGATAAGATGCCCACTTGAGACATTCCCAGAGGTTTTAAGACATAATAGGGAACACATTATATTTGAATATATAGCTGATATATTGACCCAGCGGGACTCATGGTATAATCAGAAAACAGCCTGATACCCTTCTATCATGCCTGCTGAAACCTGCTCTGTCTGGGGCTAGTTGTTTTCCTGCCCCTTGTATAAATTAATGTGTAGGTCTGGTAACTTTGGGGTCACTCTCAATTAAAAAATAAATTTAAGAAAAAAGCCTCTGAAAAAGACAAATAATCATATGATATCACTCATATGTAGAACGTTTAAAAAATGATATAAAAAGACTTACTTATAAAACACAAAGAGACTCACAAACATAGAGAACAATCTCATGGTCACCAAAGGGGAAAGATGGAGGAGAGGGATAAATTAGGAGTTTGGGATAAACATATACACACTGCTAAATATAACATAGATAACCAACAAGGATTACTGCATAGCACAGGGAACCATATTCATTAACTTATAACAACCTACAATGGAAAAGAATCTGGAAAATATTCATAAATATGTATAACTGAATTATTCTGCTGTATACCTGAAACATTGTAAATCAACCATGAGTGAGTGAGTGAAAGTCGCTCAGTCGTGTCCATCTCTTTGTGACCCCCTATACAGTCCATGGAATTCTCCAGACCTGAATACTGGAGTGGGTAGCCGTTCCCTTCTCCAGGGGTCTTCCCAACCCGGGGATCGAACCCAGGTCTCCCACATTGCAAGCAGATTCTTTACCAGCTGAGCCACAAGGAAAGCCCAAGAATACTGGATTGGGTAGCCTATCCCTTCTCCAACAGACCTTCCCGACCCAGGAATTGAACCAGGGTCTCCTGCAGGCGGATCCTTTACTAACTGAGCTATCAGGGAAAACAATCATGCTGCTGCTGGAAACCAACCATACTTCAATTAAGAAAACACACAAAACAAAAGGTCTCTCATTACTTATAGCCAAAAATAGGCTTATACCAGGACTTCCCTGGTGGTCCAGTGGTTAAGAATTTGCCTTCCAACGCAGAGAATGCAGGTTCTATCCCTGGTCGGGGAACTAAGTTCTGGGATCCATGTGGCACAACTAGGGAGTCCCGTGTGCTACAACTAAGATCCGAGGCAGCCAAATGAATACATATATTTTTTTAAAAAGTCATTAGCTGCTAAAACAGATTGCATATGTTGTTTTAAAAAATAGTCTTATAACAGTAATTAATATGTCTGGTATAGAGTAATGATAAAAACTCCACATTTTTGTGCCCAAGGGGAGTAATGGTAGGCTCTATCTCTATTTCTCAAGCCTGGTTTCTCCCCTTCCTGCACCTGAGGGAGGCTGTCTGACTCCTCCAGGAGGAAAGCGGGGAAGAGAGAGAGCTAAGGAGGCAGAAAGCTGGCTCCAGGTGGGCAGAGCTTCCTCTGGACACAGAGGTGACACTGTCTCTCATTCATGCTTTTATGCGTTTGTGAGAACCAGCCTCACCACCACCACCCTACTGGGCAGCCTCTCACCCCTCATATCCTTGGCACGGGCAAGTTCATTTCGCTTCTGACTGGCTGCCTGAGATTCTTTCACCTGGGCTGTGAACTTCCAGAGGCAAACCTCTAGCTTCTTTCTGCTGAGGTCCCTTTGCCCTTCCAAGCAGTCCTCTTGATCAAAGTCAAGCCTACACTGTCTGTCTCACTATCTTAGACTTATCTTCCGTGGGTGTAAATTACTTCCCCTACCAGAGTCCCTACCCTGTGTTCAGGCCACTTTTGCCAACGCTGGCCCTTTAGATTTCTCAGGCATGAGCCAGACAGTGGTCCATGGCGTTCCCCAAATTGCAGGCATCACACCTCAAGTTCTCAGTCCCTCTCATCAGACTCAAGGTGAGAGAAGAGCCCTCTTTGTCCTCCTGCTAGCAGCTGCACAGGAGGACTGCTTGGGACACTTAACAACTTCTTCCACAGAAACCCTTCTTCAGCAGCTTCCACCTCAACCCTTTTATACCTTCAAGGTGAGTGAGAACTTAAGGGAACACTCCTTCTAAGCCCTACTTGGTGGTTCTGCACCTTGTCTGGAATGTGAGAATGGTTGGCAACTATTATTTGGGGCCACTGTCAAAGTGGAAATAATAGCTTGCAATTAACATCCTGTCACCCAATGTTTTCTCATTGGCTTTCCAATTACCCCATGAGATTTTCTTTAATAGGTTGTTATTGTTGTTCAGTCTCTCAGTCGTGTCCGACTCTTTGTGACCCATGGACTGATGCTTACCTGTCCTTCACTAGCTCCTGGAGTTTGCCCAAACTCATATCCATTGAGTCAACGATGCCATCCAACCATCTCATCCTCTGTTGCCCCGTTCTCCTCTTGCTCTCAATCTTTCCCAGCATCAGGGTCTTTTCCAATGAGTCAAGTCTTCCTATCTGGTGGCCAAAATAGATGTTGGTAAAGATCAAATACCATTTCGATGAACTTTGTATGGTGGTGTTTTTCACCAAAGATGACCTGAATGATCAGCGGCCAAATAAGGCTTGGCAATGATTTTGTTATACAGAGATTATTATTATAACGAGATTCACTGCAATTGAACCAGCAGCAGGATTCCCAGAATCCTGGGAGTGTTATTTATGAGTTGTGCTTCTCAAGTCTGTTTTGCCAACTGAATGAAGAAAATGATCTGAATCTTAAACAACAATAAATTGGCTGATGAGAGAAAGGAAATGAGAATATAGAATTTTTTTCCCCCCTAAATGTTCTGTAGTGGTTTCAGTTAGATAACAAGTTCTCTTATATCTGGAAAGTCACCACCCTACTCAGATGCAGGATGCCTGTGCTGTGAGTCAGGTCAGAGGACTGGTAGAGCACCACGGGGTCAGAATCACAGGTGCCATGTGGTGGCCCTGGGATATGATCCTGTCCCTGAGTACCAATCACCATCTTACTCACCAAGTTTATGCCAGCCTCTAATTCCTGGGTCTTAAGCCCTGTTTGCTCTGTTGTCAACAGATTGTGTTAGAATATAGGATGGGACTACCCTGGTGGTACAGTGGATATGAATCTGCCTACCAATGCAGGAGGCACAAGTTTGGTCCCTGGTCTGGGAAGATTCCACGTGCTGCGGGCAACTAAAGCCTGTGTGCCATAACTCCTGAGCCCTCAGACTGCAGCTATTGAAGTCCGTGAGCCTAGAGCCTGCGCTCTGCAATAGAAGCCACCACAATGAGAAGCCTGTGTGAGGCAACAGCGTAGCTCCTGCTCACTGCAACCAGAAAAAGCACGCTCGTAGCAACAAAGACCCAGCACAACCAAAATACATAAATAAAAATAAAATTAACTAATTAACAACTAAAGAAACTTTAAAAAAAAAGGAATACAAGCTGGATTTTTTTTTTTTTTTTCCCTACCTGCACTGGGTCTTTGTTGTGGCATGTGACCTTCTCTTGCATGGAACATGGGCTTAATTGCCATGAGGCAACGTGGGATTTTAGTTCCCCAACCAGGGATCAAACTCACGTCCTCTGAATTGGAAGGCAGATTCTTAACCACTGGACCACCAGGGAAGTCCCAAGAATGGATCTTTAAATACATTTTTTAAAAAGAGGACCAGCTCCAGGATAGATTTTTACTCGTATACCCGTAGATGATTTAATATATCTAGATTATATTGAGTACATTGTGGATGAATTTTTCACAAGTGAGATACCAAGACCAATAAAAGAAAGATCAAAGCATGGATAAACTTCTATTTTGTTTGTCTTCGGTTCTCTTGAAGCTTCACTAGAACTCTCGTGACATTAATGGAATCTGCTTATAACAACCAACTCTCCTTCATAGCCAGCATCTTAACATAATATTTCAGCTGTCAATATCCCAGTCTGGAAGGTAATTTATTCCACTCTTTGAGTTAACATTTGAATGGACGTTTTAGAGATGAAACTGGCAATGATTTAGTGCTGCTGACAAATGGCACTGAGCCTGATGCCACAAATTCAAGTTTGTTTCTTAAGCACAAGTGGGCCTGGCTTTAAGTGAAAATGAAAATGTTCAAATAAGTTTAACGTAGTGCAAGGGTTCTCAATCCTTCCATAAAGACAAAGAAAAGTCAGGACATTTTACAAATAGGGAATGCTTCAAAGAAAGGCAATAACTTAGTCTTGGGCATGTCAGAATCGCCTTTGGCTCTTTTTAAAAAACATAGCCTTGCTGAGTTTGCTCTTCTCTGCTCAACATTCCCCAACCCAGGTTCAGACTTAGGGGGAGTCTGAGGTAGATCAAGGTGTTTCTGTTTTTTACAGTTCCCACTGGTGATTCAAATGTGCAGAAAATGTTGAAAGGGACCACTAACTGTTTGGATGAATTCAGAAGTTTTCAAAGAAGGGACTGGAATCAAGTGTAACTAGAAGGTTCCTTCAGTTATCCCAGAGAGAAATGATTGGCATTAGGAGAGATGAAATTGGGGGAAGGTCCTCCCTTCAGAGCTGGGGTTCATTTAGGAACTGGCCTCATGCAATTCTGAACTCTCAAGAGAGATCACTGAGGAGATGATGAAAGCTACAATCACTCTCCTCAGAAAAATGGGCAGACTAACCCTTACAAAATGCAGCAGAGGACTTCAAGTTTTTGGTTTGGCTGTTTTAACCAGATGTTTTAATCTTGCTGCTGCTGCTGCTGCTAAGTCGCTTCAGTCCTGTCCGACTCTGTGCAACCCCATAGACGGCAGCCCACCAGGCTCCCCCTTCCCTGGGATCCTCCAGGCAAGAACACTGGAGTGGGTTGCCATTTCCTTCTCCAATGCATGAAAGTGAAAAGTGAAAGTGAAGTCGCTCAGTCGTGTCAGACCCTCAGCGACCCCATGGACTGCAGCCCCCCAGGCTCCTCCGTCCATGGGATTTTCCAGGCAGGAATACTGGAGTGAGGTGCCATTGCCTTAAGGGAAGGGAAAGAGAAGAGGCCAGGTTCCTGGCCTCAAGAAGCTCACAGTTTAGTAGCCAGGAGAAACCAGCAAAAACAAATCAATACACGGATAATGGTGTATTGTCGGGGAATAGTATATCATGGGTGAAGGAACAGTTCTGGAAGGTTGAATTGGAGGATTTGAACTATGTGCTTTGAGAGGCAGCAGAGAAGAGGCAGGTGCGGTAGGGAGCGCCTGGGGAGACCCCCTCCCCCCGCAAAAGAACGGAGGTCAGCCTACGGCAGGTTAATAAAGAGGGTTCTCTTGTGGGAGCACCGGAAGGATGCCTTTGGAAGAGAAGTTAACCCGTGAGCGTGTGATAAAAATAGTTGATCCACGCCGCTGCCAGAGGTCACCGACATGGTGCCCTGATAGGCTGCGATCCCGGGTGGGGAAAGCTATTCAAATACCGATGAAGACAGTTTTCAAAGAGATGAGACTGGGAGGAAGACAGCAAGCTGTCGCTGGGAGGGCGGCCTTGGAGTGCCGCTCATCGCCAGGGTCAGAAGTTGGCCCTGTGTTTGTTCTTCCCGATGAAAGGAAACCGCGGGAGAGCGCCGAGCGGCTGCGAACTGCATTCAGCCAATGCGCACGAAAATGAATTTTAGCTGCTCTGTGCAAAAGCTCTAGGTGTGTGGACCGAAGGGAGCCGGCCAGAAGGTTACAACAGGTCAGGAATAAATAACCGCCAGGCGGAGGATCCCAGATTCCGTCCTTCCTTTTGTTGGGTGAGCGGCGAGAGCCAGGCGATCGCGTCCACAAAGGCGAAAGAAGCGGTCCCACCGGCGCCGCTCGGCTCCAGCCCCGGGTAACCACGCGGGGCCCCGCGGGGTGGTGGAGGTCTGAGACCCGGGGGTGGGGAGAGGCGGGCTGAGGTGGAGGGAGTCTCTCCCGGTGGCCTGGCAGCCGGGACCCCAGAATAAGTCGGGGGCGGGCCGCGGCGCGGCGCGGCGGGCGGGCGGGCAGATCCCACCCCTTCCTGAAGGAAGCGCCCTCCTCGCCGCGACTGCTGCTGCCGCCGCCGCAGGTCACGGCCCCGCCAGGCGACCGCGGCCTCGCCGCACCGGGAGCAGGTAGGCGCGGCGCCCCCTCCTGCGCGCGGGGCCGCCGGGCAGCCCGGGGTCATCGTGCTCGGCTCCGCGCCCAGCCCCGAGGCGGAGACCCCGGGGGCGGCGGGCGCCGCAGAGGGGCTCGGGCGGCGGGGTCCTCCCGGCCGCGGGGCCTGCTCGGCTAAGCCCCCTCCCCGGAGCGCCTTGGGCGCGAGGCCGCCCCCCGATCCCCCGCGGGCGCACGCCCCGAGCGAGGCGCGGTGGCCGCCGGCGCTCCCGGTCCCCGCCGCCGCCGCCGCAGTGCCGTCCCCCGGGCCCCGGCGCCGCCCGCCGGCTGCGGCTCGGGTCCGGTTCCTTTGACAGGTGTCCCCGCCCGCCGCCCCATCGGGTGCCCAGGCCTTCGGTGGTGGCCGGGGGCGCGCGGGTGGGAAGCGACCCCAAGTTCGGCCTCCCGGGTCTCCGCGCCGCGCGCCGTTCTCCACTTTCCCGTTCGCCGCGGCGGGCTGGCGCGGGGAGCCGGGCAGGGGCTCTAAGTTGCCTTGCCCTGTGCGCAGCCCTCCACTCGAAAACCCACAGCCTCGCCGTCCTTCCCCGGGTGCGCCCTGAGAAAGAAAGAGGATTTTCGGTTTCTCCGGCGAGACGCCGGTGAGTGGGTGACGACCGAGGCTGTCTGATCATTCGCTGCAATAAAAGAGTGATTAGCTGTGGATTATGGAGAGAGCCTTTGTGGAACGATTCTCTCCTCCTTAAACGAATCCAGCGGAGAACCAGCGGGTTATTTTCCCATTCTAAATCCATATTCCTTTTCTCTACTCATCCCTCTCCTCCGTCCACCCCTAGCTCCACAGCACTTTATTATATTCCCGACACTTCCCAGATTTTTTTTTTTTTTTTTTGGTCAGGTTTTTTTTCCAACCAGACTGTCTTTCCCGGTCGAACCAGGATTGCGACTACAAATGTGAGAACACAGCCCAGTTGGGATGGAAACCCTTCTCCTGGAGTGAACCGGTTCCCACTTCCTGTGGGAGACCAGGAGAGGTCCTGTTAGGCAACCAAATATACTAATAATGTGGGTTTTTTTTAAAGTTCTTGGATGAATTACAATAACACAGCCTAAACGGTAATATTAATTTCTGCTTCTCTGTTTCTGTGCTTGAATCAAAGGCAGGTTTTTTAATAATGCAGGGCTGTAACTCCATCCTGGGCTGCAGTTCATCAAAAGGATAGGCAAATGTGAATGTATAAACTCCATGGCAACAGTTAATAAGTTGACCTACTTAAAGTTTTCAAGGAAAAATTGTTAGTTTTTTTAATCATACAAAATATGATATTTGCAGATCAAAGAATTTTACAATTTCAGCTCTCATGCATTAAATCCCAAACTTTTTCTTCTGTGTGTCCCAGAAACACCATGTTTCAAAGATTAACTATAGCTACCGTCTCTTAATGAGCTAGAAATGTGAGTTTCATCTTCGAGGCATAAGCATAAGAATTTTAATCGTGGTTTTTATTTATACAGTATTTAATAAATATTTTGAGAACTCCTCAAATTGGAAGTTCATAAACTAGACATGGTAAATAAAAGGATAAAGAAGTTTTGTTAACAATAATGACAGTTGGTAGATGTTATGACATTGAACAAACATATTAAAGTATTTGGGAAACGCATGTTTATTATAACCTGCCATTTAGCTGAAGGCAATTTGTTTGGATTATTTAAATTGACCTTAAAGTGTCTTTATAGCAGTTGCTTAACTCATGTATTTCTCATCAAATGCCTTTCACTAGTTGCTTTGTGGGGGAGATAGGTTACTCTGTGGAGTAATTTTTTTTTTTTTTTGGCATGAACATAGTAATGCCTTACATTTAGGCTTTGTTCTAGAACTACCACGGTCATGCTTATGATGACCTTGCAGGGTTTTCTTGTACTCACTTTATCTGCGTGTGATCATCAAGAGTGATGGCACCTGACTTGATTCTCCTGTGTGCCTTTCTGCTTTGTTTTCCCTGTGACCTATGCGTACCTGTGCAGTACAGTGGCCAGATTAGCAGGGCAGCCTGGAGACATGAAGGACGAAAAGCTAGCTGGCCCCTGCAATCCTAGCCATTCGGTTTCAGCGTAATCTGGCCGCTTGGGATCAGTTCAGTAACTGACTAAGCAAGACAGACACTGACAAGATAATGCATGACCTCTGTTTTCCCCTTCAGGAGAAGAATCTACAACATTCAGAATCCACATTAGAGTGCTGATTAGGTGCTGTGAAGCTCAGATGATATATGAGCTAAAGTTCTCAACATGTGATGCAAAAAACAAATGTTACAGAATCTGAGTCTAAACTCATGAAAAGGCTAGAAACAGACCCATGTGTGTAATAAATATTTTCTTTATCCTAAGGGCATCCCTACTTGTTTTAACTATAAACTTTTATTCTGAGAGCTAATGGTGCCATGTATCTTTATGGTTTTATTTTTTTCCTTCATAATTTGCTCTTAGTACTAGCTCATAAATTAGTAGAACTTTAACAAGTTATTATTATCACCACATATCATTTCCTGGCATGTATGAATTTTGAAAGATAACTTGTGGAAATGGAAAATCTTGATGCAAAGAGATATTTGGCCAATTGGAATGATACTTTGAAATAATAATGAAATCTTTGGCAGTAGCCTTCACAGTCAACTTCACAGTATTTTAAGTCATGCCAGCGCCATTAGGTAGCACTTGGAACTCTTTATGAAGGGAGAAATGAATAATTTTCTTTTTAACATCTGCGAATGGCCTTTCTCTAGATCAGTACTGTCCAATAAAACTTCCCACAGTGATGGAAATGTGCTATAGTCTGCCCAACCTGGTAGCCAAGAGCCCCATGTCGCTGTTGAATCCTTGAAATGTGTCTATTATAATTGAAGAACTGAATGTTAAAGTTTATTTCATTTAAATTAATTTGTGGCTGGCATACTGGACCCTGCAGCTTTAAATTCTGCCCCCCACCATTTCCTGTAGCGATAGTACTTAATGGCAATTACCCTTAATTAGAAGAAAGTAGAGATCAGCCTTAATAGAACCAGAAATTAAGATTTGACTCTAATCCTGTTGTTATGAAAAAATACTCACAGTTACCCCAAAGAAGGTGTGTCAAGCTGAAGTTCAACTCTATTCTAAAAGGAGTTTTTCTTTTTAAATTTCCATATGTCTACTGGCCACAAAAATAAGCATCACTCAGATTTGTTTAGATACTTGGCCCCATGTGTCTGAGTTCTTAAACTTGTTTTATTATTTGCTTATTTACCCATTATGGAATCATTCATTCTTAGAGTCACTTTCTATTCTTTTCAGTATTGCAAGGTGGGGGTTAAATAATTTATTGCTTTATTTTTGGCTGCGCTGCATCTTCAATGTTTTGCGCTGGCTTTTGTCTAGTTGTGGCGAGTAGGGGTCTACTCTTGGGTGTGGGCTTCTCTTGTTGGGGAGCACAAACTCTAGGCATGGGGGCTTCAGTAGCTGCGGAACTGAGGCTCGATAGTTGTGGCCCACGGGCCTAATTGCTTTGAAGCACGTGGAGTCTTCGAACCCCCATCCCCTGCATTGTCAGATGAACTACCATCCACTGTCAGGGAAGTCCAAGGGGAGGGGGATTTAGAGAGGCAGAAAGTTGCTGCCTCACCCAGCCTAGGCACCTGGAATACTTCTCCCCAGGCCAGAGCTCGAGGTCCTGGGTGCTCCCCTTCTCTGGAATAGCAATCAGTTATTTTAAAATGTGACACAAATGTTCATGCATAGAGATGGCAAATCCACCTGCCATGCAGGAGACGCGGGTTTGATCCCTGGATCGGGAAGATCTCCTGGAGGAGAGCATGGCAACCCACTCCAGTATTCTTGCCTGGAAAATCCCATGGGCAGAGGAGCCTGGCAGGCAACAGTCCAGGGGGTCACAGAGTCAGAAGAGACTGTGTGACTAAGAATGCACAAAATATAAAGTAAATTAACCCCCAATTTGTCCCTTCCCTTAAGGTCTTAACACTATAGGATAAAATTTCCCAAATTAGTGTCCATTCCACGAGAGGACAGAGATGCTCGAGTGAATTTAGGAACTGTTCCATATAATCCACCCCCTTTTCGGAGATTTTCAATGCACTACCTCATGTTAAGTTTCTAAGATGAGATGCATATACTTAGTTAACTTTTTTATTGTTGAGGTTTTTCAAAAACATTTTCATATAGCACTTACCATAGTATTTTTCAAGCCACATGTTCTGAGTCTAATTTAACAGGTTTGTATCAACATTTAAAATATTTATTTATTTATTTGGTCAGGCCTTGGGCTTCCCTGGTGGCTCAGCTGGTAAAAAAAATCCATCTGCAATTTGGGAGACCTGGGTTCAATCCCTGGGTTCAGAAGATCCCCTGGAGAAGGGAATGGCTATCCAAGACAGTATTCTGGCCTGGAGAATTCCATGGCCTGTAGGTTGCAAAGAGTCGGACATGACTGAGTGACTTTCAATTCACTTCACTTGCTGTCAGGTCTTAGACTTGGGATACAGGATCTTCCCTTGTGGCTCAAAGGCTCTAGAGGACACAGGCTCAGTAGTTGCTGTGCTCGGGCTTAGTTGTTCCATGGTATGTGGGATCTTAGTTCTCTGACCAGGAGTCGAACTCACATCCCCTGTGTTGGAAGGCGGATTCTTAACCACTCAACCACCAGGGAATGAGATAGGATATATATTAGAATAGGAATTATCACTGTGCATCCCTCTTAGTGGGAGTTACTGGGGTTTGGTGAAGTGTTTGGTTCCCTCGTGTATGTAAGTGCAAGGCCATGAGACAATGGAGAGTAGTGGTCAAAAGCATTACAGAATCAAGGCCCCTGGGTTCCAATTCTGACTCTCTGTGCAGTAAGCACTGTGTAAACCTACTCATTGTTCACTCATTTATTTATTTTTGGCTGTACTGGGTCTTTGTTACTGCCAGTGGGCTTTCTCCAGTTGTGGCTACCAGGACCTACTCTTGGTTATGGTGCGTGGTCTTCTCACTGCAGTAGCTTCTTGTGTTGCGGATCACAGGCTCTTAAGCGTGGTCTCAGTAGGTGTGATGCCCAGGCTTAGTTGCTGCTTGTCATATGGAATCTTCCACCATCAGGGATCAAACCCCTGTCCCTGCATTGTAGGATGGACTCTTAACGGCTGCACCACCAGGGAAGCCTTGTGCATTTTATTATTAGGTAAATGTATGTATATATACTGGATTGTGATGTAAAATACTGCCTCTGAAACTAGGCTTGAGATTCACTTTGGGAAACACCCGTCTAAGACAGGACTCCACGCGGAACGCTGAACCTGGGTGTCTGGTGACAGAGTCCATAAAGTTCAACTGTTTTGGCTCGCATGTTACAATGCAGTAGGGAGGCACAGAGGCATGTCTGCGGACCTGTGAGACTCCAACATTGTACAGCATTGCACAAGCCTGGAAACAAGCTGACGGCAGTGGTTTTCTGTGTAAGACGAGGCCTGATGAGTGAGAGGGGAGTCGTTGTACATTTTGGCTGGAAGAGAACTCACTGCTGCCAGCCTGTGGCCTCTAAAGTTGAATGCTCTTTAATGGACAGGCAGGCTGGGGCCCAAAGAAACCCAGACGTCCCAGAAGCTGAGGACTCAGTCTTCTTTCCCTCCTGATCACTTCCTCACTTCTACACACTACTTTGTAGCAAATAGTCACAACAGGTCTAAATATGTCCGTCCCATACACCCCCGACTTTTTTACTTGATTCTAAATTAATTCTTTTTCAAAACCACTTTCTGCCTGTAAGTGCTTCATGACCTATTTTTCAATATAATAAAAGGAGAACAATGTTGCTTTAAGAATTTCATATAAAAGGAGATGTCCTAAAACTGAGGCTAGGAATCTCCTTGCACTCTTCCTTGGCTCCAGAACAATCTGAAAAGTAAAACTAATTTCGCTTTAGAAGGAGAGTTCAGTTTTTCTTAAAGGTCAAACTAAATATGAGCAATCACTTGTTCATAGACTTTGTCAGGTCGAATAGAAAAGGCAACAGCTTGTCATCATGGTTACTTTTCTTTTTTAAAAACTACAGAGGCTGTGTCTAACATCCTAAAAACCCATAAGATATGCAGATTTTTTTCAGGGCTTCAGAACTGTCCATCTTCGAGGACAGTGATGCAGGCTCTATCTTTGGAATGCAAAGGAATGAGATGAAGTGTCTTTGACAAGACATTGAAAGTCATGTAATATTTTTAGGCTAATGTAGACAAAGCTTAAGAAGTAATTGTGATTAACTATGGCAGTAGTGGAAATTAGCCTGTAGTTTAATTGGTGTTATTTAACTCTGAAGTAATTATAATGAATTATAATGGCTTTCAACTAAATGTAAACATAAATGTCTCCAAAAATAGCATAGCCTTAGCATTCATCAAGCATTTCATGTATTAACAAAGTAGATGTCTTCCTGATGACTTAGCTGCCAAAGAGATATTTTAAATGGTAATAACTGGAAGTTTTGAAACATAAATTAAAACTGACTGTACATAGCTAAAATGAGTGTTGTATTTTTTTTAACTGGGCTGGTTAATAAAATAGTGTTCAAATGATTTTTCATTCTGTCGATTCATGAGTGAAAGGTGTTAATTAAGAGGTGCTGATACCATGGTAAAGCAAACCAAATAGAAATATGAATTTTTTTTTTTTTTACTGAACTTGGAGTGTTTTGTTTGTGAATTATACTTAGAATTATGAAATGTAATTGTTCTGGAATTTCAATGGCAATCTGTCTCCTGGAATTTGTAAGTTCTACTTTTCACCAAAATTTAAAGTATATTTACATAGAAACAATAGTATCTAAATTGTGCCAACTCTTATAACAGGAATATTAACTTATGGATGACAGTTTTTCTTCTTTGTGGTATTATGTTCCCACATAGCCTAGACTTTAAAATTATGTCATTTTGAAAAATTTGCTGGTCTTGTCAACAACAGCACAGTGTTTACAAGAATCGTATTTATCTCCCTATAATTTTAACAGCTAATAGAATTGTTCTTGAGAAAGCTGATTATCTTTTCTGTGACATTTTGATTGGTGTTTTTCCATTTTAATTTGAGCTTATATGTGACATAAAAATTGACTCTATGAAAATTCCATAAAAATTCTATTTTGTATACCAAAATTTTCATTGTATGAATAAGAAAAATATCAAATAAACAACCTAGTCTACCATCTAAAAGTATTAGAAAAAGAAGAACCAACAAAATTTTGATTGTATATGTATGCATGTAAAAATAAAGACAAAAATTTTCCAGTAAACTGATTTGGGCAAAAAAATACCACTGTGATCAAATAGCGGCATACTGTGTGTGTGTCTGTTTTTTTTTGTTTGTTTGTTTTGTTTTTTTTAAGATCAGGCCATGTGAGTGTTCACTCACTGAGCCATAAATTTTGGCAATTCAGAAATGGTATTCTTTATTAGTTACTGGGCCTTACTTGTGAAATCCTTAGAATGGTCCCTGGCCCAGAGTACCGTTTTTTTTTTCACTGTTCAGTTCAGTTCAGTTCAGTTGCTCAATCGTGTCCGACTCTTTGCGACTCCGTGAACTGCAGCACACCAGGCCTCCCTGTCCATCACCAACTCCCGGAGTTCACTCAGACTCACGTCCATCGAGTCAGTGATGCCATCCAGCCATCTCATCCTCTGTCGTCCCCTTCTCCTCCTGCCCCCAATCCCTTCCATCAGAGTCTTTTCCAATGAGTCAAGTCTTTGCATGAGGTGGCCAAAGTACTGGAGTTTCAGCTTTAGCATCATTCCTTCCAAAGAAATCCCAGGGCTGATCTCCTTCAGAATGGACTGGTTGGATCTCCTTGCAGTCCAAGGGACTCTCAAGAGTCTTCTCCAACACTACACTTCAAAAGCATCAATTCTTCGGTGCTCAGCCTTCTTCACAGTCCAACTCTCACATCCATACATGACCACAGGAAAAACCATAGCCTTGACTAGATGGACGTTAGTCGGCAAAGCAATGTTACTTCCCCCTTATTTATAACATAGGTTTTTTAACTAATGTCATCACATGGAAAATTAAAGAGGATTGTTCTGGATGATAACTGCTCCCCTCTTGAGCATCTAAGAGCTAGAAAAAGCCTTTGGAAGTCACAGAATTTATTTCTTGTCTTGGCATGACCACAGTCATCACAGAGAGGTGATGTGTAGATTTTGCATGTGTGCGTACTCAGTTGCTCAGCGATTCTGACTCTTTGTGACCCTATGGACTGTAGCCTGCCAGGCTTCTCTGTCCTTGGGATTCTCCAGGCAAGAATACTGGAGTGGATTGCCAAGCCCTTCTGCAGAGGATCTTCCCGACACAGGACTGGAACCCGCAACTTTTATGTCTCCTGCATTGGCAGGCGAGTTCTTTACCACTGGGCACCAGGGGAGCCCTTGTGTAGACTCTATTCTCCTTTTAATCTGTGAATATTTTACATTAGTTCTTGACGCACTGTTTATCCAGGGTGACTTAAGAGGACTCTAACACAGAAGCCAGGCTAGCTTCCATTCCATATGACTCGTTTGCTTGCTTGTTGCTTATTTATCATCTTTTTCCAATTAAATCATTGTGTGTAGAAATTACTATGCAAATATTTTTGGTATCCCACTGAGCTGTCTGAGGAGTTAGCAAATTGCACTATTTTGAAAATAGCCACACCCATTGTTTATGAATTACCTGTGACTACTTCTGCACTTCCTCTACAAAGTAGCAACTGAAACAGAATCCATCTGGCCCATAACGCAGAAAATCTCTACTCCTTGGCCCTTTCATTTGATACTCCAAGACTTGTTCATTTGATACTCTTCCTATGGGATTCTGGAAGAAAAGATGAAAAAAATAGCTTATTACAAATTATATGTAATGAATTACTTTCTGTAGGGGCAAATTTCACAGCTGCATGACTGAATGAATGACATCTCCTCTCTTCCTGTTTCACTGTCAATGGCTGCGAAAGGTGTTATCAGCATACACTTAGATGTCAAGTTGACTTGTGTAACCTTAAATAAGCTACTTAATCCTTTTAAAATCATTGTTTCCTCATGTACAAAGTGGGGATAAGTATGGTACCTGCTGTTGGGAGACAGTTCTTGCGTCCCGTGCATTTCGACAGGACTTACAAAGTGAGGCACTGACTGCCCTTTCGGTCTATATTGTCTTTACAAGGATGTTTATGTAGTAAACAGTCTTGATGGTTGAATACTGTTGCCCTCAGAAGTGCAGAGCAGGCTTGCTAATATGCAGTATAATGGATTTGAGTTCTTGCAGCTCAGAGTTCCTCTCCAGTAAAGCTACTCACTGCATATGCAGGTGTTATGGCCCTCTTTGAATGCCCTGGGAATTGGAGCTGGGGAATTAGTGCAAGGAAATGCTGGTGCTTTGGCTACTGCTATTGCTATGGATGCTAAAGTCCTTTGTCTCCCCCCGGGGAGTCTTGTGTCTTCTGCTAACCTCTGCAAGTAAAATCTCAGTCCTTTCACAGTTCTTGGACAACTGTTCTATGGAGTTATTATGAGAATTGAACAATGAATATAGAACATTTAACACAGTGCCTGGCATATAGTAAGTGCCCAGTAAATGTTAGCTATTATTATCCAGCTGGCAGTGTGAAATTCAGTCCCAGTTTTGTGTGGAGCACTTATGTTTTAAGGTAGTAGTTTTCAAAATACCGGCCACCAGAGCTAGGAGAACAGTTCAGTTCAGTTCAGTTGCTCAGTCGTGTCTGACTCTGCAACCCCATGAATCGCAGCATGCCAGGCCTTCCTGTCCGTCACCAACTCCCAGAGTTCACTCAGACTCACGTCCATCGAGTCAGTGATGCCATCCAGCCATCTCATCCTCTGTCGTCGCCTTCTCCTCCTGCCCCCAATCCTTCCCAGCATCAGAGTCTTTTCCAATGAGTCAACTCTTCGCATGAGGTGGCCAAAGTACTGGAGTTTCAGTTAAGTAGGTTTATTTTTTTTAATAAAACAGAAAAAGAAAATAATAGAATAATAAAGTATCCAAGTGCAAAATATGTAGTAAGGATAAATATTGATTTGTAAAACTTTTAATTTCTGTTATATATGTGTGTATCTGTATACAAGATTATGATGTAAAATATGTATTTTTTACTGTCAGTTGCAGTCAAAAAAGTTGGAAAGCCATTGCTGCCCTAATACATAGGTGGAACTGTCCAGAAAAACTTTTGTTCAAGAGAGCATAGAACTTCTTTCTTTGTTCTTATTCTCGAAAAGGGGTGGACTTCCCTGGTGGGCCAGTGATTAATCCTGCACACTTCCACTGCAGGGGCCATGGGCTTCACCCCTAGTCCAGGAACTAAGTTCCCACAGGCCACATAGTGTGGCCAAAAAAAGAGAAAAGGAAAGAAAATAGGTAAAGGGCCACTGTCACTCATCTGAAAAGGAATGACCAGCGATTCAGTGTGTTCACACTCTGCCTATTGTGTGGCTCATTTTGCCCATGATTAGCAGAAGATGAATATAACCACATAGATCATTTTCTGAAGAAAGGAATATTTTCAATCAGCATTTTCCAACAGAACTTTCTACAGTAATGGAAATGTTATGTTTCTGAACTATCCAGTACAGCAGCCACTAGCTATTGAGCACTTGACTGTGCAGCCGAGGAGCTGGACTTTTAATTAGAGCAATTTCAAATTTGTGTTAATTTAAATTTAAGTAGTCATGTGTGGTTATTGGATAGCCTAGTTTTAGTTTGAACACCCAATGGTGGCCTTCTCCAGCACAGCTAACTGTATAAATTTGGCTTGTGTTAAGTCCTAAGGTGCAGCACCCTTCCCTTGGGTTAGTCAAAAGATCACTGACCGTTGCCCATGGCTGGTTTGGGCAGACAGTGGGGTGAAGAAGCTCTTGGTGAACTGCTACCTTGGACAGCGCCACAAGCCAGGGGAAAATGGCAAAGAGCCAGAGGGTAATGGTTCTCAACTCTGGCTGTGCAATAGAATCATCTGAAAATCTGTAAAAATGCAGGCTGCACCCCAGGTCTGTTAAAGCAGACATTTTTACAAGGCTCACCAGGTGTTCTATCATACTGTTTCACTTGGGAAGCATCACAGATGAGCAAGGCAACCCATAGTATCACCGGGATGCCCAGAATCAGATAGAGAGGGGAACAGACGCATGAAAGACAGTGGAACTCCATCTTACCTTAAACAGAAAGGCTCCAGCTTACTTTTAGTGTTGGAAGTTGAGCTGTTTTCCCACCTGGATGCCCTGGCAACAAGGGCCCTCTTGTTCAGTGGTATCAAAGTATGAATTTGTGTGTGGCCGAGTTGAACTTCAAAGGAGGAAAAGTACAGGCTTTTATTGACCAACTCACATGGCCAGTACTTTCTATTTGTATATTTGGCCCTCGTGTATGGAGTTCCTACTGAGTGTATGAGATTTTCTATCCTTGCTAAGTCTAGTGGGGGAGACCAACAGGTAAACAGTTATCATACAGGAGGGTAAGCACAGTAATAGAAGAATTATAGGGTGCCTTTAGAGCACCCAAGAGGAGACATCAGTGAGGGCTTCCTGGAGGAGGTGACACCAAACTGAGTCTTGGAGGATCAGAAGTAGTCACGAGAAGAGGAGATGGGGAAAAAAAGAGCAGATAGAGTTTGGGAGCAGAGTTTGGCCAACATTTTCTGTCCCTTTAGGACTGAATACCATAAGATTGCTTCCTCCTGGCAGAAACCCTACCTGCTGTTTTAGCAAACCTCACAGGATATCCTTATCCTAACTGGCCTTTATCATTTATTTGTTAATAAGTGTGACTTATGGAGGCATTACTGTGTGCAGATATGACCTAAGTGCTGGTGAGGATGCAGTGAACAAAGCAGACAGCATTCCTGCCCTCAGGGAGCTTTATCTGCTAATGGAGCAAGCTAGCCGGAAGTAAACAAGGAAATGGTGTAGTATATGGCTGACGTGGCAGAGAGAAGAAATTAAACATGGTGAGGAACTTGGGGATTCTGGAGACTGTGCTCTGAGGACCAGAAGTCACATCACATTTCTCTATGAACTTAGTAGCAGCTTGCTCTCTCTCTCTCTCTCTCTCTCTCTCTCTCTCTCTCTCTATATATATATATATATATATATATATATATATATATATGTAGAACCTATTGCTCAGTCGTATCTGACTCTTTGCAACCCCATGGACTGTGTAGCCTACCAGGCTCCTCCATCCATGCATTTTTCCAGACAAGCGTACTGGAGTGGGTTGTCATTTCCTTCTCATATATATATATATATATATATATATATATATATGTATACATTTGGCTGCACTGGGCCTTAGCTGTGGCATTAGAGATCTTTAGTTTTGGCATGTGGGATCTAGTTCTCAGACCAGGGCTTGAACACAGGCCCCCTGCTCTACAGCATCTTAGCCATCAGGGAAGTCCATTAGTAACAGTTCTTACCACTTTTCTGAGACTGGATTTGGGTTCCATAGTCATTTTCCCTCCTTTGCTCAAACCTGGCCATCCACCTGTGTCCATAACCCTATGTGCTTCTGCAGGACCGTAACTTGTGCCAACACAACCTCTCAAAACCACCTGCCCACCCCCCACCATGCGTCATGTCTTATATTTTCACTGTCTCTTAGCATCAGCTCTTCTGTCCTCTGTTGATTTCCCTCCCTCCTGCTTTTCCTCTTTGCCCCTGGGTGAGTAAAGTTCTCGACCTTTTGGCTGATTGCTCTGTCACCCTCTTCCAGGGGTCACTGAATGAAAAGGCTTGTTATCCTCGACTTTGAGGCTAAATGTGGTCAATCACCTTTCACTGTTTCTCACCGCTACTCTCCATCCAGCTTCCAGTCACTTTCATTTGTTGCCTGAAAAACTGAATACCCGGTCTTCCCGAACCTCCCTTTCCTGACTGGTCATAACCCTAGGGGACAGCACCATCCCAGGTGATCTAATTGTGAATCTGGCCTCAAAATCACTAGACCTGCTCAGTGAGTTCTCTGAGAACCTCAGCTACTCACTCCCAACCCTCCACCCAGATCCTTGTCCAGCTGGTAGTTTTTCACCTTCAGGAATTTTAACCTCAGTGTCTTATTTCTGAACATAGCCATGTATCCTTCCAACTCTTTCACGCCCTACTTCTCTACCTCTTTATCTTCTTTAAGATGTCGTCTCTTGACTTCTTCAGTTACCCAGACTTTTCTCTACACGTGCAAATATATTCATGGTGGTGGTTTAGTCGCTAAGTCATGTCTGGCTCTTGCGACCCCATGGACAGTAGCCTGCCAGGCTCTTCTGTCCATGGGATTCTCTAGGCAGGAATACTGGAGTGGGTTGCCATTTCCTTCTCCAGGGGGTCTTCCCAACCCAGGAATCGAACCCAAATATATATTTTCGTACTCATCTTCATTTCCTTTCCTCAAGATATGTGGTCCATTTTGACCCATGTTTCAGGTTGGCTCAGTACTTGAACCCTGAATGCCGTCTTTTCATGCTGTCTTTGTGGGGGTTTTTTGTTGTTGCTGTTGTTTCATTTTTGTTTTGTTTTTTTAATAAGCATGGTCTTTTTAAAAAAATTTATTTGGCTGTGCCAGGTCTTAGTTGTGGCACACAGGCTCCTAGTTGAGGCTGCAGGATCTAGTCCCTTGACCAGGGACAAACCTATGCCCCCTCGCACTGGGGGTAGGGAGTCTTAACCGCTGGACCCCCGGGGGAGTCCCCTCATGGTTTCTTTGGAACTTTTGCTCTATTAATATTCCTCTCTCTTCTGTGGTCTTGCATCTTTCTAAACTCTTTACTGGCTCCTTCCCATTGGCTATCGCGGCTCCTTCCTATCAAGCAAGACTTTGCAGGTTTCATCCATCTTAAAAAGTAATTCTCCTGGGTTAAGTAAATTAAGGTAGATCTCTACACTAGAATTCAAGGCAGGAGGAGAAGGAAATGACAGAGGACGAGACGGTTGGATGGCATCACCGATTCAATGGACATGAGCTTGAGCAAGCTCCGGGAGATGGTGAAGGACAGGGAACCCTGGTGTGCTGCAGTCCATGGGGCTGCAAAGAGTCAGATACAACTGAGCGACTGAACAACATTAGAATACTATAGAGTTATCTGAAATATGTATAGCGGTGTGTATGTATATATATATATATATATATATATGTACATATCTCACATGGAAAGGTGATCACAAAAAAATGAGTGAAAAAAGTATCAAAATAGCTTTATTGAGTGAATTTCTTTTTCACATTTTATTTATTTTTCTTTTGTGTGGTTAAAAAAACCAGATAACATAAAATTTACCATCCTAATTATTTTTAAGTATACCCTGATGGCTCGGAGGGTAGAGCGCCTGCCCACAATGCAGGAGACCTGGGTTCAATCCCTGGGTCAGGAAGTTCCCCTGGAGAAGGAAATGGCAACCCACTCCAGTATCCTTGCCTGGAGAATCCCATGGATGGAAGAGCCTGGTGGGCTACAGTCCATGGGATCTCAAAGAGTCGGACACGATTGAGTGAGCTCACTTCACTTCACTTCACTTCACTTCACTTCAGGAGTGTTCAGTATATTCACATAGGTATAGCCAATCTCCAAAATCTTACCATCTCACAAAACTGAAACTCTACCCATTAAACAACTGCTGACTTTCTCCCCCTCCTCCCCCAGGCGACTGTCACCACCATCTACTTATGCCTCTATGAATTTGACTACTCTAGGTACTCATATAAGTGGAGTTGTACAGCATTTGTCTTTTTCTGATTGGCTTATTTCACTTAGCACAATGTTGTGATGGTTTGTCTGTGTTGTAGCATGTCAGAATTTTCCCTTTTTTCTTTTTTAAGGTTTTTTTTGACTTGGACCATTTTTTTAAGTCTATATTGAATTTATTACAGTATTGCTTCAGTTTTATGTTTTGTTCTTTTGTCCATGGAAGCCTGTGGAATCTTAGCTCCCTAACCTGGAATCAAACCTGCACCCCCTGCATTGAAAGGTGAAGTCTCAACCACTGGACCACTAGGAAAGTCCCAGAACTTTCTTTCTTTTTAAGGCTAAATAATATTTCATTGTATGTATATGTGTGTGTATGTTAGTCACCCAGTCGTATCCAACTCTTTGCAACCTCATGGACTGTAACCCACCAGGCTCTTCTTCCATGGGATTTCCCAGGCAAGAATACTGGAGTGGGTAGCCATTCCCTTCTCCAGGGGATCTTGCTGACCCAGGGATCAAACCTAGGTCTCCTGAATTGCAGGCAGATCCTCTACTGTCTGAGCCACCAGGGAAGTCCACCACACTTTAAATGATTTCATTTTTAAAGAAAAATGTATGTTAGTATAGGTAAATACGGGCTTCCCGGGTAGCTCAGCTGGTAAAGAATCCACCTGCTGTGCAGGAGACCCCGGTTTGATTCCTGGGTCAGGAAGTTCCCTTGGTGAAGGGATAGGCTACCCACCCCAGTATTCTTGGGCTTCCCTGGTGGCTCAGACTGTAAAGAATCCGTCTGTAATGCAGGAGACCTGGGTTCAGTCCCAGGGTTGGGAAGATCCCCTGGAGGAAGGCATGATAACCCACTCCAGTATTCCTGCCTGGAGAATCCCATGGACAGAGGAGCCTGGTGGGCTACAGTCGACGGCCTCACAAAGAGTCAGATATGACTGAGTGACTAAGCACAGCACAGCATAGGTAAATATACAATATATAACATATTAATACATACATATATGTATAAAAGATTGTACGTCAAAATGTTAACAGGCGCTCCTTACAGTGGTCCAGTGTAAATGATTCCCCCAAAGTATCTGAAATGTTTAGCCAAAGTGATTGATGACAGGGTATTTAATGTTTGAAATGATTGGTTTTTCACTTCTAGACTATGGGATTTGGAACCCTTTTCATCTTCTTTTTCCTGATTTGTACCTTTTAAAGTATTTGCAGTGAGCACACTTCCCTGTTGTAAATGTTGAAGGAACCTTCAGTGGAGCCGCATCAGCTCACTGTAGCCATCCCCGCAGTGCCAGGTGCTGCCCTCCTCCCAGCGTCTCATTCACCACTCACAGCCTGACCCATTCTGCTCTGAACACCATGGAACTCTGCTTCCTGTGCCCACAGTGGTAGGATGACCTGCACAGGCCACCACAGCTGCATGGGAACCCCCCGCATCCCTGGAGACATAGCTCAGGGCCATTTCCTCCTCACCTGCCCTCCCTTGCCCTCAGTGCAGAGTCAGCTTCCTTCCTTCAGAGCTCCCTAATCCCTGTACCCATCTGTCACTGCACTTGTTTCCTGATTGTCTGTGGGCCGCCTGGGGGTGGGGACTGTGCCTACATCTTTGTATCTGCAGGCCGTAGCACGGACCCTGGGCAATGACGCTGGGCAGCTTGGGGAGCCACTGGTTGATCAGAGGGGCTGGGTCCCTGGCTGCTCAGAAATGAGGCTGGAAGACTCCCTCCACGCCCTTCATGCTACTATACCCTTCGTGAACAGTGCAGAAGACATAGGAGTTGTGGGTTCAATCCCTGAGTCGGGAAGATCCCCTGGAGAAGAAAGTGGCAACCCACTCCAGTATTCTTGCCTGGGAAATCCCATGAATAGAGGAGGCCGGTGGGTTACAGTCCATGGATTCAGAAAAGAGTCAGACACGACTTTTAGCAACTAAACAAACAACAACAAAAATAGATATTAAAATTATTGAAATGCACTGCATTTATGTCTTACTGATATTGGTCTTCTGTTGTCTTGGGCTCATAACACACATTTGATAAATACCTGTTGTTTTTCAGTCGCCCAGTCATGTCTGACTCTTTGCAACCCCATGGATTGCAGCACACCAGGCCTCCCTGTCCCTCACCATCTCCCGAAGTTTGCCCAAGTTCATGTCAATTGCATCAGTGATGCCATCAAGCCATCTCATCCTCTGATGCCCTCTTCTTCTTCTGCCCTCAATCTTTCCCAGCATCAGGAACTTTTCCAATGATTTGGCTGTTTGCACCAGATGACCAAAATACTGGACTTCAGCATCGGTCCTTCCAACAAGTATTCAGGGATGATCTCCCTTAAGATTGACTGGTTTGATCTCCTTGCTGTCCAAGGGACTTTCAGGGGTCTTCTCCAGTATCACAAGGACAAATACCTATTAACCTCCTTAATAACCCTAGTAGCTCCCTGTGATCAAACTTCTCTTCCTTAAATTTGGCTACTTTGAGAGGCTGGGAGGGGGATTATTTAAGGGCCTGGGAAGCCATTATTATCACCTTCCAAGTCATATGATCGTGACTAGCTGCCTACACCACATGTATGATTGATCCCAGTCAGGACCCTTTTGAGAAAAAACAAAGAAGTTAAAAGATCTACTACTGGCATGGCTTGAGTGCAGTGTTTAAACATCCCATGTGTAAAAGCAGCTAATGAATCCCTGCTGTACTTGCTGTTGCCAGTTACTCCTGGGCCAAGAGGGGCTTAAAGTCTTATTGTGTAATGTTCACTCTGAAAGCTGTAATGGGCCAAGTTTTGTGAAACAGATTTTGCAGGCTGGTACAGTTAGGTCATTTGGGACAATTCTCTTACATATGAAAGAAAGGTTCTAGTCCTCCTTTCAGTTCAGTTCAGTTCAGTCACTCAATCGTGTCCGACTCTTTGTGACCTCATGAATCACAGCACGCCAGGCCTCCCTGTTCATCACCAACTTCCGGAGTTCACTCAAACTCACGTCCATCTAGTCGGTGATGCCATCCAGCCATTTCATCCTCGGTCGTCCCCTTCTCCTCCTGCCTCCAATCCCTCCCAGCATCAGAGTCTTTTCCAATGAGTCAACTCTTTGCATGAGGTGGCCAAAGTATTGGAGTTTCAGCTTCAGCATCATTCCTTCCAAAGAACACCCAGGACAGATCTCCTTTAGAATGGACTGGTTGGACCTCCTTGCAGTCCAAGGGACTCTCAAGAGTCTTCTCCAACATCACAGTTCAAAAGCATCAATTCTTCGGTGCTCAGCTTTCTTCACAGTCCAACTCTTACATCCATACATGACCACTGGAAAAACCATAGCCTTGGCTAGACAGACCTTTGTTGGCAAAGTAATGTCTCTGCTTTTCAATATGCTATCTAGGTTGGTCATAACTTTCCTTCCAAGGAGTAAGCGTCTTTTAATTTCATGGCTGCAGTCACCATCTGCAGTGATTTTGGAGCCCCCCAAAATAAAGTCTGACACTGTTTCCACTGTTTCCCCATCTATTTGCCATGAAGTGATGGAGCCAGATGCCGTGATCTTCGTTTTCTGAATGTTGAGCTTTAAGCCAACTCTTTCGCTCTCCTCTTTCACTTTCATCAAGAGGCTTTTGAATTCTTCTTCATTTCTGCCATAAGGGTGGTGTCATCTGCATATCTGAGGTTGTTGATATTTCTCCCAGCAATCTTGATTCCAGCTTGTGCTTCTTCCAGCCCAGCATTTCTCATGATGTACTCTGCATAGAAGTTAAATAAGCAGGGTGACAATATACAGCCTTGACGTACTCCTTTTCCCATTTGGAACCAGTCTGTTGTTCCATGTCCAGTTCTAACTGTTGCTTCCTGACCTGCATACAGGTTTCTCAAGAGGCAGGTCAGGTGGTCTGGAATTCTCATTTCTTTCAGAATTTTAGGGGGCATTAAAAGAAGAGAAGGGAAAATGAAAAATAGTTATAATTACTGTGGAACTGAATCTTTTGGGGTCTTCTTTAGTTTCGCAGACCACAAGAATTTATCTTGATTTTTCTTGAGAAAAGGGGCCCAAGGTAAGCGATTCACCCAAAGTATCTGAAATGTGTTTAGGCAAAATGTTTGATGACAAGACAATTAATGTTGACATGCTAGGTTTTCCAGCTGTTGAAACGATTTGTAAATTGGCATAGGTGGTCTGTGCTGTTTACATCAGAATCACAATAGCTGGGTTTAATGTTTCCTTCTTACCAAGATCAGGCTTTTTTTTATAAAAGTTGAGTTAGACTAGATTGTCCTGGTTATGATATTGTTGTTTTGTTTTCTTTTGTTTTTGCCCAATAGGCCAGCAAAGGAAGTAACACCATTACCTGGAGTAAGTATTAGACTCAGAGATGTGATGTCAGCATTTAAGCCCTGGCCTGACCACTCTCTAGCTGGCTGTGTGCTTGGATAAGATATTTAATTTATGGAAGCTTAGAGTTTTCTGTTGTTCATCAGGAAAACGTGGATTATTTGTCAGTTTTGCTTACTAGACTGTAAACTTCTTCAGAGTAGGGGTGGTATGGTTCATCCATCATTGGAAACTCAGTGTGTGGTATGAGGCCTGGTGAGTAAGAACTCTATAAATATTTTTCAAACAAATCAGATTTGTCTTACTTATTTCATAGGTTGTTTGAAAGAGCAAGTAGGATGAGCAGCAGTATAGTGTAGTGTTAAGAGCACAGTCCCTGGGCCCCAGTTCTGGCTCCAGGAAGGAGCAGTAACTCTCCTCTGGGCATCTGTGAAAGTGGATGATGCTACCTGCTTCCAAGGGTTGTAATCAATGTGCCTGAACACCATAAGTGCTATATACCTACCAGCTATTGATATAACATGTGAATGGCCTTTGCAAAGTGCTGCTCACATAAACGTACTTATTTGCTGAAGTCTTAACCAAGTGTTGGACACACTGTGAAATACTTGTATTTTACACTAAAGAAAGTACTGGATCTTTCTTTACCTTAACTGAATTAGTGGAAATTGTAGAGCAAGGCAGGGCTACTATTGCTATTATGGGACTCATAAGTCTCTAATTCTTGACTTTTATAAAGCATGAGACTTTGACTATTTCCGTATATCAGCATTTGTTCATTATTAAACCATGGATAGGCAATAGAATTTAGAGCCAGAACCCTGAAATCACTGAAGTACAAAGTTGGAATTCAGTACTTATTATGGACAGATCAGTTTGTGGTTTATTTTTGGCTCCTCGATGATTTAGTCTGATTTTTAAAAAAAAAATAAGTTTAACGCAGGTGGCTCATTTCATAAACAATTTCACAGGCACCGAAGACACGGAGCAGTTTTGTGTCTGCACAACTGCGAACCTTATGCCTGCTACCACCCGAGCCCTAGAAAGGTCAGTTCACCTTTCTGTACTCACTTAAAGGTACTACTTATTTGATAATGTCTTACCAAGTGTCGGGGGCTTCCCAGGTGGCTCAGTGGTAAAGAATCCACCTGCCAGTGCGGGACACACAGGAGACTCGGGTTTGATCCCTGGGTTGGAAAGGTCCTCTGGAGAAGAAATGACAACCCACGCCAGAATTTTTACCTGGGTAATCCCATGGAGCTGGGTGGGCTACAGTCCATGGAGTCACATGACATGACTGAGCATGCATGCATGCCTGCCGAACGTTGGACACACTGTGAAATACTAGTGCTGGATCTTTCCTTATCTTAACTGAGTTAGTGGTCATTCCATTGCACAGTTTCTAAAGCCCGCTTAGGGTGTCTTTCACCTGGACCCTTTTAGTGACACCCATGACCACTGGATACAAAGTATAAGTTCAGAGAAAGCCTGACCTGGGGCTGCCCTGGCCTGGCACTGCTGCCTGCTCTGTGTTCCACTGTCAGCTTTGTGGGAAGTGAGTGAAAGTGAAAGTCACTCAGTTGTGTCCGACTCTTTGTGACCCCATGGACTGTAGCCCGCCAGGCTCCACTGTCCATGGAATTCTCCAGGCAAGAATACTGGAGTGGGTTGCCATTTCCTACTCCAGGGGATCTTCCCAACCCAGGGACTGAACCCAGGTCCCCCACACTGCAGGCCGATTCTTTACCGTCTGAGCCACCAGGGAAGGGCTATGTATAAATAACTGGTCAATTCCTAGGCAATAGAGATTTTTAAGATGATGTTAAATAATACTGATTTCTTATGTGCAAACACTGCAGTAGTTTCCACCTTGGTTTCTCTGCCTCTTGGCCACTAGAGTCTCCTTTACACAGTGCTGTCTGCCTCATCTCCCCATTATTTCATTCTTGTCAGGTCTCCCCAGGCCAAGAACGCTCTTGAGACAGTATCTTACTGTAGGATTAAATCCAAGCTCCTGGTGTTGCCTTTCAAGGCCATACATAATCTGAGCCCATTTTATCTACCCATGTTTTACTTCCGGTTCCTCTCTAATGTAGAATTTTACTTCCCACACACTGGGGTCTAATCTTCTTTTTCCTGGTAGTTCAGATAGTAAAGAATCTGTCTGCAATGTAGGAGACCCGGGTTCCATCCCTGGGTTGGGAAGATCCCCTGGAGAAGGGATGGCAACCCACTCCAGTATTCTTGCCTGGAGAATCCCATGGACAGAGGAGCCTTGTGGGCTACAGTCGATGAGGCCGCAAGGAGTCAGATACAACTGAGCAATTAACACTTTCTTTCACGTTCACTTGTGGTCTTTTGTTTTCAAGGTCCCCACACTGAAATGCCCTCCCTGTCCCTTCTATTTACACTTAAATAGCTTTTAAATTTTTTATTTTGTTTTTATTTTTTATTTTGGCCATACCACTTGTCACTCGGGATCTTAGTTCCCTGACTAGGGATCGAACTTATGCCCCCTGCAGTGGAAGTGAGAAGTCTTAACCACTGGACCACCAAGGAAGGCCTGACATGTGCCTGTAGCTTTAAGATCCTCTCCCCGCCTTTTCCCTAAACCCTGTCTCCTCCTGAACATTGATTGGCATCTCCTGTATTTTTGCATTTGATTATATTTAATTTAGAGCTTTCTTAGGTACCATTTTGAAAATTAGTATCTTCTCATAATGACTCAGAAGTTAACTTGATAATATTAAAATTATTGTAAGGTTACCAGTTAGGCATTCAGGAAAATTGTACCTGTTTTATATGTAGTATAAGTTTTTAAAAAATGTAACCTTCTCCTCTTGGCAGCTGTAATTCCACCCCACTGCTCATAAATAAAGCCCTGGAGTCCAGGCCATATGCAGTAAAACAAAATAATATTGTAGAGCAAGGCAGGACTGCTATTGCTATTATAGGACTCATAAGTCTCTAGTTCTTGACTTTTATAATACATGAGACTTTGGCTGTTTCAGTACATCAACATTTATTCACTATTCAGCCATGGACAGGTGATAGAATAAAGAGCCAGAACCCTGAAATCACTTAAATACATAGTGGGAGTTCAATAATTGTTATGGACAGATTGGTCTGTGGTTTATTTGGGGCCCTTCAATGATTTAGTCTGGTCTGTATGTGTCAGTTTACCTTTCCATACTAATTTAGTAGATCTGCTAAAATATTAGACTTTTATTAAACTTAAGATATAATGTGTTGGGAAGATCCACTGGAGAAGGAAATGGCAACCGCTCCGGTGTTCTCACCTGGGAAATGCCATGGACAGAGGAACCTAGTAGGCTACAGTCCATGGGGTCAGAAAGAATTGGACACGACTGAGTGACTGAGCGCCATGCACCACCATACTGAAATAAAATTTTATTGCTGGAGTGCAAACATACTACATACATTGTGAGAATCAACTTCATCTTCTGTCCTTTCTCCCTCCTTCATTTTTCTTTTCTTTCAATCAATGGGCATCTGAAATGCAGACAGTGTTGGTCTCGATGGAGCTCTGTGAGTAAAACATGGCCTTCTCCTGCTATGAGATCACAGCCCAGCACTGGAAACCTATGTGAACAACGGTGGTCTAATGATGAGATTGGATTAAACAAGGGTAAATAGTTTCATTTGAAAACTGGGTAAATAGAGAGAGAAAGCCAAGCTTAGAAAGTATATAAACATAGTTAATCATACTTACTAATTTTCTAGTGTGTGCCAAGCTCTGTGCTAGGTCATAGTTATGTTACCATTAATATATCCTCCTGACAAATATTTGAGTTGGATATATTAATCTACTTTTCAAAAACAAGTAAATTGAAGCAAACTGTGAAAGAGGCATAGCTATAATTCAAATATAGCCCAGTCTTTTATTATACCAGCCTGTCTTTATGCCAGTATAAAAATAAAGTTTGATATGTAAGTAAAAATGTTTTGTTGGATACTTCAAAATAACCACAAAGCTTTGCAGAGGTTGGCATTTCCCTAGAGGAAATTAGCCAGGATAAAGGGATAAAGTATAAAAGATATAATGCACACGGAGAAAAAAAAAATCTTTAAAGAAAATATCCTTCAGTTTTGAACCTCCCAAGTAATGAATGGTAATATCTTCTCTATTAATTTGACACTAAAAGAGCAGGTAGAGATATTGAATGATTATTTTGTGAATCTTCAAATAAAACTAACTTTCTTTAGGCTTATTAAGTAGATTGCAAAAGGGGACTTAGACACAGTTTTTATATATAGCTGTGTATTTCAGCAATTATTCTGGATGAACATTAAAAACATTGTCAAATTCCAAATTAATCCCCTTGAATTTTTTTCTATTGAATTCTTTGATATCTCTAAATTAAATTGGTGAGAGTGACTTTCTTCACAGCATTCTAATTAACTCTCCAGAAGCGTTTATTCAAGCTTTTCTGTCTCTCAGAATTTTGTGAGTTTTTTTCATGTACATTTCTCATTACAGATAGTTCTGGATAGTTTATGGGTTTTGTTGCTATTGTAAACCTATTATGTTTCTGTTTCTTTACTGTATAATAAAAAACTGTTTGAATTTTCATCTTTTATCCAACCCTTTATATGAATACTCATTAATTCAAATAGTATTTTAATCAATTCTCTGGCCTTATTGTTGCAGATAATTCCATTTCTGCATTTCTTATAATGAAGCCCCTTATTTCTGTTTCTTTTTTGAGGAGTTGGTAAAACCTGCCCAAACAGTGTTGATAGTTGTTTTTTCAAAAAAACAATTCAACCGAGTAAAATTTAAAGATCTTACTGGCTTTATTTAATGATTCTTGAATTGGGCATCATCCCATTTAGGAGATAGAAAGGAGTTCCAAGAAGCTGTACAAAATGGAAGACTTTTATAGGCAGAAGGAGGCAGGACACAAAATTTATTCTAGCACAGGGTCGATTGTTTCAGGCAATGTCCCCTTCTTTGGGGAGAAGACAGGGGTCTGTCAAGCAGCTTACTGTGCTAGTACTAACCAAGTAATTCCAGACTGACTGGTTAAAGGTTATATCCTGGGAGAGGTTGAAATAGCAGCTAGCTTTGGTATTAACTCTTGGTTTAGTGATGTGGGCTTAGTACAAGAGACTCCATTCTGGGACTGTTGTCTCTTTTTTTAACATCGTTATCATTCATCCTAGTTTTAATAGGAAAGCTTCCTTTTCATGCCAAAAAGATAATATGGGCTGTTGGCTTATGAGAGATACCCATTATAAAATCCTTCTAACCCTAGTTTTCCTAGATATTTTGCAAGGAGTGAGCACTGAATGTGGTCAGCCTTTTCAACATCCTCGTAGGGTTAATCTTATTTGACTCAATAGTGTACTGCATTATCTTCATAATAATAACTATTTATTTCCTGAGATAAACTCTCCTAGGGCATGATTTGCTTTTCTTTTACTTTATTGTTGACTTTATGTGCTATTTTCTATTTAGGACTTTTTACTCATGTTGTTCATCACTGTTATTCAAAAAATAAGTATGGGTATTATATACAGTTGTATTTGGGGATGACATTGTACATATGCTTTTGTATCCTGAATTTTACACTTAAATACAATAGCATTTTCCTATGGCATTAGAAGTTCTTCAAAACATATTTCAATGGCTGCACAATATGTTATGGTTTATCATAACTTCCTTAATCTTCCTATTTTTTTCATTGCTTTAAGTTTTTGCTAATTTTGGACTGCTACAAACTGTGGGAGATAGTGAAGGACAAAGAAGCCCATTGGGCTACAGTCCATGGGATCACAAAGAGTTAACCTAGTGGCTGAACAGCAAAAGCATAAGTCATGCAAAGATGAGCATCTTTATGTGTAAACATTTGTTCTTACTGCCGATTGTTTCCGTAGTGTACTCATTTCCAAAGGCTACCGCTACAAATTATACAAAGCGATTCATGGGGTCGCAAAGAGTCGACATGACTGAGCAACTGAACTGAAATGAACCGAAGACTTAGCAGTAGGAGCAGCAGCAATAGCTTAACTAGGACTTTTCAGGTGACGCTAGTGGTAAAGCACTTGCTTGCCAACACAGGTTTGATGTAAGAGGCATGCGTTGGATCCCTGCATTGGGAAAATCCCCTGGAGGAGGGCACACAACCCACTTCAGTATTCTTGCTTGGAGAATCCCACGGACAGAGGAGGCTGGCGAGCTATACTCCATAGGGTTGCAAAGAGTTGGACTGAGCATGCCCGCACAGTAGCTTAATCCAGCTACTGAGAAGTTTATTTTATCATAGTTCTACAGACCAGAAATTCAAAACCAAGGTGTTGGCAGGGCCATGCTCCCTTTGAAGGCTCTAGAGGGAGAATTATTCCTGGCTTCTTCCAGTTTCTGGCACCTCCTGGCGTTCCTCGTGGTATCATCGCTCCAGTCTCTACCTGTCTTCACATGGCCTTCTCAATATATGTCTCTCTGTGTCCCCTCCTTTTCTTATAAGAACATCAGTCATTGAATTTAAGCCATATCTTAAATCTATGATGATTTCTTTCTTTTCTTAATTTTTGGATCATATGGTAGCTTTATTTTCAATTTTTTGAGAAATATCCATAATTGTTTTCCATAGTGATTGCATCAGTTACCTTCCCATCAACAAGGTACATGGATTCTTTTTTCTCCAAGACTCCAACATTTGTTATTTCTTATCTTTTTGATAATGGCCATTCTAATGAGCATAAGGTGAAATCTCATTGTGTATTTTGATTTGCATTTCCCTAATAATTAGCATGTTGAACAATTTTGCATTTGCCTGTTGGCCATCAGTATGTATTCAAGATGATTTGTTTATAAGATGCTCTGTTAATTATACCTGCCCAGGGCCTTTTTTATTTTATTATTTTTATTTTTTTATTTTTTTTATTTCTAGTTAAGTATTTTATTTTTTCTTCTTTTAAAACTTTTTATTTTATATTGGCATACAGTTGATTAACAATGTTGTGATAGTTTCAGGTGGATAGCAAAGAGACTCAGCCATACATACACATGTATCCATTCTCTCCCAAACTCCCCTCCCATCCAGGCTGCCACATAATATTGAGCAGAGCTCTCTTTGCTATACGCTAGGTCCTTGTTGGCTAACCATGTTAAGTGTAGCAATGTGTACCTGTCCGTCCCAAACTCTCTAACTACCCTTCCCCTTCCTTTTTTACTGGCTGAGCAATATTCAGCTGCATATGTGTACCACATCTTCTTTATCCTTTCCTCTGTCCTTGGACGTTTAGGTCGCTTCCACGTCCTGGCTATTGTAAACAGTGCTGTAATGAACACTGGGCTGTATGTATCCTTTCAGGCCATGTTTTTCTCTGGATATGTGCCCAGGAGAGGGATTGCAGGCTCATCAGTTTGCTCGATGATTTGCACGACGATTGCTCGGTCGTGTCTGACTCTTTGCGACCCCATGAACTGCAGCGCACCAGGCCTCCCTGTCCATCACCAACTCCTGGAGTTTACTCAGACTCATGTCCATTGAGTTGATGATGCCATCCAGCCATCTCATCCTCTGTCATCCCCTTCTCCTCCTGCCTTCAATCTTTCCCAGCATCAGGGTCTCTTCAAACGAGTCAGCTCTTCCTGCCCAGGGCCTGTGTTTAAATAAGGTAACATTCAGAGGTAACCAGGGGTAGGACTTGGGCTTATCTTACTTGAGAGGGACAATATTTAACTCACTACACTTTTTTTGAGTAGAAATATAAAGGTATAAAACAAGTATTAAAGTATCCCTTGATACTTATTACCAAATTGTTTTCCAAAATGCGTAAGATGGCCTGGTTCATCAGCATTGTAGAGTACTCATTTACCTACAGCTTCACCCAAGTATTACCATTGAAAAAAAAAACATTTTTGGATTGGGTACAAATGGAAACTGATTTTTTTAAAGTTCATTTCATGAATTGTTCATAAATTTGACAGAATTCTGTGTACTTAACATGTAAATTTCTTTTTCTGTAAAAAAAAAATTTTTTTTTGGCCAAGTGGCACGTGGAATCTTAGTTCCCCAACCAGAGATCGAATCTGTGTCCCCTGCACTGGAAGCACGAATCTTAACCACTGGACCACCAGAGAAATACCTCTATAAAATCTTTTGTAATGTCTTTGCCCATTTTTATTTTAATGCATTTGCTGTTTTCTTATTTATACAGTCATTATAAATGAAGAACATTATCCTTTGGTTGTGCTGCTTATAAATATTTCCCCAGTTTGTCAGTCGGTTCAGTCACTCAGTCATGTCTGACTCTTTGCGACCAACCTCATAGATTATACCATGCCAGGCCTCTCTGTCCATCACCAACTCCCAGAGCTTGCTCGAATTAATGTCCATAGAGTCAGTGATACCATCCAACCATCTCATCCTCTGTCATCCCCTTCTCCTCCCGCCTTCAATCTTTCTCAGCATCAGGGTCTTTTCCAATGAGTCAGTTCACATCAGGTGGCCAAAGTATTGGAGCTTCAGCATTATTGGAGCTTCAGCTTCAGCATCAGTCCTTCCAATGAATATTCAGGACTGATTTCCTTTAGGATGGAGTGGTTTGATCTCCTTGCAGTCCAAGGGACTCTCAGAGTTTTCTCCAACACCACAGTTCAAAAGCATCAATTCTTTGGCTCTCAGCTTTCTTTATAGTCCAACTCTCACATCCATACATGACCACTGGAAAAAGCGTAGCTTTGACTAGACGGACCTTTGTTGGCAGAATAATGCCTCTGCTTTTTAATATGCTGTCTAGGTTGGTCATAGTTTTTCCTTCAAGGAGCAAGTTTCTTTTACTTTCATGGCTATCATCATCTGCAGTGATTTTGGAGCCCAAGAAAATAAAGTCTCTCACTGTTTCCATTGCTTCCCATCTATTTGCCTTGAAATGATGGGACCAGATGCCATGATCTTAGTTTTCTGGATGTTGAGTTTTAAGCCAACATTTTCACTCTCCTCTTTCACTTTCATCAAGAGGCTCTTTAGTTTTTCTTTGCTTTCTGCCATAAGGATAGTGTCATCTGCATATCTGAGGTTATTGATATTTCTCCCTGCAATCTTGATTCCAGCTTGTGCTTCCTCCAGCCCAGCGTTTCTCATGATGTACTCTGCATATAAGTTAAATAAGCAGGGTGACAATATACAGCCTTGACATACTCCTTTCCCTGTCTGAGGTGTACTGTATTGTAAATTTTTAAAATTTCATGTTTTCCTGGTGCCTCAACATCCCACAGACAGGCTGTGGGCACCCTGCTTGAATGACCAAGTCAGTGTGATAGGCTGGTGGTGCCACAAGCTCCCCTCTGACCCTCCCCTGACTGTGACCTTGTGACCTTTAAACACACCAGTGAAGTCCGCTGGCGCCTTTGCCGTGTGCACTTTCCCCGAGCCCCTGTGGAGGCACTGGCCGTGGGGCCTCATTGTCTCGGCTGCCACCTGCCTGGTTGAGCCGCTCCCTGGGCGCTCCTCCCGCGTGGTCCCCTCCATGTCCCGCCGCATCGCCCTCTTCTAGGACTACTGCGTTTGACCAAGCTCTTTCACTTTCATACCCCTCCCCATGGTGGTATTCCATGTTCTTGTCAAACTGATCCTCCATAAACAAAAAAAAACACACCCCAACAACAGTTTAAGTAATGTTATGACTCCTTGCAACACAATTGGCCTGGAGGATGGGATGATCTAAGCCAGGGATGGAAAGCCCCACGGAGATGCCCCGGGACGGCTCTGGCTGATGAATGGGCTGTGGCACCTGGGCTCAGGCATTTGGAAGGCTCTGTGTCTTGGCATTCAGGCACCACCTAGACTCCAAGAATCCCCACGCTAAAGTGCAGACCGTGCCCCGAGCCCAGTAGAACGTCCCAGGATCTCGTTTGACCTCCTTGCTGTCCAAGGGACTCTCAAGAGTCCTCTCCAATACCACAGTTGGAAAGCATCAATTCTGCGCTTAGCCTCCTTTATTGTCCAACTCTCACATCCATATGTGACTACTGGAAAAACCATAGCTTTGACTAGACGGAGCTCAGACTAATTAGGGAAGGGCTGTGCTGTGCTCCGTCATGTTTGACTCTTTGCGACCCCATAGACTGTAGTCTGCCAGTCTCCTCCATGAGATTTTCCAGTCAAGGATACTGGAGTGGGCTGCCATTTCTACTAACCGTATCTTAGTTAAGGCACCGTGAAGTGGTGCCAAGGGCTGAGAGTCAGCACCCACAGCCGAGGGGTCACTGTGTCCCATGGTATTGGCTCATGACCCTGTCCACACTGCCCTTGTGGCTTTGAGTGACACGAGGAGTACCCCTCCCTTCTCATTTGGTGTTGGGAGACCCCTCCACAGAATGTCAGCCATGAGGTCCTGTAAGGATCCGCCCTGCTGGGGATGGCAGTCCCATCTGCAGCATCCCTCTTTCAGCCCCCAAGCCCATAGAGTATCAGGGATCCCGTTTATGCAGACAGGTGGCCCAAGTGGAAAAAAAAGGGCTGTGGCGTGTGTAGGGGGAGGGGAGGAGCACTTTAATCCTACCTCCCCCAAAATACCTGAGGCTGTTGCTCAGTTTGCCTGAGATCTCTGGGTCCACTTAAGTGCTATTGACATGCTAGAAGTCTCCTTAGAATTAAATTGGCACAAAACAAAGAAGTTGAGGCTGCTCCAGATCTCCTGCTTATAGACCTCAACCCCTCTGGAGGGAGGTAGATGGGAACTCCCACCCCAAGAGAGGACATCTCCCTCCCCCTTCCTCACAGCTGCAGTCACTGGAGACCACCAGGAATTTGTCCAAAGACAGAGGAGGGAAAAATATCTGCTGGGAGATACAAAACACTCAAAAAGATTTTAACAAAACAGCAAAAAAAAAAAAAAAGAGGGAACAAAAAAATGCGCTGATTATCCTGTGGTTGGTTGGGGGCGGGAGGGGAAGGAGGTCCCGGAGAGCGGCTTCTGCCTGGAATTAAGCTGGTCCTTCCTCTTCTCCCTTCCCCTTTATCACGACTGAAGACCGGTGCTGGCAGGAAGCTAAATAAATAAAGTGTTGGGTAGACAAACTGCCACTTTTGGTGGCTGCAAGCCCAAGGGAAAAGGAAGGAAGGGAGGAAACGAGGGAGGGAGGGAGGGAGGAGCTGCAAACCTTATCAACCCAGCAAAAACCAGAGGCAGCGAGCATCATCCTAGTCCAAGAGTACTTACTGATTAAACCAACAGTGACAACAAAGAACTAAGTAGAGGAAAAATAAATCACAGCCTCCTCCAAGGACATGCACAGGACACACATTATAGTGTATGTTAATAGCTAAACATCATCTCGTCCTCTTTGGATTCTGATGACAACATACTTCTCATTTATGAATTTTGCTTACAAATTGAAATCTACAGGCACTCCTACTGGTGTCTTCAAGAACTCCTTCACTATAGAGGCTTTGGCAGCCTCTTTTCATGCCTCCAGACCACTTAATATAATGGCCATTGGTTGCCCCAGGGCTTCTGATGCGAGAAACTGCCCCCCTTGGTCTCCTGCTATACACCATTAAAACAAGTGATGGCTACTTACTGAGCTTTCCTGAAAACAGAGGCTCTCACAGACCTCGAGCCTGTGACCCTCCATACCCAGCTGTCCCTACTGCTTTGTATGTGTCCGTTAGTTGCTCAGTCATGTCCGACTCTTTGCAACCCCGTGGACTGTAGCCCACCAGGCTCCTCTGTCCATGGGATTCTCTGGGCAAGAATATTGGAGTGGGTAGCCATTTCCTTCTCAGGGGATCTTCCCAACCCAGCAATCAAACCTGGGTCACCTGCACTGCAGGCAGATTCTTTACCATCTGAGCCACTGTGAGTGCTTCTGCTTGGATCCTAAGCATGCCACAAGCTTAGCACTGCTCCCAAGGCCTCCTTAAGACAAGACGGAGCCCCACTTGGGCCCTTTGGTGTATTCCACCTAGAGAACCGGGTGGTTTCCCTATACCTCTGTCCCTTGCCAGATGCCAGGGTACTGGAGGAGGTCACCCCCAGACCACTTGGCTACCTGGAAGGTGTCTTTGGATTAACTGAGGGGAGAGCAGTGGGAGTTCACGTGCTATACAGGCGGCACTTCTCGCTTCAGACAGGATGGAGTTCAGTGGGATGCTGCTCCTTTCCAGACTGTTCTGAGCCAGATTGTCCCCAATAAAGGAGGGGCCCCAAGCAACAGCATACTCAGCCACACTCCAGGGGGTCATCTCGCTGTCTGGAAACCCAGCCCAACAATGGCTCCACCTCATATTTATTACAAACTGTTGGGCTATAGCCTAAAAATTATCCCCTTCAGGGTAAAATAGTTTAGAAATCTCTTGCCTCACTGATAACCCAGAATATAAACCACAATTACACAGGTCTCTGCATATACTAAGAGGCTTCCCAGGTGGCACTAGTGGTAAAGAACCCACCTGCCAATGCAAGAGAGGAAGATCCCCTGAAGGAGGGCATGCAACCCACTCCAGTGTTCTCACCTGGAGAATGGAGAATCCCATGGACAGAGGAGCCTGGTGGGCTACAGTCCATAGGGAAGCAAAGAGTCTGATGTGACTGAAGTGACTTAGCACACGCACACACTGCGTATACTAAGGCCACAATACAAGGCTTTGCCAGGACACTCCTTGCCTTCAGAGTTACAGACGTTACTGGCAGTAACCAAGATGCACATTTTCACATTTCAAAATTCGCAACGTGGGACACTTGGAAAATTAGCCGAGAGGTCCTGTTTTTTGGCTGTCGGATCCTAGCTGTGGCACATGGGATATTCATTGCATCGTGTGGGATCTTTTCAGTACGGATACACAGACTCTTTGCTTGTGGAGCACAGGCTCAGCAGTTACAACTTGCCAGCCTAGTTGCCCCGCTGCACGAGGGATGTTAGTTCCCTGACCAGGGATCGAACTCAAGTCCCCTGCATTGCAAGGAAGATTCCTTACCACTGGACCATCAGGGAAGTCTCCCATAGAACGTTTATGTCCCTGAGAGATTTCAAGTAACAGTTTAATTGAGAGACATTTGGTCTCTCAAATGGGCTTGCCAGGTGGCAAGGAGTGGTAAGGAATCTGCCTGCCAGTGCAGGAGACACAAGAGACACGAGTTTGATCCCTGGGTTGGGAAATGGCAACCCACTTTAGTAATCTTGCCTGGAATATTCCAAGGACAGAGGACCCTGAGGGCCTACAGCCCACGGGGTCACAAAGAGTTGACACGACTGAGCACTCAGCTTTTGGTCTCTCAAACAACCCCTTTTCAAATTCTAGTACAACCAATAGTAAACTCTCAAGTTCTCTATGTTGCCCCAAGCCTTAACTTATTTTTATAAATTTTCAGTCTACCTCTCACCACTTCAGGCTAGAGGCCAGATCAAGGGCACATACTTTCCTAGGAGTCATTAACCACAGCTTATTCCACAGGCCAGGCCCCTGCTCGCCTGATATAGGACTCATTTGAACCAAAACTTTCACCAAAACTAAAATAGCCACACACCACTCTGTTGACTGTTGGTCTTATTACTACTGTTCTAGGCATTTCCATTGGTTTACAGTCTGGAAGTTCTCAGCAACTCAAATGTGTAACCACTTGGAAAGTGTCCCCCCAGTCCCACATCCCAAACAACATTGTCCTGGCCCAGAGTCTCATGGTTGGAGATGACATCGCCCCAACCCAAGACCACAGCATTGGAGACAACTTCACCCTCGGTGTCTGAGAAGTCTTCACCTCTTACACTAAAACCTCCACCCCAGGGGCACTCATGGACCACCTCTCCTGTGGCACAAAGTGGACATGGGACATTTTCCTTTCCTTCCTGAGCCTGTTGTCTGCTTAGCCCTCGATTCTAGTGTACTCCTTGCTCTCTATTAAAATGTACACCCTGTGCCCCCATGGCTAAAGGACGAGATCGAGGTTACTAATATTAACAGAGAGACTTCCCTAGTGGTCCAGCGAGTAAGACTCTGCACTTCCAACGCAGAGGTTTGGGGTTTGTTCCCTGGTCTGGGAAATAAGATCCCACAAACCAAGTGGCACAGCCAAAAAGAGAATCTTTGGCTTTCCCTAGTGATCCAGTGCTAAGACCATGCGTCCACTGCAGGGGGCTCCTGTTCAATCTCTGATCAGGGAAGTTCCACATGCTGTGCTGTGCAGCCAAAAAAAGAAAAAAAAAAAAAACAACAATTAAATTGATACAGATTGTTACTTTCTCCAAGAGGCACTTTTCTCATGTCAGCCAGTTCTTTGACTTCCTGGGGAAAGGACCACCCACTCCCTAATGCCTTTTCTTATACCCTCCCCACACCCAGCTTGCATCCACAGCCTCTTTCTCCAACCTTGACCTTCTTTCCCCTCCCCATGTGAAAGTGAAGTCACTCAGTCGTGTCCGACTCTTTGCGACCCCATGGACTGTAGCCTACCAGGCTCCTCTGTCCATGGGATTTTTCAGGCAATAGTATTGGAGTGGATTGCCGTTTCCTTCTCCAGGGGACCTTCTCAACCCAGGGATCGAACCCAGGTCTCCCACATTGTAGACAGACGCTTTACAGTTTGAGCCACCAGGGAGGTCAAACACAGTACGTTGTGCTCTAAATAGTGGCACCTTCAGGTATGATTGTGACCCAGACTCATAGGCACAGCACGTTATATATTTTTCCTGGTTGGCTCCCCCACCAAATTTTTCCTAAGGAAATCATACCCCAGGGTGCAGTGGTTACACTAGGGTTTCTAAGTTCTTTATCCACTGGGTGCTTCTGGCTTCCGTCAACCCAAGGACCATATTGATTGCTACCCTGATAAGGTTTGTCATCGCCTCAGGAGCACCCAATCTTGGCACCAGTATAGGGGCCATTCTCAAACAAAGTCAAGTCCTGACTGCCACCCAGCACCTTTCTTTGGCCTTTTCAGATTGCTCAGAGGCTGGACAAAATACTGTCCCTTAGGCAACAAGCCCGTGAGTCCCTAACCCACATGGTGATAGATGACAGACTGGCTCTTGACTACTTACTAGCCAGGGAAGGGTTTGTGCCTTTCTTCCCACCTGCTGTCTTAAAGTAAGAACATGCAGATCAGAGACTTCCTAGTGGTTCAGCAGTTAAGACTCCATGCTCCCAGTGCAGGGGTCCGGGTTCAATTCCTGGTCAGGCAACTAGATCCCACATGCCGAAACTAAAAGACCCCGCATGCTGCAGCTAAGACCCAGCGCAGTGAAATAAATAAACAGAAATAAACAAATACTTTTAAAAGAAACATGCAAATCACAAGGAGGCACAGGCCACCCATACCAAATTGACAGGTGACTTCCTCAGCATCTGAGCTGCCACGCTGGGAAGGTGAAAGGCTGGGTTCTTTTGTTTGAAGGTTCAGTTTCAGTACACTCACACAATGAAAGTAAAGTTACAAGCTTTGTTACTTACAGACCCCAGAAATGGGGGTCTTTGAGGGGGAGGTGAAGGGCGGCAATGAGCCAGGGGAAGGGCAGCCCTCCATAGTGGGGTGGTTGTGGGGAGCAGAAAGAAGATAGAGAGCAGGGTAGCAAGCACCTTTCACTGATAAGATGGTTGGGGCCAAGGTTACTAACTTTTCTGGGGGCTCAACTCTAAATGGTTATTTATTTTTACTGCAGGATAATTGCTTTGCAACGTTGTATTGGTTTCTGCTGTACAATAATGAGAATCAGTTGTAACTATATATATATTATATATATATATCCCCTCTCTCTTGAGCCTCCCTCACACCTTCCCCTCATCCCACCCCTCTAGGTCATCACAGAGTGCTGGGCTGAGCTCCCTGAATTATATCACAGCTTCCCACTAGTTATCTGGGGCTTCCTTGGTGGCTCAAATGGTAAAAGAATCTGCCTGCAGTGCAGGAGGCCAATGGGTCACCATTTCCTTCTCCAGGGGATCTTCCCGACCCAGGGATCAAACCCGCATCTCCCTGTATTTACAGGTGGATTCTTTACCACTGAGCCACCTAGGAAGCCCCAAATGCCTACTATCAGAATATAAAATATGCTATAAAATGCCTGAGCAGCAACTCAAAATAGCTGTTTTCTCATCACACATATGGCATTAACTCAGATACAGGCCAGACTACAAGGCATGGGCCAAGAGGTAAAGTTCTCTCATACCAGCATCTTCTAGAAGATTTCTCTGGAATCAGAGATGTTGTCCTATTCTCTTCTTGGCTATTGCTAACAAAGTGACATGCCTGGTTGTGGGACTGGGTTCCACACTCTTATCATATACTGTCACCTATAGCAGAGTTAGCCTTCCACGGCCAAGTCAAGCTGTCCCACTCACTTTAAGATCTCCACAGCCCAGGTGGCAAACGTCATCCAGCCTGCCTGGTATTGTCAGTGATGTTGCAGTGTCACAAGGCCGATTGTATGCTATTATAAATTTATAAAACTTCATATTTTCCTACTGCCTCAACATCCCCACAAGCAGGCTATGCGCACCCCTGCCCAGGTGGCCAGGTTAGAAATAGGCTGGTGCCTACCACAAGTTTCTTTATTCTTGTTTTCTTCTGATTTCATTTTGTTTCTTTTTAAAATTTTATTCATTTTCTTCATTTTTGGCTGTGCTGGGGTCTTCATTGCTGCAAGCATGCTTTCTCTAGTTGCGGCGAGCAGAGCTGGTCCCTGGTTGTGGTGTGCGGGCTTCTCATCGCAGTGGCCTCTCCTGTTGCAAAGCATGGGCTCTGGGTACATGGGCTTCAGTAGTTGTGGTGCATGGGCTTACCTGTTCCTCAGTATGTGGAATCTCCCTGGAGCAGGGATTGAACCCGTGTCCCCTGCATTGCCAGGCGGATTCTTAACCATTGAACCACCAGGGAAACCCTCTCCCCCGCTTTTGGCCTAGTGACATTCAAAAGTGCCAGTGATACCCCTCATGTCTTTTGCTTGTGCACACTCCCCCAGCCCCCAGTAGAGTCATCTGCCTAAGGTGCCCTCTTTCTTTCCCCCTCTCTGCTCCCTCCCTGGCTTGACTGAACCCACTTACTGACTGCCGGCCCCCTTCTCCCTTGTAGTCCTCTGCCATGCCTCCCCCTTCTAGAACATGTGAATATAATCCGTCTCTTCAAATCCTTCCTTGTGGTGTTAAACCAGTTCGCACCAGACTGATCATCACCAAAAACCCATTTTAAGTCACAATTATTCCTTACAACCCAGGTACCTGTGGCCTCCCCAACCAAGTCACTTCTTCTGCTTGTCGCATCCGATCTTTCCAAACAAAACCTCCAAAGTGGGTGGGAAAAAAAAAAAGCAGCAGTTTTCTGGTGATGTAATCATTTAACACACAGAAACAATTATACTTCTGTAACTTAATGCAGGAATTTCTCTTGGGACTGCTCTGTTCAGCTGATTTGTTTGCTGCTTCTTGCAAAAGGCCACATTATTTTTATTATTGAAATTTTTGATGTTTTTATGTGTACTTTTTAAGTTTGTAATACACTGTAACATATGTCAGGGCACCCCCTTCTTGTCTGTCATTCCAGATGAAGTTGGAATCTTCTTGAAGTTTTATGAAACCTGCATAAAACTGGGGTTGGTAAACTTTAATGTGTATTAGAATCACTTGGGGCTTGGTAAGAAGATAATTTTCTTGAAATTACTTGAAATTACTACTCTTCTTGTTTTTCTTTTAAGTCTGGGCTCAGCCCAGGAATCTGAATTTTAATAAGCATCTGAGGGATTGTAAAGCAGTAATCCTTAGACCCCGGTTAAAGATGCACTGCTGGGAGTAATTTACACGAAATTGACAACTTTTTACTGTCTCTCCCTTTATTTGGGTCTTCTTTTTATCTTTTAGTCAAGTTTTCCCTCCGTATGTTACATCTTGCTCATTGTGAGTGGGTTTTTTTTTTCCTATTATATCTTGTAATTGTTATTGCTAGTACACAGGAAAGCTGTTAATTTCTTAGATGTTTGCTTTTTATCCAGCCACTTTGCTGAGTCCTCTTGTTAAGCCTGATAGTTTTTCAGTTAAATCTTTTGTAAGGACAAGGGGAGAGTGAGATTGGTAAACCAGCCCAGCACCTGGGAACACTTGATTTTTGCTTCCTTCTTTACAACATTAAATTTAGCATAAACTATTCTGTCTAGTTTATGTGTCTCTGCATTGCCTAGAGTTTCTAGAACAATGCTAAATGAACACTCATAGGTGGCGGTTTAGTCACAAAGTCACGTCCAGCTGGAGTGGGTTGCCATTTCTTTCGCCAGGGGATATTCCTGACCCAGGAATTGAACCCAGATCTCCTGTTGCAGAGAACTGAGCTACAAGGGAAGCCGAACATTCATAGGATTCACCCTTAATTTATTCCTGATTTTAAAGGGAATGTCTCTACTATGGCTTCGTGGTTAAGAACGGTTTTGGCCATTGCTCTTCTGTGTGTTAGTTGCTTAGCCGTGTCCAACTCTTTTCGACCCCATGAGGTTTAGCCTGCCAGGCTCTTCTTTCCATGGGATTCTCCAGGCAAGAATACTGGAGTGGGTTGCCATTTCCTTCTTCCTGACCCAGGAAGATCGAACCTGGGTCAATCCCTGGGTCTTCTGCACTGCAGGCAGACCCTTTACCATCTGAGCCACCAGGTTGCTGTTCTATGGACCTTTACAAAATCATGATAAGGAAATAGCCTTCTGTTCCTACTCTTCTTAAAGCTGCCTTTAAAAAAAATTAAGAAATGGGTATAGAATCTGTGGGAAGGAAAAAATTCTTTTTCCTTCTATCCTACTAGGTTTCAGCTGAGGCCTGATAAATTGGACTAACAAAAGACAAATGAACAAGAGAAAACCAACAAGTTTATTAGCATGTGCATCCTGCTTACACATGGGAGTGAGCAGAGATGAATAACTCACAAGGGTGGTTAGGATCTGGGGACCAATGAGCCAGACATCCTGGAGTGTGAAGTCAAGTGGCCTTGGGAAACATTCGTGCTGCTCTGCTTAGTTGCTCATGGGTAACCATCTCCTTCTCTAGGGGTCTTCCCACCACAGGGATTGGACCTGTGTCCTCTGCATCAGCACCCAGATTCTTTACTGTCTGAGCCACCAGGGAAGCGCAAGAAAGCATTAATATGAACAAAGCTAGTAGAGGTGATGGAATTCCAGCTGAGCTATTTCAAATCCTAAAAGATGATGCTATTTAAGTGCTGTACTCAGTATGTCAGGAAGTTCGGAAAACTCAGCAGTGGCCATGGGACTGGAAAAGGTCAGTTTTCATTCCAATCCCAGAGAAGGGCAATGCCAAAGAACATTCAAACTACCATACAGTTATGCTCATTTCACATGCTAGTAAGGTTATGCTCAAAATCCTTCAAGCTAGCAGTACGTGAACTAAGAGCTTCCGGATGTACAAGCTAGATTTCAAAGAGGCAGAGGAACCAGAGATCAAATTGCCAACATTTGCTGGGTCATGGACAAAGCAAGGGAGTTCCAGAAAAACTTCTGCTTCATTGACTGTGTGGATTACAACAAACTGTGGAAAATTCTTAGAGATAGGGAATACCAGACCACCTTACCAGTCTCCTGAGGAACCTGTATGCGGGTCAAGAAGCAACAGTTAGAAATGGACATGGAACAATGGACTGATTCCAAATTGGGACGTATATCGTCATCCTGCTTATTTAACTTATATGCAGAGTACATCATGTGAAATGCCAGGCTGGATGAAGCACAAGCTGGAATTAAGATTGCCAGGAGAAATATCAATAACCTCAGATATGCAGATGACACCACCCTTATGGCAGAAAGCCAAGAAGAACTAATGAGCCTCTTGAATGTGAAAGAGCAGAGTGAAAAAGCTGGCTTAAAACACAACATTCCAAAAACTAAGATCCCGTTCCCATCACTTCATGACAAGTAGATGGGGAAACAATGGAAACAGTGACAGATTTTATTTTGGGGGGCTCAAAAACCACTGCAGATGGTGATTGCAGCCATGAAATTAAGACACTTGCTTCTTGGAAGAAAAGCTGTGACAAACGTAGACACCATATTAAGAAGCAGAGACATCACTTTGCTGACAAAGGTCTGCATGGTCAAAGCTATGATTTTTCTAGTAGTCATGTACAAATGTGAGAACTGGACCATAAAGAAGGCTAAGCACCAGAGAAATGATACTTTTGAATGGTGGTGCTGGAGAAGACTGTTGAGAGTCCCTTGGATGGCAAGGAGATCCAATCAGTTAATCCTGAAGGAAATCAACCCTGAGTATTCATTGGAAGGAGTGACTGATGCTGAAGCTGAAGCTCCAATACTTTGGCCGCTTGATGTGACAAGTCAATTCATTGGAAAAGACCCTGATGCTGGGAAAGATTGAAGGCAAAAGGAGAAAGGGGCTGGCAGAGGATGAGATTGTTAGATAGCGTCACTCAATGGACATGAATCTGAGCAAACTGCAGAAGACAGTAAAGGACAGGGGATCCTGGCATGCTGCAGTGCATGGGAATCAGATGCAACTTAGCAACTGAACAAAAGCATTTTGTTGTATGTCATGTCAATTACACCTCAATTAAAAAAAAGAAGAATTTGGAATATATACCTAACTTCCAAGGGGAGGGGAGAAGGGGAACTTTAGGGAAAAGCAAATGACTCTGGCTGAATCGGCCCTTCCTTGGGAGAGCAGATGGTGTGACAATGCCTGACTTTTCTACTGTGCATAAAGAAGATTCCAGTTGCTTCTGAGAGGATTTAGGACAATCGAGTTCCTTGGGAAATCCCTTAGGCAGATGAAGGATTTCAGGAACTCCAAAACCTTTACTTCACAATAGTTCTATGTCAAAGGGGCAGATTTGGGGGTGGCATATCCTGATCCCCTCAAATCTCACACAGTGCCTTTTTAGTGTCTATTTAAGTGATAATATTATTTTCTTTTTTTTTTTAAAGAAAAAGGATGTTACTATAACTCCTAAGGCATCCCCACTCTTCTGAAATAATTCATATCTAGTTATAGCTTATTCTTTTCTTGCGCTCTGAATTTTATTCCTTACAAAAGCAATCTCTCCAACTGTGAGAATTTTCATTGCCTGGCACAACTACAGTTGTCAAGACCAAGGTTTAAAAGCAGATTGCAGTAAAAAAATAAATAAAAGAGCTGGGGGTTAAAAAAAAAAGGGAGACTGAAGCAAGGCACCAACTTCAGTTTTGAATATGGAGCCAAATTCAAAGGGAAAGTTCTAGGTGGTAACCTCTTCTACCACAAACCAGATTTGTTGATGCTAAAACCTGTGTTGATAAACCTTTTTCCTGATTCACATTCTTTGTGTGTGTTTGTGAGTATGCTCAGTCATGTCCAACTGTTTGCAACCCCGTGGACTGTAGCCTGCCAGGCTCCTCTGTCCATGGAGTTTCCCAGGCAAGAATACTGGAGTGGGTTGCCCTTGCCTTCTCCAAGGGATCTTCCCGATCCAAGGATCAAATCTGTGTCTCCTGCATTGGCAAGTGGATTCTTTACCACTGCGCCATCTAATCAGAAAACATTTCTGTGGTTTCCTGATTCATTGAGAAACTGAGTGTGCTTTGGACTTGGAGTCTCCTTTGTTTCTATAAATTTAGCTGAATACTTCTTAAACTGTGGTCATTTGAGAAGATTATCAGAATACTTACTGGCATGTTTTGGGGTGGTTCCTTAATGGCCAATCTATGGATTGGGAAGATGGAGCTAAAGAGATCTTTCTGGTCCACTCAGGAGACTCACACACAAGATCCAGGGACAGAAAAGATTATTGTCTTTTCTTTTTCTCCTTTTTTTTTTTTTGGGGGGGGGTATAAGGGCATAAACTGTGGATATGTGGAAAAATGAAGAATTAATAATTTTTGGTAAAGAATTAGAAAATGTCATCAATTCAAAACTGAGAGTTGATGTCTTTTGTTTTTATTCAGAAATGAAATTGGTCTATAGTTTTTCTTGGAGATAATGTTTTTGGTATCAAAAATACCCAATTTTCAAAAAGCTTTGAGTAGCTTCTCATAGTTTTCATGTTCTGATATAATATATTCAGCTTTAAAATTGGATTTTTCTTAAAATTTTGCAACCGTTAAAGGGATAATATTCAGAAAAAAGGAAAAATTTGACTCACGCAGATAGAAAAATGAACATGTGTTATGGACTTTATTATATCCCTGCCTTGTTATAAAGGGGGCTTCCATGATGGCACAGGCGGTAAAGCATCTACCTGCAATGCAGGAGACCTGGGTTTGATCCCTGGGTCAGGAAGATCCGCTGGAGAAGGAAATGGCAACTCACTCCAGTATTCTTGCCTGGAAAATTCCATGGACAGAGGAGCTTGGTGGGCTACAGTCCATGGGGTCGCAAAGAGTCGGACACGACTGAGCGACTTCAGTCACTCACTCACTCATACTCAGTAGTCACTGAGGGAGCCAGGCAGATGTTATAACCAGTTCAAAGTGAACTTTTTCAAATGGACACATTTACAGATCAATACTGAATATTGAAATGAATGTACTGAATATTGAATGAATATTCAATATTGAAATGAATGTGTAAATGTACAAATGAAAACACAAAGTGTTTTTTCACAGATAAGAGGGGAATCAGTTGAGCTTCTACCAGACACAACAGAATATGCATGTCTGTTGATAAGAATTATTTTGTGTTACTCTTAATTACCTATAATTTATGATTATAAAATAGCTTTCATAGAATCAGATAACCCGGAAGGCCATCCTCTAGATGATACAGTTTTCCACTGAGCACAACTTTTTTCCTACAGAAGTGACACATTAGTAAAGCTAAAGAAATACGTTTATTCAACAAAAGTTTAAATTTCTATCCAGTGTCAATTTCTTTCTTTTTGTTATTATAAATTTATTTATTTTAATTGGAGGCTAACTACTTTACAATATTTTATTGGTTTTGCCATACATCAACATGAATCTGCCACAAGTGTACACGTGTTCCCCATCCTGAACCCCCCTCCTACCTCCCTCCCTGTACCATCCCTTGGGGTCATCCCAGTGCACCACCCCCAAGCATCCTGTATCATGTATCGAACCTGGACTGGCGATTCATTTCATATATGATATTATACATGTTTCAATGCCATTCTCCCAAATCATCCCACCCTCGTCCTCTCCCACAGAGTCCAAAAGACTGTTCTATACATCTGTGTCTCTTTTGCTGTCTCGCATACAGGGTTATCATTACCATCTTTCTAAATTCCATATATATGTGTTAGTATACTATATTGGTGTTTTTCTTTCTGGCTTACTTCACTCTGTATAATCGACTCCAGTTTCATCCACCTCATTAGAACTGATTCAAATGTATTCTTTTTAATGGCTGAGTAATACTCCATTGTGAATATGTACCACAGCTTTCTTATCCATTCATCTGCTGATGGACATCTACATTGCTTCCATGTCCTGGCTATTATAAACAGTGCTGCGATGAACACTGGGGTACACGTGTCTCTTTCAATTTTGGTTTCCTCGGTGTGTATGCCCAGCAGTGAGATTGCTGGGTCATAAGGCAGTTCTATTTCCAGTTTTTTAAGGAATCTCCACACTGTTCTCCATAGTGGCTGTACTAGTTCTTTCTAAATTTGACCCATTTGGATTGCCTACATTTAGATTCAGTTTTAGAAATTTGTGTATTTCCAGAATATAGTCCATTTCATTGAGATTTTCAAATGTATTAGTTTTCAATTGCTTACGGTATTTTCTTCTCTATCTTCTAGAATTTTCTTTTAAATTATTTTTGAAGTCCTATGATTCAAGTATCAAAAATTATGAAGTTATATAGTGATGTATATCTTTCCTATATGTTCATGCATGCGTGCTAAGTGGCTTCAGTCATATCCTACTCTGTGTGACTCTGTGGACTGTAACCTGCCAGGGTCCTCTGTCCATAAAATTCTCCAGACAAGAATACCGGAGTGGGTTGCCATTTCCTTCTCCTGGGGATCCTTCTGACCCAGGGATCGAACCCGAATCTCCTATGTCTCCTGCATTGGCAGGCAGGTTCTTTACCACTAGTGCCACCTGGGAAGCCCTCTCATCTGTGTCCTCTATCTGCCTAATTCCCACTCCTCCCAACAACTACTATTTGTTTTATATATGGTGTGTGTATATAAAACTATACACACATATATATACCCAGTGTACAGTAGGAAAAAAGACACACAACCGAGAGCTATGAGTTCAGTTTTATTGCGGGTAAACTGACAGCCTCTTTAATAGGTCCAAGGACCTACTCTGCAGAGGTGGGGGTGGTGTGAGGTCAGTATATATATGACTTTGGCAAAGGGGGTATGTGCAGTCAAGCACACATTTTGGCGGAGACTTCCTGCTAGTCGCAAGGAGCAGATGTCACCATTAATGATTTTAGTGCTTTTCTACGTGTGAGAAGGTGAAAGAATTTGGGTTCATAAAATTTTCTTCTGAAAATATCAAACCCTCCAAAGGCCTGTTCTGCCAGTTTTCCCCAGAACACAGAATGACCTGATCTCTGCCCTGAATTCCTTTCAGGATGTGTTGGAGGACAGAGCCTGAACTACTTAATAGAGCTATAGGTTTCAGAGCCTGGTGGGAAGTGATACTCTTTAGTTTGTAACATCAGTCAATGTAAATACATATTGTAGACATTTTCCAGCAGTAGTTTTGCATATTTTTATTCTTAAGATATTTGATTTATTTAATTTTCTGCGGGGGAGGTAGTGGTGGTTTAAGAACCAGCTCTTGGATTTTTCTTTGTGCTAATTTGCTCTTTTTTTTTATAATGCATTGATTGTTGCTTTTAGCTTTATTATAATTCTCCCTCTTAGTTTCCTTATATTTGTCTTTTTCCCCCTAAATTCATGAAGAGACTGCTTCTTTTATTCTTTCTACGGTTTGTTATTATAATGAAAATATTTAAGGTCACCCATTTATTCCTGAGTGTAACCTGACCTGCACCTTCCTACATACAATATTTGACAAATTCATAAAGATTATGCCAGTATGCATTATCACCAGCACTAATTCTTGTCATTTTTATTAAAATGTTTCTGACTTAAGAAGCAAGCATGTTATCTCATTGTCTTAATTATACTGCTCTTTTATGTTCTCCACTGGCTTCTTATTCTTAGCTTATATAATCCACTGTGCTGATCTTGCCATAGTTCCCATCCCAAAAGATCTTTGATTCTGGCTTTTCTTGGAACTATTGCTCCATCTGTCTACTTAAAGCCAAACCTCTTGAAACAGTACTCCCCACCCCACTCTTTTCTCAACCCAATTGCACTCTAGCTTCTGAGCCATGCTCTGAATGCCATTCATGCCAGTGTCATCAATGATTTCTGAACTGTCAGATCCAATGATCTCATCTTGTTTCTGGTCTTGGCTGAGCTCTCAAAACATTTGATGTTGTTGGCCATCTTTTCTAACAATATATTCTTTCTTCCTTATGCTCAACCTCCGTGACTGTTTTCTCAGCCTCTCTTTCTCCGTGTGTGCGTGCTCAGTTGCTTCAGTCATGTCTGACTCTTTTCAACTGTGGACTGTAGCCCGCCAAGCTCCTCTGTCCATGGAATTCTCCAGGCAAGAATACTGGGGTGGGTTTCCATGCCCTCCTCCAGGGGATTTTCCCCACCCATGGATCGAACTCATGTCTCATGCGTCTCCTGCATTGAAGGCAGATTCTTTACCCACTGAGCAACCTTCCCTTCCTCCCTTGCCTCTAAACATGAGTGTTCTGCAACCTTTTTTCCATAAAATAAAATTCATATTTTATAGCAAGACAAGAAAAATTTAAACATGAAACATTTTGTCTGCCTTTTGGCCTCCTCTCTTTCCCCTACCATACCTTGTATATCTGCATTATACAAGAACCAAACCTCCCCCATTGGCAGGAATACCAGTTCAACCATAAACAGCAACCTTTTCCCAGCATCAACAAGACAACTCCTTAAAACATAACATTCCTTCTTGAGCTTTTAAGAGACCACAATGATGCTTAGATCTGGATTGTGCAAACTGTCAATATGTCATCTAATGTTCAGCCTTCTGTCTCAGAAAACTTCCATAACCGTGTTTTGACTTGTAAGGGGTGGAACAGTTCTGGGAACGTTCTGAGATGCTGTTCCCGGATTTTAACCCTCAAATTAAAATTTTCATTTCTTTTCGATAGACCAGATAATTTTCTGTCAACTCTTCTCATCCTACACTGTCTGAATTACTGCAGTGGCTGGCTTGGCTTGAACTTTGAATCTTGACTTGAACCTGTGTGGACCTGACTCCCAAACCTCTTGTCTTTAACTTCACCCTCTGTTCTGAGCTGTGTATTTCTTTTCTGAATGTCCCAAAGGCCTCTTAAGATGCAGCTTTTCCATATTATACTTGTTCGTTTCCTTGGGCATTTTGATTTTCCTTCAGCTACTCTTGTCTGATTCACTTTGCTGTACACCGGAAACTAACACAACATTGTAAAGCAATTACACTCCAATACAACAACAACAACAAAAACCCTTTTCCTGGCTTCTGCAACACACTCTCCATTGTCCTCCTGTCCGGCTGATGACTCACACTTTGTCCTCGCCTCCTGATGTGCCCCGGTCCTCTGTCTTTGGCCCTGCTGAGCTCACCCTCTGCTCTGCCCTCTTCCCGCTCCCTCCCCGCTCGCTCATCCCCTGCCCTCATCCACACTCTCCTTAAGTGACGTCTCCCCTGTATTTTCATGGCTCCCCCGTCACCAGGAGGCTTAACTCCCAAATCAGTATGTCCAGATTGCCTGCTTTCCTGAACGCCAGGCCTGTATCATCTCCTGCCTTCTTAAAACTCTGCTTTCATCCCTCAGAGACTCCAAAAACTTGACGTGTCCAAGAGAATGGGCCGAGAGGGCAAAGAAAGTAGAAATAGTAAGAGAAATGGGAGAACGAAAGAAGGAGGGTCTTGGGAAGGAAAAAATTGTCAATGAATTTTTATGCCTCTCCTGCTTTGCCCCTGCTGTGTTGGGGATGCTCACCACCCCACCCACTTTTCCACACTAGAGCCGTGCTTTCAGTGTCTAGGCTCCCAGCCAGCATCACCTGGGAGCTTGTTAGAAATACAGATTCTCAGGCCCCACACCAGGCCTACTGAATCAGACACTCAGAGGTCAGGTCCAAAAATCTATGTTTTGTGTTTGAATAAGATCCCCAGGGACTTCCCTGGTGTTCCAGTGGCTAAGACTCTGTGTTCCCAGTGCAGGGGGCCTGGGTTCAATTCCTGGTCAGGGAACTAGATCTCACATGCCGCAACTAAAGATCCTGCATGCTGCAACTAAGACCCAGTGCAGCCAGTAAGTAAGTAAATAAGTAAATATATTTTTAAAAAATAAGCTCTCCAGGAGATTCTGAGGCCTGCTAAGGTTTGAAAATCCCTGACCTAGTGAATTCCCTATTCATCCTTCATAGCCCAGCATCAGTGTTACCTCATCTGCAGAGCCCTCCCCAATCCTCTTAGACAAAATTAATTACTTCCTCCTCTGTTTTCCCATAGTACTTTATCCATGCCAATTATATAGCACTTATTCTATTTTAGTTAGCTTTTTAAGAATCCTTCCTCTTCAACAGATTATAAGGTCCAGGGTTACTATTGATTTTCATATTTCAAGCACGAGGCATGGTGCCTGGTATGAAGCAGACATGTTACTTGATCACAAATTACTTTCATTCATTCTGCCCTCCATGACATCCTGTCACTCCCCTCTTACCCATTCTTTTTCTTCCCTCCTTGCCTTGAACCTGGCTTCTGGGTATGAATAAATCATTACAGTGAGATCTTACTGTTTAAAAGCAATGTTCTCATTGGATTCAAGGGTTTAACCCGTTCATATCTATCAGGTGGAGTCCAAAGAGAGCAGAAACACAGATAGATATATAGGTGTGCGTGTGTGTGAGTGTGTATGTGTGTTTGGATAATTGTTACAGGGATTTGAGCTCATACGAGTATAAGCTAATTAAACTAACTGTGCAAAGCTACTGTCTTCACTTGCATGCTGGAACTTGAGCCCATTTGGGCCAACATTTGGGAAGGGAGAGAGAGCTATAAAGGGAGTGTGTGGGGAAAGTGAAGGAAAACCAGACCCCACAAGTGCACGGTGGAACTCATGAGCATGAACTTGAACCTAAGGACAGACTGGAACAGGACAGTTCCGCCTCAGACCTTGATGATATGGATGTCCCATGTGTGTTGCAAGTGCCGCCGCCATGGAGCTGAACACACTCCCAACCCAGCAGTCGGAGGCGCTAAAGGAGAATCCGGGAAAGGGGGGCAGCTTTGGCCAGTGGATGCCCCTCACTGAAGAGAAGGCCAGCAGATAAACAACCTCAGGTGGGAGCTGTAAGAGCACCTGCCTCAGGGACTGCCCTGGTGGTCCAGTGGTTAAGATTTCCCACCCATAGTACAAGGGACATGGGTTCACCTCCTAGCATGGAACTAAGATCCTATATGCCACACAGCGGGGCCAAAAATGAAAAAACAAAAAACAAAAAACAAAAAACACCTGCCCTGACCTTCTGAGAGTGAAAATAAAATGCCTCTGTGCTTCTAAAAGTACTTCAAGATAAACTTTTTTAAAATGGCTGCTCTTTCACTTTTGCCTCCAAATCTCATGTGAAAATATGCCTTGTGCCCCATTCTCACCAAGAACAGACCAGGAAGGAAATTCGGGAAAACTTAGTTTAAGCTAGCAAGCTGACACTTTATAAAGTCACCACAGTATCCATGAGTCTGATTCTGAAACTGTTGTTATTGTTCAGTTGATAAATTGTGTCTGACTCTTTGCCGACCCCATGGACTGCAGCACGACAGGCTTCCCTGTCTTTCACCATCTCCCGGAGCTTGCTCAAACTCATGTCCATCGAGTCGGTGATGCCATCCAACCATCTCATCCTCTGTCACCTCCTTCTCTTCCTGCCCTCTATTTTTCCCAGCATCAGAGTCTTTTCCAGTAAGTCAGCTCTTCATATCAGGTGGCCGAAGTACTGGAGCTTCAGCTTCAGCATCAGTCCTTCCAGTGAATATTCAGGACCAATTTCCTTTAGGATTCACTGGTTTGATATCCTTACTGTCCAAGGGACTCTCAAGAGTCTTCTCCAACACCACAGTTTGAAAGCATCAATTCTTCAGTGCTCAGCCTTCTTTATGGTCCAACTCTCACATCCATACATGACTACTGGAAAAACCATAGCTTTGACTATACAGACCTTTGTTAGCAAGGTGATGTCTCTGCTTTTTAATATGCTGTCTAGGTTGGTCATAGCTTTTCTTCCAAAGAGCAAGCGTCTTTTAATTTCATGGCTGCAGTCAGTGTCTACAGTGATTTTGGAGCCCAGGAAAAATAAAGTCTGTTGCTGTTTCCATTATTTCCCTGTCTATTTGCCTTGAAGTGATGGGACCAGATGCCATGATCTTAGTTTTCTGAATGTTGAGTTTTAAGCCAGCGTTTTCACTCTCCTCTTTCACATTCATCAAGAGGCTCTTTCGTTCCTCTTCGCTTTCTGCCATACATGTGGTGTCATCTACAAATCTGAGGTTATTGATATTCCTCCCAGCATGCTTGATTCCAGCTTGTGCTTCATCCTGCCCAGCCTTTCACATGATGTACTCTGCGTGATTCTGAAATACCTGAGATTTACTCTCCGAACTGAAAACTCTGCCATATTGGCAATATTTTGCAAGAAAAACCACACTGTGAGCTGGATTGTGAAGGAAAACCCTGCTTAGATTGGCTGGCAGTGGAACTGGTCCCAGAAAGATGGATAAGAATTACATAGGGGAAGATGAGGACGTCCCAGGGGAGACAAATCATGATTCTTAACACAAGATCCTCAGTCACCAGTGAAAGGCGTAATTATGCTGAGGACATTATCTTTATTGAGGAAGGCCAGATTTTAGAAAGATTATCAGTAAAAGTTAAAACAAAGCCATCTAAATTTAATTCATTAGAATATCCTTTATGCGTTATAGTTTAGTGAGGTTTTTTATTACTGCTGCTGCTGCTAAGTCGCTTCAGTCATGTCCGACTCTGTGCGACCGCATAGACAGCAGCCCACCAGGCTCCCCTGTCCCTGGGATTCTCCAGGCAAGAACACTGGAGTGGGTTGCCACTTCCTTCTCCAATGCATGAAAGTGAAAAGTGAAAGTGAAGTCACTCAGTCATGTTGGACTGCAACCTACCAGGCTCCTCCGTCCATGGGATTTTCCAGGCAAGAGTACTGGAGTGGGGTGCCATTGCCTTCTCCGAATACTAGTGAGTGTAATAAAGGATAATAGAGTTTAGTAGAATATAGTGGGTGAGAGCTTGGACTCCTCACTTAATAGCCCTGTGACTTGAAGCAAGATATTATACTTTTGTAAGCCTTTGTGTTCTCATTTGTAAATTGGCACTAATAATGGTGCCAGTTACCTCACAGAGCTGTTGTGAGGACTTAATAAGAGAATGCATGTCAAGTACTTGGTTGGCAGAATATTAGGCATGTAGTATGTTAACTGCTGCCAATATCTCATTGTCATTGTTGGTGCTGTTATTACCGATACTGCTATTGTTTCTTTAAGAAATACTTTCCAGGCAGACTGATTTCAAAGATTCAGTGATAAACGTTTGATCTCAGCAGACAAGATCATTATTGTCAGAAGAAATTTGCTCTTGTTATTTTTATCTTTCCTTTGGATTTAAATGTTGTTGCCTTTGTCTCTTCAGCTCAACCCCAAAATTCATCCCTCTGCTTTCCTGTAAACCTTCTCTTTCCTTTGCCTAAGTCATGGGCTTTGCAACCTTTCTCTACAACCTGCTCTACAAAGCCTTGGGCAAGGATGGTTTGAGAGCCCAAAGTGCAGCAGTTAATATGGCTTGAGCCCCAGCCTCCTGGCCTGTTCACGACTGAGGTGTCCATGTGCACACCCCCCGTAGTTGGTCACTTGACCCACCCTCAGGTGCTAGCAGAAAGGAATGAGATGAGGTTAAAGCTATTGAAGGGCAATGCTCTGTGGCAACCTAAATGGGAAGGAAATCCAGGGAAGAGGGTATTTACGTATATGTGTGGCTGACTCACTTTGCTGTACAGCAGAAACTAACATAACATTGTAAAGCAACTATACACCAATTAAGAAATAAAAAAAAAACTAAAAATTAAACAAAAATAAAGCAGTCGTAGGTCTTCCCTGAAGCAGAGTGTAGAGATTTGTTCTGTGGAGCCGTGGAGAAATAGACTAATGTCCGCCCACAGCCGTGGGTTTCAATTTACAACCATAATTAGAAACTGTTAAGCCTTTTTCTGCCTGAGAGAAAGACCTGCATATTTCTTTATCTTTGTTAAACAATAAAAAACAACAAACAAAATATTATCCTTTAATTAAAGAGCTATCCTAACCTCTTTCTTTACTTGATTATCGTTGAGTTTTCATAAATCTTTATCTCCTGCAAATCTTCAGTCTCATCTGCTCCCTCCACCATCCACCCACCCCCCTCCCACCACCCCGCACCATCTTTAATTAGATTTCCTGGTTTGTGACCATTTTAACTGGAGAAAACTCACTGCAGTGGAATTTGAAATACAGTCCCTTCTGGTTTTATTACTTAGTTTCAGTATAAGTTCAGTTCAATTCAATCCAGTCGCTCAGTAGTGTCCAACTCTCTGTGACCCCATGGACCGCAGCACACCAGGCTTCCCTGTCCATCACCAACTTCCAGAGCTTGCTCAAACTCATGTCCACAGAGTCAGTGATGCCATCCAACCATCTCATCCTCTGTCATCCCCTTCTCCTCCTGCCTTCAATCTTTCCCAGCATCAGAGTCTTTTCCAGTAAATCAGTTCTTTGCATCAGGTGGCCAAAGTATTGGAGTTTTCGGCTTTAGCGTCAGTCCTTCCAGTGAACACCCAGGACTGATCTCCTTTAGAATGGACTGGTTGGATCTCCTTGCAGTCCAAGGGACTCTCAAGAGTCTTCTCCAACACCACAGTTCAAAAGCATCAATTCTTCAGCGTTCAGCTTTCTTTATAGTCCAACTCTCATGTCCATACATGACCACTGGGAAAATCATAGCTTTGACTAGATGGACCTTTGTTGGCAAAGTAATGTCTTTGCTTTTTAATATGCTGTCTAGGTTGGTCACAGCCTTTCTTCCAAGGAGGATGTTTCTTTTAATTTCATGGCTGTAGTCACCATCTGCAGTGATTTTGGAGCCCAAGAAAATAAAGTCTGTCACTGTTTCCACTCTTTCCCCATCTTTTTGCCATGAAGTGATGGGACCGGATGACATGATTTTAGTTTTCTGAATGTTGAGTTTTAAGCTAACTCAGTATTGATTGGATCCCCAGAATGTATTTTCATTTATATACTTCTCCTTTAAAACAAAATCTATGGATCCTTTCAAAGAAATCATTTTTTTCTTCTTAAAAAAAATCATGTCTTTTCTAAGCCCAAATTGATTTGATTCCAATTACAAAAATTCCCTCAGTAGAATAAAGGTTTCCAAGTCATTGAAAGGTGTATTTTGCAGACCCTATCTCAGCTGTTTCCAAGAATGAAATGCCTCAAGCATTCTTTCTGCTTTCACCTTCCACCTTCAGAATATTTCTCGAACTTCCCTGGTGGTCCAGTGGTTAAGAATTTGCCTGCCAGTGCAGGGGACATAGGTTCGATCCCTGGTCTGGGAAGATCTCATATGCTGTGAGGCTACTCAGCCTACACTCTGGATCCCATGCTCCACAATGAGAAGCCCTCACACTGCAACTAGAGAAAACCTGCGCACAACAATGAAGACCCAACACAGCCAAAATTTTTATTAAAAAGTATCTTGAATTCATGCATTTCATGATGCCCCAACTGCTACTGCTTTGGTTCAAGATCTCTGTGTCTCCAGAACAAGCTCTAGGAGTTGGTGATGGACAGGGAAGACTTCCGTGCTGCAGTCTGTGGGGTTCCAAAGAATCGGACACGACTGACCGATTGAACTGAACTGATCTGTGTCTCTCTTGGAGAGACAAGTGCAAGAGCTTTCGGCTCCCCCAGTACCACAGCCATACCGAAATCCTCTTTGGTGGTAAAACAAGTTCATTTTCTAATCGAGTTTCCATGGCTTTGTTCCTCTGCCCAGGATTCCCTTTCAGCTTTGTCTGCCTGGTGAATTCCTTCCAGGCCATCTTAAATGTCACCTTCTCTATTCATCTCTCCCTAGCTTCCTCAGGGGGATTAGGCATGCCTGACTTTGGGCTTCTAGAGCTTGTTTGTATTATGAAAGCTATGACATTTGCATGTCTAATTATCTGACGCTGTCCCACTCCTCCTCTAGACACCTTGATAACAGAATCCTTGCCTTCTTCATAAATATACCCAGGGAAGGCACTTGGTAAATACTTGTTGAGCAAATGAAAACAAAATCTCCTTTAAAAAAAAAAAAAACTCCTTTTTTTTTTAGGTTGGTATATAAACAAGAAAGAATAAAGGAGACAATTGCTTATATATTTTTCTGAAGAAACTAGAGAAAGCTGCAAGTAACTTGTTTGCAATTTAAAAGAAATGGGTTATTCTTTCACAGTCAGAGGATAAAAAGCAGAGCTCCCAAGATATACTTCACTCTTTTTAGAAATGGGTAATACCTGGCTCAATGTACAATGAATGTCTTTGTAGAAAGAAAAAATCAGATTTTGTTTTTGTTCAAAAAAGATCAAAGAGTAAAATAGTACATCTGAGATAATCTTAGTTTCTGTGACCCGATTTTGAATTATGGTCATGTTTTTAGGTGTTGTGTTTCAATAAAGTAGGTTATTTTGACCCTACCCACTCTTTGCTCTCTTTAAAAAAAAAAAAATTTATTTGTTTGGCTGCACTGGTCTGAGCTGTTGTATGCAGGATCTTCGATTTTCATTACGGCATGCAGGGTCTTTAGTTGCTGCCTGTGGGATCTAGTTCACTGACCAGGGATTGAACCCAGGCCCCTGCATTGGGAGCTTGAAGTCTTAGCTTCTGGATGTGAGAAACACGCTCACCAGCCCAAACTCAAAGAATGGACTTGGAGACATGAGGTGCAGCGAGAAACGAGGCTTTAATGATGGTGTTGCAAGGTCAGGTGTCTGATGGGCAGGCACACCCACAGCAGTTCCACAGAGCATCTTATCCCTAGCATACAGGTCCCTCCCCCAGTTCCTCAATGGCTGAGTTCTATGGGGTGAACAAACCTTGCCAGACGTTGCATAAGTTTGTTCCCTCCCTCTTTATGGGCTGCCCCCAGCCTGACATCCTGTGTCCCCTTTCCTGCTCACCTATTCTCCTTCTTATGTTTTGAATTCACCAATAGAATGAACCCACACCAAAATCTTACGCATCCCTCCTTCCCTTTCTTTGCCCGGACTTTCCAGTTTTGTAAGCCGTATGGCTATCGGCTATTACATCAGCACTCTGTCACTCAAAGCTAGCTGTTCTTGAAAATGAACCACTTTAAGTTTTTTTATTTCTTACGTGGACCACCAGGGAAGTCCTTCCTGCCACGCTGTCATCATCATATAGAATGCTCAGGACCCTACAGTTGGCTATCTGATGCCTCTCAGGACAGTACACGCTTTGATTTCATGCACTAAGATGTCAGATTTTCTTTGCACCCCAAATAAACCCAGAGGTACCTCTTTATCCTTGTAAATCCATCATTTAATGCAACAGGAAGTAAAAGTTTATGTGCTGTGACCCCCACTAACTTTCAGAATATATTATGGGGTGTTTTGTTGGTGCTTACTTCCATTATGTCAGAACCATTTCTAGAATATTCGATGGTTTGATTTCTCCATACTGTTTCATTTGGTCAGTTACGGACTTTGGTAACAAGGACAGGGTATGCCTCACAATTCTTATTTTTTTTTAATCTTTATTGAATTTGTTACAATATTCAGTTCAGTTCAGTTCAGTTGCTCAGTTCTGTCCGACTCTTTGTGACTCCAGGAACTGCAGCATGTCAGGCCTCCCTGTCCATCACCAACTCCCGGAGCCTACCCAAACTCCTGTCCATTGAGTCAGTGATGCCATCCAACTATTTCATCCTCTGTTGGCCCCTTCTCCTCCTGCCCTCAATCTTTCCCAGCATCAGGATCTTTTCAAATGAGTCAGCCCTTCGCATGAGGTGGCCAAAATATTGGAGTTTCAGCTTCAACATCAGTCCTTCCAATGAATGCTCAGGACTGATCTCCTTTAGGATAGACTGGTTGGATCTCCTTGCAGTCCAAGGGACTCTCAAGAGTCTTCTCCAACACCACAGTTCAAAAGCATCAATTCTTCGGCGCTCAGCTTTCTTTACAGTCCAACTCTCACATCCATACATGACTACTGGAAAAGTTACAATATTCTGTTTTATGTTTGGAGTTTTTGACCCCAAGGCATATGGGATCTTAGCTCCCCAACCAGGGACCCAATCTGCACCCCCTACATTGGAAGGCGAAGTCTTAACCACTGGACCACCAGGGAAATCCCTAGCTCACCATTCTTAACCAGACAACTCCCAAGGCAGAGAAGTGTGATTAGAAATGGGAATAGCAGCCCTTCCTACAGCCTTCTAGCCTTTTTCCCATGTAAGTGTGAAAACAAATAACTACACTCTAAGGAATAACCTGATCACTGCTACACACAAGTTGAAAACAAAGATCTATAGCTATACTACAGTAAAAGTGCTTCATGCTGACTATAGCGATCAAGACCATGGTGGAGAGGGAGGCATTTGAGCTGGGTCTTGATGGGGCATAGAACTACAAGATGTTGGAAAGAAAAGGAAGGTTATCAAGCATAAGTTTCTGGAGAATACTGCAGACAAATAGCACACGTCATCCTCCTAAACCACTGTCGGAAAGATCCCTTAGAGAAGAGAATGGCTACCCAGTATTCTTGCCTGGAGAATCCTATGGACAGAGGAGCCTGGTGGGCAAGGGTCCTGGGGTCTCAAAGACTAATGCTTTCACTTACCGTATTATTGCTAATAGAGGACCCACCAGTGCCTCCCCATTACCCAAGAATGTAGTCCCCTCCCAAGTGTGCCTTCCAGCCCACACAGCATGGCTGCAGACCCTCCGGGACCACACTTTCCACCTCTCTGTTCCTCAGCCCCACTGCCTCACATGTTCTTCTCCACAAATATTTTCTGTCCTTTTTAGACAATTTACCTTGCTTGATAACCTTTTTTTCCTTCCAGCATATTGCAGTCCTATGCCCCATCAAGACCCAGCTCAAATGCCTCCCTCTCCACCATGGTCTTGATCGCTATCGTCAGCATGAAGCACTTTTTCTGTAGTATGGGTATAGATCTTTGTTTTCAACTTGTGTGTAGCAGTGATCAGGTTATTCCTTAGAGTGTAGTTATTTGTTTTCACACTTAAATTTCTTGGGCCAAGGCTTCTGCTTTTGTTTGCCTTAAAAAATTTTTGTATTTCCCGTTTCCTAGCAGAGTGCCTTTCATTCACTCTTTACCAAGTATTCACCCTACCATGGGCCAGGCCTTGTTCTTGACACTGGGGATGAAGCCAGAAATAAAATATAAAAATTCCTACCCTCATGTTTGGGGTTAGTAGATACAAACGATGACATATGGAATGAATGGGTAAAAGGTCTTATTGTACCACACAGGAAACTATATTCAATGTCCTGGGATAAACCATAATGGAAAATAATATTTTAAAAGGATATATATATATATAATATATTAGAGCATATATGTACATAGAACATACATATATCTGAGTCACTTTGCTGTACTGCAGAAATTAATACAACGTTGTAAATCAACTATGCTACTATTTTAAAAAAAAACAATTCAGGCCAAAAAAAAAAAAAAAATACCTACCCTCATGGAGCTTATATTTAGCCAAAGAAGAAAGTCTGTTAATAAAATAGATAGATTATCACTCTGGGTTCTGTTGAGAAAAATAGAGCAAGGTGATTCAGGGAATTCTGGAGGTGAGGCATGAGGGTAATTTAAAATGGGTTTTCAGGGAGGCAGTAAAAAATCCGCCAGCAATACCGGAGACCAAGGTTCAATTTCTGGGTCAGGAAGATCCCCTGGAGGACAAAACAGCAGCCCACTCCAGTATTCTTCCCTGGAGAATCCCATGGACAGAGGAGCCTGGCGGGCTACAATCCAGGCTACTCTCACAAACAATCAGACAGGACTGAGTGACTAACACTTGCACTTTTTCACTTTCACTTTCTCCCCAAGGAGGTCCCATTTGGGTGAAGATTTATGGGGGTAAGAGGGCGATCATGTCCATTTCTGGGGAGTAGCGCAGGAAATGCTGAAGGTATCCAAGGTTCACCTGGAGGCTGGCGTGTCTGGAGCCAGGAGAAAGACATGGACAAAGTCAGAGCAGAGTGAGCATTCAGGGTAGGGGCTGGTGTTTACCCTGAGCAGGAGTTGAGCTAAACAGTGATCTGATCTATGTTTTAAAATGACCAGACCACTGTGGAAAGAAGTGGCTAGGTTTCGGATCAGGATTTCCTGGCACACTGAGTGTAGTTCAGTTCAGTTCAGTCGCTCAGTCATGTCTGATTCTTTGTGACCCCATGAATCGCAGCACACCAGGCCTCCCTGTCCATCACCAACTCCCAGAGTTCACTCAAACTCATGTCCATCGAGTCAGTGACGCCATCCAGCCATCTCATCCTCTGTCGTCCCCTTCTCCTGCCCCCAATCCCTCCCAGCATCAGAGTCTTTTCCAGTGAGTCAACTCTTTGCATGAGGTGGCCAAAGTACTGGAGTTTCAGCTTTAGCATCATTCCTTCCAAAGAACCCCCAGGACTGATAAAATAGTCCTTCATCTCCTTTAGGATGGACTGGTTGGATCTCCTTGCAGTCCAAGGGACTCTCAAGAGCCTTCTCCAACACCACAGTTCAAAAGCATCAATTCTTCAGCGCTCAGCTTTCTTCACAGAGTGTAGGGTGTGAGAAATTGCGCCGTTGAAGGAGACCCTGAGGATTTTGCCTGAGAATCAGAAAGGGTGGAGCCACCGATAATGAGGAGTGGAGACCACAGGTTTGGGGGAACAAGGTCAGGAGGACATCTGTGTCTACTGATGTATAAAGCTGCCCACAATATATTAAGTAAAAAAATTTCACACTTAGACGTATGGGGGTGGGGAGCCTGGGAAAACATATGTTTAAGTGCCACCAATTAACTGTTTAGGGCATGGCATTATTGGGGACTTCACCTTCTATTTTTCATGTGCATATAATCCACAAATCCAGTGATATGAGGAGCATAAAATGCATGACGTGGCCCCTCCCTCAGTGCATGTGAGAAGGCGAACAGCAAAGATGGATAAGGTAGGGCCATCAGACCAAGGTCTAAGCTCTCAACTTTGCAGGTTTCCTTCATCATTCACCAGAAAGTGCTCAAACTCTGGAAGGCAACTCACATCAACAAATTCATAAGACATTTCTAAATCAGAATAGAAATGTATGCACAATGGGGTGAAAGTGGCATTAATTGTTTGCTTAGGAAAATTCTTTCTTGTAACTCCATTCAGAATACCATATTCTAAGCCAAAATGTGACTTGGTAAATATAGATTTAGAACAATGGAAGTGAGGATATTTCTATCAAAAAAGACTACTTTGGCAAATTGCTTTTTTTTGCTGTCAAGCTGTTTCTCCCCGGAAAACTAATCACTTTTAGAATCAAAGAAACTTTGACATACTGAGACATACAGAGAATTCTAATGGTTCACATTGCTCAGTTAAAGAATCTGTCCTTAATTTACACCAGGCAAGGAACAATTCAAGATATTAAGGGACATATAACTGATTTGAAAATGTGAATAATATGCTAGAAATTAGTTATATAAAGAGAGAATAGATTGTCTATTTGCTGATGAGCTCTTTCTAAAAGAAAACTATTTTTTTCCACCTGTTTTTTCTAAGGGGCCCAAGCGCTGCAGAACCTTTAAAGAATTTTGCAGATACCATAGCAAAAGGAAAAGTAACACAGGCAAGTGTTACTCACATCCTGAAAGACAGAACAGTACTTACCCAGAAACTGAGCAGCCAACCACAGTTGGGAAGAGACTTGGTCTACGTATGGTAAAGGGAACTGTCCAAAGTTCAGGCGGGGCAAAAACAGAAGTAAAACCAATGAATCACTGAAGCAGTCACTAGTATGTTTATTGTGCACACACCACAAAAATATAGTTTGCAAGACAAGAGCACACAAACCAAGACTTGGAATGAGGCTCCGAAGTATATTGTTATTAATATAAAGTAGCTTATACAGTGTGGAGGCAGTGATTGTTTATTCTTCACAGTGTTTCATGACAATATTAACATTTCCTTAAATGAAAGAAATTGGTTCATGATGATCTCATATCAATTTAGGGAAACAGTTTTAGTTTTACTTACGGTTTCCAGAGGCATAAGCAAGAAGTGACCCAGATCAAGTTAGCGTCATTCATCTTGCAAAATGAGGTAAATTAATCTTCGCTTTTATAGCTAAACAGGTTTTGTCCGCTCAAGGAATTTTCAAGTCTAGTTTCCGTTTGCGTTTGATTTTAACAATTACCTGCTTTGTTCTTTCTCTCAGCAAGCTCAGAGTCTGAGCAACCTGTCTAGCAACTTGTATGCCACAGAATGTGAGCAACTTGTATAGCACAGAGTATGAGCAAATTGGTAACTTTTGATTACCACTCTTGGTGTAGCCAGGCTGAAGATTCACTGAATCTTTGATTCACATATTCACTGAATGCAATAGTCATCAGGATTGAGGGTCCTGTAATTGCTGTTACCAACAGTTGCATCAACATCATAGACCTGGGATGTCAGATCGTTGTGTTCCTCAAGTTGTCTAATCCTGATGGATATCACTGATGTGTGTGGCTGCCGAAAGGTATTTAAAACCCTTAAGAGTATACAACACACAAGAAAGGTTAATATAATGTCTATAAGGAGGTTAGTAGCCAAGGACTGAAAAATTCCCCAGAGCAGAGATTTTCAGAGGCCAAGATGTCACCAATGAAACAACTCAAATGGGTTATAATCAGATTCAGACTTTACCTTTCTAAGTCAATCTACCTTTTTTGAGTGATTCACATAGCCCAACATAATGTATGAGCAATCACATATTCTCTTGACTACGTAGAACAGGATGAATGTGAGGGTGTTTTATTTCAGGAGGGAGTGTTACAGGTGAGTCTTCACCTAAATTGGGTGTCTGTGTAATGTGAACTGTCAGGTAATTTAATAAGAAGTGTTTCTATGGAAACAGAAAGAAAACCAAGGGTAATAGTTTCAGCAAATTATATATTCAGTTTTAAAATTTGGAGAACAGCTAGTTGAGAATATTTCTAGGTTTGAGTTCAAAGCATCTTTAGCAGATGGAATGAGGGTGGCAGTCTCAGTTGGATGGATTTCCTGGTTTGCAGTTTGACTATATATATATATGTTAATTGATGGATAATTACAATATTGTGATGGCCTCTGCCATACATCAACATGAATCGGCCCATAGACATACATTTGTCCCCTCCCTCCTGAACCCCCCTCCTACTTCCCTCCCCACCTCATCCCTCCAGGTTGTTACAGAGTACTAACTTTGGGTTCCCTGTGTCATACATCAAGCAGTTTGACTATCTTTGATGAAGTCGTCAGCTGTTCTGTTGAACTTTCTTGAGTGGCCCACACAGCAACAGGCCTGAAGGTTGTCCATGTGAAATTTACTGTGCTGATGTCTCTGAAGTTTAAAGTCAGTAACACAGCCCCCAAGACAGCAAACTGGACCAGAATCTGAGAATGGGTATGCTAGAGTTTTCTACTGAGATACAATTTTTATAGTTACCCATTTTTGCCAAAGATATTTACAGTGAAACTAATTTGTTTGTTAAAACAAAAGGTCTAGTCTTAGTATTCATATCAATGTAGTAACAATAGTAATTCTATGCATATTCTCAAATATAACATTTTAGCCTAAGTTTCATTGATTAAAGTCAACCTTAGTTCTTTAACACTATTTGATAATAAGGAATCTCAGATTAAATTTTTAAAGTTTCTTTAGGATAAGAAACCAAGCTAAGAACTTGTCTAATTATGTCCTACAACAAGAAGAAAAGATTCTTATTGGACTTATATAAACACATATATTGTCATGAAAAATAAAAAAAAAAATTTAATAAAGGTTTCTGAATTCTGGAGGGATTAGATAGAAAAAAATGTTTTAACTTTTGTTTACAGAAGTATGCTTTATCAAACAGATATGAGTATAAATAGCTTTTTTAAGAAAAGAGAAAAAGGGTCCTTTAAATCTGGAAAATAAAACATTAAAGAACCAACAGTATTTTAAATGAAGTCATAAAAATTATAATCATCTTCATCAGTTCATTCAGTCTCCTGTAATTAATTTTTGTTTTGCTTCATCTTGGGTTTGAAGCTTTATGATTCTATCAGTTTTCCATTAAACTTCAGAAATTCTTGCTCAGTTTAGTAGTATGATCTTAAAGTTATCAGAAACCTGTATTCTAAAGTTCTTGCCAGCATCTTTTCCATGAATCTGTTTGCAGATTCATTTTGCTGTAGGCGATTGTAAATGTTTTCAGAGAAGAATGGAGCATAAAAAGGCTTAAAAATAACCATCATTCAGGATCTTGTGAGAGAAAGTTCACCTGAATGATACAATTGAGAAACAAATTGTTATTTTTATGATATACAGTATTATAAAATAATAACTAGAATTATGACTGAGAGCATTGTACCAGGACATATCAGATTTTTAGGAATTTTGTGTAATTTCTGGAGCACTTATATAGCCATGTAAGTGTAATCTAAGATGTAATCTAAAACAACATTACTTTTTATTTTACCATGTTTCCCATGCAACTTAACATATCAAATAAGCCTAAATAAATTAACATTTTTCTTTTATAAGGAGAGAGAGAGTATCTCTTGGGATCTTCCATGGGCCCTCTGGAAAATCCCAAAGTTAGTTTAAGGTCAAAAAGACAACTCAGAATTTGATTTGGGGAAGTTTGTCCAAAATGTCAAAAGGTTTAAAACAGTTGAACAAATAGGATTACAGGTCATTGTAAACAATACCTAGTTATCTATTCAACCACAGTGACAAAGGATTTCAAAGAATAATCGAGGAAGTTATATAGTTGTAAAAAACCTTAGCTCTTTTAATAGAGAGAACTCAGTTTTCTTAGTCAAAAATGTGATGAAGACAATGTGAAGCCCCAGAAATTATTTTGATAAAACACAGAATCCTTGTTTTCTAGGCAGGTTACTTTAAGGATAAGAAAGACCTTGCAGAAGCTTATTAGGAGCAGACCAATGGTCTAATACAATTTTGTCCTTTTAGCAGATGAAAGGATATTAAGTTTTAGTTTTACATAAGGACATTACTTATTAAAGATTATTTTTAAAACCTTTATAATAAGTCCATTCAATTTCACCCAGCTTTCACTTCACAACATAAAATTCCTTTCTACAAACCTGTGACTTTCTATCTTCCTTTAGGTTTTGTCTTATTCGTTTCCTTTCTTACTCTGGAACAAGTAGTTACTTTATTTTAGACACCTTTACCCTCTTTTTCCTTAACAAAAACACATTTTATATTCCTTGCATACTCTGAATTTAAAAATACATCCCAATTTCATCCCATATTTTCTATGGAAAGTTGTTTCCCTTCATCCATTGTTTCTTATACTTTTGTCCTACATATTAATTATAAAATTTAACCTTTAGTAGTTTTTGCCTTCCAGTGAAGGCTAGGAAAGAGGTAATCAGTTGTCTATCACATGTTAGCATCCTGTGGGGGATTAGCTTCCCAGGTGGCTCAGTGGTAAAGAACATGCCTGACAATGCAGGAGACAGTCAGTCAGTCAGTTCAGTCGCTCAGTCGTGTCCAGCTCTTTGCGACCCCATGAATCGCAGCACACCAGGCCTCCCTGTCCATCACCAACTCCAGGAGTTCACTCAGACTCACTTCCATCGAGTCAGTGATCCCATCCAGCCATCTCATCCTCTGTTGTACCCTTCTCCTCCTGCCCCTAATCCCTCCCGGCATCAGAGTCGTTTCCAATGAGTCAACTCTTGGCATGAGGTGGCCAAAGAACTGGAGCTTCAGCTTTAGCATCATTCCTTCCAAAGAACACCCAGGACCGATATCCTTTAGAATGAAGGGAACAGTAAAAGACACCAATTCGATCCCTGATTTGGGAATGATTTGGGAAGATCCCCTGGGGGCGGAAATGGCAACCTGCTCCAGTAATCCCAGGAACACAAGACCCTGGCAGGCTACAGTCCTTGGGGTCACGAAGAGTCAGACGTGACTGAGCGTCTGAGCACCACCACCAGGAGTTTAGCCAATTTATAAATGTATAATTATGCAAACTTGTACTTTTTAAAGATATGTTTTTTATAGTATAACTTTTACTGTGGTAAAAGACATTTATTAATAGACCCAATTATCTTTAGTCTGTCTGTAAAAATTAAAAGCCAAAAGTAGATGAACATGTTTAATGAACAATGTCTCAGTATATTATCTTATTTGGAAATAATCTAGATATTCAATGAATAGCTATTATTTAGTTTAACTTAGTATAAACTTTTATCTTGTTTATTTAAATTACTTGTTTTTAACAATCATTCTTAGTTGTTAGACATCAAACAACTAAACGTCCTCTTAAGTTATTTTTCTTATTGACAAATTTTATAACATAGAGATAGCATGAGCTTATGTGACAGAGCAAACCCAGGTAGGAAAAATTGTATGTTTTTATTACATTTAATGTCAACAACTCTGAAGACACGTCTGTTTTGATTGAACCAATAAACTTAAACTACATTTTTTCCAAACTATTCTTTTATTAAATTTTTTTTTTAGTTTTATACAATTTTTAAAACTTACTTTCCATTTACAGTTATTACAAAATGTTGACTGCATTCCCCAAGTTGTACCATACGTTCTTATAGCCTCTCTTATACCTAATTGTTTGGACTTCCCACTTCTTCACCCTGATGTTGCCCCTCCCCCGTGCACGGGTAACTGCTAATTTGTTCTATCTCCGAGACTCCTTTTTTTGGTTATATTCACTGTAACAGTTCAGTACAACTGTTTTTGATGTATTTTTTAGATTCCACTTATAAGTGATATAATATAGCATTTGTCTTTCTCTGACTTATTTCACTTAGCATAATGTCCCCTAAGTCCATCCACGTTGCTACAGTTGGTAATATTTCATTTTTTATAGATGAGTAGTATTCCATTGTATATGTACACCACATCTTCTTTACCCGTTCATCTGTTGAGGGACAGACACTCTGCTTGCTTCTATATCTCAGCTATTGTAAATCCTGTTGCTGTGAACATTGGGGTGCATGTATCTTTGAACTAGTGTGTTTGGTTTTTTCTGATATATAGCCCAGGGGTGGAATTGCTGTGTTATACGGTAGCTCTATTTCTAGTTTTTTGAGAAATCGCCATACTGTTTTCCACAGTGGATGCAATAATGTACATTCCCATCAATGAGTCCACTGGGTTCCCTTTTCTCTACATCGTCACCGACATTTGTTACTTGTGTTCTTTTTGACGATAGTCATTTTGACAGGTGTGAGGTGATATCTCATTATGATTTTGAATTTCCCTGTTAATTAGTGATGTTGAGCATCCTTTCATGTGTCTGTTGGTCATCTGCATTTCTTCTCTGGAAAAATGTCTACTCAGTTCTATGCCCATTTTGTAATCAGATTGTTTGCTTTTTTATGTAGAGTTGTATGAACTGTTTATACATGTTGAATATTAATCCCCTTTCAGTCATATCACTTGCAAATATTTTTCCCTTTCAGTAGGTTACCTTTTCTTTTGTCAATAGCTCACATTACTATGCAAAAGTTTTTAAGTTTTATTAGGTCTCTTTTTTTTTTCTTTTATTTCCTTTACTTTAGGAGATGGATCCAAAAAGAAAATATTGCTGTGATTTATGTCAAAAAGTGCTCTGCCTATGTTTTCTTCTAGGAGTTAAATTAGCTTCCATTTATCAAAGATTATTCCATATCATGTTAGCCTGAAAAACATTTGGGTTAGATTCTATATTCTGAGAAGTTTAGGAAAATTTAATTTATGTAAACATTACTTTTCTTTAACTCAACTAAATATAACTCTTTTTAAAATATCACACAAAAATAATACACACGGACACACACATAAACATAGACAGACATGAATACAGATCTTTTAGCCTTCATTTAAAATTTTTAGCCATATCTCAGATACAAAACTCAAAAGAAAAACTGGATCCAAAATGTGTTTCTGGGAGGTGGACTAAGTTAAGATAACCTGCTGCTAAGTCACTTCAGTCGTGTCCGACTCTGTGCGACCCCATAGATGGCAGCCCACCAGGCTCCCCCGTCCCTGGGATTCTCCCTGCAAGAACACTGGAGTGGGGTGCCATTGCCTTCTCCAAAGATAACCTGCTTAGATGGACAAAGTCTTCTTTTGCAAAAGGTTTCTGGGGCATCCTGTAAGGATTCTTTTAGAGAAGATACTTTTGGAGTCATCTTGTCTTTTAGACGCTTCTTCATGCCAGTCAAAGAATGCATTCCATTGTTCCTGAGAAGTTTGGAATTTTCTCTTTGCAAGAGTGTCTCTTAAGGTGGACTTGTCTAAATTGAAATTTCCCTATAGTGGCCACTATCATTCTAAATTATCTAAAAGTTCACTCATTTTTCCGGAAAGGCACAAGATCCTGATCCATAGTGGGCGTACATATAAAAGAGGAAGTCTTTAAAGGGAGAAGGAGATTCAGTCAGGTGGAACTTATTTCTACCTTTAGGTTTCCTGAAACAAATAATTTATGCGGAGCCCAGGCATCCTACTGCTGCCTAAACCCCGGGGGAATCACAGGTTTCTGCCCTCGGAGTCAGACTTCTAAAGAAGCTTACACATACAGAAACAGAAAGCAATAGTGCACAGTCAAGTTGGAGAACTCAGAATGCAGAGAGAAGAGCTCAGATCCGAGAGACCTACCCCTGAGACTGCAGGGTCCATGAGAAAGGAGCAGACACAGTGGGCTCCCTGGGTCCCGGCACCTGTTGCTCATCGACCTCGAAGTCATTGGGGATCTTCTCTGGATTCTACTTTGGATGCTGTGAACTGTCAAAAGTTTAGTAAAAAAGCAGAAGTAAAACCAGTGAATCACTGAAGTAGTTGTATTAGTTTAAGTTTATTGTGCACATACCAAAAATAAAGAGTTTGCAAGACAGGAGCCCTCAAACCAAAACATGGAACAAGGTTCAGAGGCATATTGTTATAAAGCAACTTACACAGTGTGATGTGTGTGCTCGGTGGTGTCTGACTCTTTGGGACCCCATGGATTGTAGCCCGCCAGGCTCCCCTGTCCGTGGGATTTCCCAGGCGAAAATACTGGGGTGGGTTGCATTTCCTCCTCCAGGGAATCTTCCCGACCCAGGGATTGAACCTGTGTCCTCTGCACCTTCTGCATTGGCAGTTGGATTCTTTACCACCATGCCACCTGGGAAGCCCAACTTATATAGTATTGGCTGTTTATTCTTCACAGTGGTTGTTTACAGTATTAGAATTTTCTTAAATGAAAGGGAACTGGTTAGTGATGACCTCGTTATCAGTTTCAGAGAACGATTGAAGTTTCACTTTTGAGTTTCCCACAGGCAGAAGCGTGAAGTGACTCAGGTCACGTTAGCCTTGCTTGTCCTGCAAAACACACCAAATTAAGTTCTGCTTGTGTAACTAAACTGATTTTGCTCAGGGCATTTTCAAGTCTGGTCCCATTTGTGTTTGATTTTAACAAAAGCAAAAGGAAGCACTTGGGAGGGATGGTGTGAGTGTCATAGGGGGTGATTCCCCTCCTCCACCGTGCCCCTCCCTCTCACTCTCAGGAAATGGATAGCATGCAGGATACATCTGACCCATCTTCACAGAGAAGTAGAGATGGACCCCAGAAGGGAGCTGGCATCTGAGCTGGGAAGTGGGCAGCTGGGAGAGCACTGACCTGGAAAAGTAACCCAGGACCCAAGCCAAAGCATCCTTGGTGTGGTGAAGGACATTGGCGCCTTTGGAGAGCCACCAAGGGGCACGACCAGCCGTTGGGCCCAGCATACTGTGCAAGTTAGGTAATTTGAATTTTGTTTGTTTGTTTGTTTGTTTTGGCTGCCCAGCATGTGGAATCCTAGTTCCCTGACCAGGGATCAAGCCTGCGTCCCCTGCACTAGAAGTGCAGTTCACTGGACTACCAGGGAAGTCCCTCTTGAGCAGTTTAGAGTTCCAGTTTCACGCCAGTCATTACTTTCTGAGAGTTGGGAAGCAGACCAGTCTCTTAGCAGATGCTTCTAGCTTCTAGGCTAGCAGATGCTTCCAGCCTTCTAGGGAGGGCTCAGGTGGCTCAGGCGGTAAAGCATCTGCCTGAAATGCGGGAGACCCAGGTTTGATCCAGGGAGAAGGATCCACTCCAATATTCTTGCCTAGAAAATTCCATGGATTGAGGAGCCTGGTGGGCTACAGTCCACGGGGTTGCAAAGAGTCAGACATGACTGAGCGACTTCGCTTCGCTTAGCTTCTAGGTTGTATGGATTGTGTACAGATTGTACGGTTGGACAGATGTGTTACTCCTCTAAATGCTAAAGTCATTGTTCACTATGGAGCCACCTTTGTTGGTGATTTTCCTAGTTTTGCTCTGAATTCTGCGATCATGCCCCTTAAGTATACCCTGTAGCCTTCTGAATGTGAAAGTGTTAGCCACTCAGCTGAGTCTGACTCTTTGCGACCCCGTGGACTGTAGGCCGCCAGGCTCCTCTGTCTGTGGAATTTTCCAGGCAAGAATACTGAAGTGGGTTGCCCTTCCTTTCTCCAGGGGATCTTCCCAACTTGGGGATCGAACCCAGTTCTCTTGCACTGCAGGCAGATTCTTTACCGTCTGAGCCACCAGGGTAGCCTTCTAAGTGCTTAAAATTAACAGAGGATGAGATGGTTGGATGGCATCACCGACTCAATGGATATGAGTCTGAGTAAACTCCGGGAGTTGGTGATGGACAGGGAGGCCTGGCGTGCTGCAGTCCATGGGGTCGCAAAGAGTCGGACACGATGGAGTGACTGAACTGAACTGAACTGATAATTTTATTTATTTATTTTTGGCTGCACGGGGTCTTCATTGCTGCACGGGCTTTCCTCTAACTGGGGCAAGCAGGGGCTACACTTCGTTGTAGCGAGCAGGCTTATTGTGGTGGCTTCTCTTGTCGTGGAGGACAGGCTCTGGGGCTCACGGGTTTCAGTAGTTGCAGCATGTGGGCTCACTAGTCACGGCTCCCATGCTTTAGAGCTCAGGCTCAATAGTTGTGGCAAAGAGGCTTAATATCTCAGAGGCATGTGGAATCTTCCTGGACCAGGGATCGAACCCGTACCTCTTGCATTGGCAGACGGATTCTTTACCACTGAGCCACCGAGAAGCCCCAAAGTTGATGATTTTTGAGGTCTATTCCAGGTTGTTTTTTGTGCAAGGGAACTGTATGAAATGAGAAACTGCCTTAGGTCACCGTTCACACAGTGTGTGTGTAACACCAGCTGGCTGTGGAAGACTAGGCATCAGGCAAGTTAACGACATTTTATAAGTCCTTGGTTTCACTGATTTTTATTCTGGTGATGTAGCGGTTCTGAGTGTTCGAGGGAGTTCAGGTTCTGAGTTGTTGATTAGTTCCTCTGGCCTTGAGAAAGATGCAGGATGATATATGACCTTTACTGGTGCCTGTCTGAACTCTGCAAAGCAACCTCTGGTCTCAGATATTTTATGTTGTTTTTTTTTGTCCTTCCAAAGAAATCATCAGCATAATTTCTAAGAGACTGTTTGAAGGATTTTTGTACAAGGTCATACCCTGCTCCACTGAGAGAACATTAAAAGCCTATCTTCCTTTCTCTTTCAGGCTCCTCACTGAATTCCTAAGCAGTCACTGTTAAGCTGGAATAAATCTGCATTTCTACTTTCTTTTTCTCAACCACAAATGGGTGGGCTCTAGCGACAGTAAGACAGCAATTTATAAAAATGGGCTTCCAGTTATTGAGCTCTTGCCATATATTTATCAAAGAGCCTGATGTGGATTAACTTCCTTAATTATCATGGCAGCACTAGGAAGGAGGTACTATTATGATCCCATTCTATAGATGAGAAAATCAAGGCTTAGATAGGTTAAGGGATTTGCACAGCATCACCCAACAACTCCCTGGAGAAGGAAGAGGCTACCCACTCCAGAATTCTTGCTTGGAGAATTCCACGGAGAGAGGAGCCTGGTGGGCTACAGTCCATGGGGTTGCAATGAGTCGGACATGACTGAGCAACTATCCCTCACTCACCCAGCAACTCAGTGGCAGAGCCTAGATTTAAAACCAGAGTCTCTGGATCAGGGACACATTCTCAGGAATCCAGCTCAGTTCTGTGTCCCCACTGTAATGGACAGTGGAAGAAGGACCATTTTGACCATCACTTTTGGCCTTATTCTGTGAGCAGCTTGTTTGTTGGATGCAGAGATCCAAGCTCCGTGCTTAGGACTTGACGATTATGTGCAGTAGTAACCTAGCATTTCTTAGCCATAGGATCCTACCGCAAGCCACATAAGATTCTCCCTGCATTTCCTTCTCAGATCTTGAACTTCCTGAACTTACCTATCTTCCTGGATTTCTTTTATGCTCTGGTTTGTTTCACGTCTGTTCCAGGCCTGAGGCGTTAGTGTCAGAGCCTGGCAAGAGAGTGCCAGCATCGTGAAGAGTCGTTTGTTTTGGGTTCTTGGAGCTGCGACTTTGGCTTAGAAAGGCTTGTTACGATGCTATTTCAAAGCTCTGAATCAGGGACTTCCCACCACAAGGATTTCATTTTCAGTTAGCCTGTGATCAGACTGCTTTATAGTTTTTTTTTTCTTTATGTGTTTGTTTTTTGCCTTAGGGACCAAAAGACTCATAAAATAATTGCATGTGGCGAAAAGTCTAGAGAAGATTCTTTAGAACTGGTGAATCACAAATGTTAAAAGTAATCACTTCATTGTCATCTATAAAATTAATAATGTTACCCAAACTTTATTATACCTCCCAGGATGTCCTGAGGATTCATTTGATTTCAGATCTATAAAGTACAACTAACTCTTTAGGAAAAACATATGTTTTGAGTATGTGTAAGGTCTTTTAAAAAAATTATATATAACATCAATCACTGCTAAGTGAGGAAGCCGTTCCTTGGCCTTAATTATTTCCTGTACTTAGAGAAAACACCTGGTCACTTGGAGCTCTTGGGTATGATCTGATTCATCAGGGCAAGTTCTGTTAAATTATCATCACCTCAGAATCCATGTGCTTCTCCAGGAGCTCTGAACAGTCACTTCATTATTTTTATGGGAAATAATGGCAGGTATCAGATAAGACATTTGGGCTGGGGTTAACAGAGTATCTGAATGTATTAGCTATAGTAAAAGATTCAGCTGCTGTGAAAAGAAACCCAGCAATAATGTGCCTTAAAAATGAAGGTCTGTTTCCTCATGTATCAGTCCCTGGTGGGTGTCCCACATCAGTGGGAGAGGAGGCTTTCATGACAAGCCATGCTCAACATAACTTCTTACTTCTGATCATCGCCGGCTCAGCCCATGGGAAATGAGTGTTTGAAAGGTGTGCACTGGGCCAGGAAGTGGCACACACTCCTCTATTCACATTCCGTTAGCAGGAGTTTCATCCGGTGGATAATTCCCAGTGCAGAGGAGGCTGGGCAGCCAAACGCCTAGTTCTTCTAACTCGATGGAAGAAAGGGAGAATGGATTTTCATAGACAGCTAGTCTTTTTAAAATTTTTATTGAAATATAGTTGATTTACAATGTTGTGTTAGTTACCTTTGTACAGCAGAGTGATACAGATATAGATATATATATATATATATATATATATATATATAGTGTGTGTGTGTGTGTGTGTGTTCTTTGTTAGACTCTTTCCCATTGTAGGTTATTTCAAGATATTAAATATAGCTCCTTATGCCTTACAGCTATGGCCCTGATGGCTCAGACGATAGTCTGCCTGCAATGCAGGAGACCCGGGTTCGTTACCTGGGTGGGGAAGATCCCCTGGAGAAGGGAATGGCAACCCACTCCAGTATTCTTGCCTGGAGAATTCCATGGACAGAGGAGCCTGGTGGGCCGCAGTCCATGGGGCTGCAAAGAGTCGGACATGACTGAGCAACTAACACTTACTTATATGTTATACAATAGGTCTTTGTTGGTTATCTATTAATATTTTCTATACAGTACTGTGTATTTGTTATTCCCAAACTCCTAATTTATTCCCGCCTCCGCCAACATTTCCCCTTTGGTAACCATAAGTTTGTTTTCTATGTCTGTGAGTCTCTTTCTGTTTTGTAAATAATTTCATTTGTATCTTTTTTTTAAATGTTTAACTTTTAACTTTATATTATAGTTGATTAACAATGTTGTATTAGTGCCGGGTGTACAGCAGAGTGATTCAATTATACATGTACCTGTATCTATTCTTTTTCAAATTTTTTTCCCATTTAGGTTGATAATATTGAGCAGAATTCCCTGTGCTATAGCGTAGGTCCTGGTTGGTTATCCATTTTAAATATAGCAGTGTGTACATATCCATCCCAAACTCCCAATCTATCCCTCTCTCCCATCCTTCCCCCTGGTAGCCATAAGTTCATTCTCTAAGTCTGTGAGTCTGTCTCTGTTTTGTAAATAAATTCATTTGTATCATTTATTTAAATTCCACTTATAAGTGATATCGTCTATTTGTCTTTCTCTGTCTGACTTACTTCACGTAGTAGGATCATCTCTGAGTCCATCTGTATCGCTGCAAATGGCATTTCATTCTCTTTCATGGATGAGATAATATTCCATTGTGTATATATACCACATTTCCTTTATACATCCCTCTGTTGATGGACACCTAGGTTGATGGCTAAAGCCTTGCCACAGTCAGTCCCTCTGGCCACCAAGTATCATGAATACCCTCTTTCCAACACATAGAACCCAGCTGCTTCATCCCAAGGGAGACAGACAAGAGCCCACACAGTAGACATACCCGCTCAAACTCCATGGTCTCTGGGGAATGCACAGTCGCTTCCATCAGGTTTGGATATGGTTCTAATGGCCTGGCAACCTGTGAACTCAAGTACACTCATACTCACACTTGATATACAATGATGGAACAGGGGTTAGAAAACCTCAGTTGGAACTCCCATTTGAAACAGAAGAGAAAGAAATGCACATAGCAGCCCCTGGCCCATAGCAATGCTGGTACCGTGGAGCAGGTGGTGGGCAAGACCCCTGCCCTGGCAGAGGAGGGGGTTCCCTGATTAGGCCCTGGCTCTCTTCTTCAGGAGGACCCTCTTGTCCGTGGCTTTGTGTGTCCTTTGGCCTCGTCTTTGAGGGAGGGGAGGCTCTTCCTATTCACTTTCCCCTTTAGCCACATCTGAAGCAGGCGTTAGAGACATGCCCTTGTTAGTGGCTCTGCTATTTTCTCTACACACTGACAGCTGGAGGTCTCAGCACAGCAGTCAAAGTTTTATTGGCTTGGCTGTAGTACCTTTGCAAATACAAATCCCTCTGAGACTCAGCTGGCTTGTGATGTATTAACTTTCTTGGCAGTTCACAGACCAGAAGTCTCTTCGCAAATCCTTTCCAAGCCCTGGGTCTTGAGCCTTATTTCTCTACTTCCTTGACTCCCACACTGAAATCAGTGGCAGTTCTATGCAGGCCTCTGGAACAGTAGACTTCAGGAGAAAGGCAACATGCATTTTCTCATCTCTAATCTCCTGATGTCTGAGATAGAGAAGCCATTGGCATTTCCCACCTGTCAGTTCAGTTCAGTTCAGTTGCTCAGTCGTGTCTGATTCTTTGTGACCCCATGGACTGAGGCACACCAGGCCTCCCTGTTCATCACCAACTCCCAGAGCCTACTCAAACTCAAGTCCACTGAGTCGGTGATGCCATCCAGCCATCTCATCCTCTGTTGTCCCCTTCTCCTCCTCAATCTTTCCCAGCATCAGGGTCTTTTCCAGTGAGCCAGCTCTTCGCAACAGGTAGCCAAAGTATGGGAGTTTCCATTTCAACATCAGTCCTTCCAATGAACACCCAGAACTGATCTCCTTTAGGATGGACTGGTTGGATCTCCTTCCAGTCCACAGGACTCTCAAGAGTCTCCTCTAACACCACAGTTTGAAAGCATCAATTCTTCAGCGCTCAGCTTTCTTTATGGTCCAACTCTCACATCCATACATGACCACTGGAAAAACCATAGCCTTGACTAGACGGACCTTTGTTGGCAAAGTAATGTCTCTGCTTTTTAATATGCTGTCTAGGTTAGTCATAACTTTCCTTCCAAGGAGCAAGGGTCTTTTAATTTTATGGCTGCAATCACCATCAGACATATCAGATGATTTTTGTTTTCTTTTTCTCTTTTAAAGAATCAAGGGACTTTCTTGGCACAGACCAAATTTTGGAAGACAATTTTCTTGTGTCTGTTCTTGTTTCCTTAACAGTTTTATCTAATTATCTTATTTTATTTCTATTGAAATATAGTTGATTTACAATGCCATGTTAATTTCAGGTGTACAGCACCTGAAAATGATTCACTTATTACAAAATATTGAATATAGTTTCTCATGTGATACAGTAGGACCTTGTAATTTATCTGTTTTACATACAGTAGCATGTACATTTTAACCCCAGTCTCCTAATTGATCCCTCTCTCATCCTCCTTTGATGACCATAAGTTTGTTTTCTATGTCTATGAGTCTCTTTATGTTTTGTAAATAAGTTCACTTGTATCTCTTTTTTTAGATTCCACATATATGTTATATCATATGATATTTGTCTTTGTCTGGCTTACTTCACTTAGTATGGTAATTGCTGGGTACATCTGTATGCCTACAAATGGCATTTTTATGGCTGAGTAATATTCCATTATATCTATGGACCACATCTTTATCCATTTGTCTGTCAATGGACATTTGCCTAGCTATAATGAAAGAAGGGAGGATAGATTTTGATGCTATACCAATCTATAGTAATAAAACAATAAAGACTTCATTGATTCACATTACAAAAAATTTGGAAGCTGGTGATAGCTAGAATTTAGTGCAGTGTCTCAATTGCCAGGAGCCAGTGTGGAGAATCCCGCCCATGACAAAGGTCATGAGGAAGAGGCCTGATGGGCAAAGGCGAGATCAGGCCTCGAGGGGCCCCCCTTCTCAAACATCTACCCCAACACCAAAATCTGTCTGTTTTTTCATGACTTTCACCAACTCCTCTGACATTAACAGGGGGCTATCCCTGACCACCTTTCTCTGAAAAAAAGCAACTTAGGGCTCTAGCTAATAAATCTCCTGGGCATGAAAAGAGTGTTTCAATTCAAACCCTCTGTTAGTATTCTAGCTTACTTGGCAGGTTTATCCAGACTCTTGCAACATTGTTGAGCCAGTGCTTGCTGCCAAGTTCTCACATCCCTTATCCATTGTGTTCCTGGGAGTGCATATGGTCAGGATGTAGAAATAACAAGCAGTAGCTTTAGCATTAGCAACATTAGACTTTGAGTTAATAAGTTCTTTCTTTGCTATAACCCACTAAATCTTTGCTCCATAAAAATGTAACTCTGTACTTTAAGGGTGATGCAGGCTAAGAATTTAAGAAAAAACACTTTAAGGGAAAATTATTGCTCTGGCTGACCAACCTTTATCAAAAAGAGGTCATAAAATATCAACAGGCCTCTGGGCCAGAAGATAATGTACAAAAAATAAGACTCTTGCAGGAAGGAACCTGGTATCGATAAAAGTTAATACTGATGGAATGTTGAGTTGACTCTACATTTTTTACCTTGCTGTATGTACAACTCAGGGTATAAAAGCCCTCTCTGAAAATAAAGTAATGGGCCTTGCTCACTGAAGCTTGGTCACCCCGTGTCATTCTTTCCTTATCGCTTTCTCTGTCTTTCTTCATTCACCGACCTCGTCCATCCTGAGGATTTCCCTGGACTCTGCTGAGGCTGGACCTCGACACTCAATGATACTATCAAGGGGTCAGTTCTTTCCATCTGCTGCTCTGCCATCCTCAGTATGTTGGCTTTGGCTCATTGTATTTGTGGTCTCATGGTTACATGATGGATGCCATAGCACTGGGTATCATACTTTCACAACAGCATCGCAAATGGGAAATGAGGAGAGTGGGCAGAAAATAAACTTTCTGTTATCAGGGATGCAAATCCTTCCCATTTGCATCTCATTGGCTAGGTGCAAGGAAGTCTGGAAATATAGGAAAATGAGATACCTATGATGGGCTTAGACTGGTCATGACTTAGACCCTTGGGTTGAACACATTGGTGTCCTGAGTAGAACTAGATTCTGTTAGCTAAGACAAAGCTGAGAAATGACTATTGGGTTGGCAATTATATCTGCCACACATGGGGAATATTTTTAATATTATTGAAGATATAAATGGCCTCTGAGGAGGTTCTTGGCATAGAAACTCTAAGAGGATATTGTTGAATTGAAATACTGGAAGAAGAGACTTCCTTCTGGGATTACTCCGTGAATGACGTGAGGTCAGTATGTTCCATCTACTTCTGAGAAAAAGAATCATTTGGGCCACAGACATAAAAGGATCCTTATAAGTCATCTGTCAATTGAATGAAAGTGATTGACTATCTTTTTAAATATTTCTTTATTGATATTTATTTAGGCTGCACTGGCTCTTCATTGCAGCTTACGGGATCTTCACTGTGGCATGCAGAGTCTTAGTCGCAGCTTGCAAGATCTAGTCTCCCACCTAGCTGTCAAACCCGGGCCCCCTGCATTGGGATCTTGGAATCTTACCCACTGGACCACTTGGGTAGTCCCAAAGTGATTGATTTTTGAAATCAAGAGTACATTGGGGAAAAAACCAATCACCATTGGTTCTATATTGAAATTATCCTATTCTTTTGGAGATGGTAATATTTCACAGATTTCCCTTTTTAACTAATATATTGTTTCTTTCCAGTGCTCAGAGAAATTATTTTGGAAATTGACTGCATAGCCTGAATAGTATTGTTTATATCTCTATGATTAGAGGAAGTCATGTATTCTTAGGGTGACACCAGGTCACTCAAGCTATCATTCTTTCCCAGATTTAGAATATTGAAAGCAGAATTTTAACCACCAGCATATTGAGTTTGTTGTTTTGCAGATGTCTGTTTATGCTGGCTTATATCTGAGACTCTGTAAACATTTTAAAGACAAAACAAAACAAATAGTCCTTGTCATTACAATTTATAATTGTAAATGAATTACAAAATAACACAAACCCTCCACATTTGTCTATGACACATGTGAAAAATAACTCAAGATTCCCTGAAGGTTAAAAAAAAATTGAAGATGTGCTGGGTTCATAGACACTGTGACAATCCTGGTCATTAGTAGTGACTTGTTAATCTTTCTTGCTCCATGCCAGCTGGCCCTAAGAGCAGAATGAAAAAATTGCTTTGGCAGAGAGCTTACTTCCTGATAAATTACAAAATTAAAAAAAAAAAAGATAACTGAAGACCCCGAATATCACTTGCAGTAGTATGTAGTTAAGACATTGAAAAGACATCAGATGCTAGGCACTGCTATCAGAGCTTTAGATGTATTTTCAATCCTCATAAAAACCCAATGAAGTGGGTACCATTACTGTACCCACTTTACTGATGAAGAAACTGAGACACAGGGGACTGAACAACTGAATTCACACAACCACTGTAATATGTGGCAGAGCTGGGATTCCAAGCTCTGGTAACCTGGCTCCCAAGTCCGTGAATTATAGCTGCATCTCTCCACTAACCTCCGTTTTATAAAATCCTTCTAATTCATAACAAGAAAATTGTTTCCAGCTCCAGAAGATATTATCTTAACTTTTGAGACATTTCACTGTCATAAGTAGTTTCTCATTAAGTAAAATTATAAAATCCATAAATGAAGATGATCTTGTAGGCTTTACTTTTTCCCATTCGTGGCTTGGAGGAATTTTACCACCACTTGAAAGAGCAGAAAGCTTGTCTTCAAAGGTTATCATGGTAACAGTACATTATAGTCTTTGACTTGAGTAGCTTCAGTAGATAATACTGTATGAGCCATCTGTTTGGAATTTGATGATAAAAAATATGAATATACGACCATTATCAAGACCTCCTCTTCAGATCACGTTTACATAGTTGGAGGCTTGGGTGCCAAGCTAATTTGGGCTTAAGGTAACGTTTTATTTGCTTCCATGAGACTGTACATGTTCAAGTGACCAGATGTTCCTTGAGCATTAAAGCTAGAAGACTTAGGACTTCCACGGAGGTCCAGTGATTAAGACTCTGCGCTGCCAATGCAGGGGGAAAGGGTTTGATTCCTGGTCAGGGAATTAAGAGGGCCTCCCAGGTGGCTCTGTGGTAAAGAATCTGCCTGCCAATTCAGGAAACTCAGGAGACGTGGATTCGATCCATGGGTGGGGAAGATCCTCTGGAGAAGGAAATGGCAACCCACTCCAGTATTCTTGCCTGGAAAAATCCCACTGACAGAGGAGCCTGGCGGGCTGCAGTCCACTGGGGTGCAGAGTTGGACATGACTGAGCACACACACAGGGAACTAAGATCCTGTATCCTGCATGCCATGGCACAGCCAGAAGATTTTAAAAAAAGCTATCAGATTTACGGAGGAATAAAAGTGGCAATGGCAGAGCCACTGCAGGCCTTTGACAGTTCATTTTTCTCTCTGAGGAAGAGGGAGAGCTTCAGGGGATCAGGGAGCAGATTGAAGTGTTCAGCCTCTGACTCCAAGTGTTCGACAGTCCCTGCTGTGCAGTCCCTCCTACCACAGACGCCACGAAAGACAGTGGAGACTGCTCAGACTCGTGTGCTAGTCGCTCAGTTCTGTCTGAAGCTTTGCAGCCCCTCTGACTGCAGCCCACCAGGCTCCTCTGTCCATGGGATTCTCCAGGCAAGAATATTGGAGTGGGTAGCCATCCCCTTCTCCTGGGATCTTCCCAACCCAGGGATCAAACCCAGGTCTCCCACACTGCAGGCAGATTCTTTGCTGTCTGAGCCACTAGGGAAGCCTCAGACTTGAGGAATTGCTATTTACTGAAAGAAACAAACACTCAGTAGAAATGTACAGAGGGTTAGCAATACTGGCATGCGAGGAGGATTTGACCGTCTGGATAACAGTTTTGCAAATCATTGACACCATTTGGAGGACAATCTTCCAAAGTTAAAGTTAAGTCACTCAGTCGTGTCCAACTCTTTGCAACCCCGTGGACTGTAGCCTACCAGGCTCCTCCATCCATGGGATTCTCCAGGCAAGAATACTGGAGTGGGTTGCCATTTCTTTCTCCAAAGTTAAAGTTAGGTTGAGGAATTGCTATTTACTGAAAGAAACAAACACCCAGTAGAAATGTACAGAGGATTAACAGTACTGGCACGCGAGGAGGATTTGACCGGCTGGATAACAGCTTTGCAAATCATTTGGATAAATGACACCATTTGGAGGAGAATCTTCCAAACCAAGTCTAAATGCCAGAACCCTTTTGAGAAGGTTTACGCAATTCTGGTTCTTTTCTTCCTTTTGTCAGAAATGTATTGGGTGACATTGTTCCAGATATAGTTTACTATTTGGGACATGGGAGCAATTATCCTGTTTTTTTCCTGTGAGATATTATTGGAAGGTTAATACCAATGGAGTAAATATTACATTAAATAGAAGCATAATTCAGAATGCAAAGATAAAGCTATCTTAGAAGTATGGCGTAGTCCTTCCTTCTTCCCCTCTTATCTTTAAAAAGGCAAAAAAAAAAAAAAAAAAAGTGGCCTCCTAGCTGGTAGGTACCATATTGATACAACTCAGGGAAAGAGTGGAACTTGTCCTTACTAGGAAATGTAAGTAAACTTTCTGTGATGCTTCTGTGACTGCACGTACTGGGCCAGTTTATTTTAATGGTGTCAGGAAAGATGAGAAAAAGGGAACCACCTCTCAGGTAACACTGAGGCGGTGAAGAGAGTTGATTGAATAGACCTATTCATTTTTTTTCTTTGAAAGGTATTTGCAGTCAATATCTGAACTTACCAAGTCAGAATAGCTTATAAAACCAAACCCGGAACTATCCTGGTTGTCCAATGGCGAAGACTCTGGGCTCCCAGTGCAAGGGGCCCGGGTTCCATCCCTGGTCAGGGAACTAGATCCCACGTGCCACAGCTAAAGATCCCATGTGCCGCAACTAAGACCCGGTGCAGCCAAATAAAGAAATATTTTTTTAAAGAAATCAAACTTTCATCTCTTGGCACCTCCAGGAATCCTCTTCCAGCACAGAAAGAATAGAGTACATCAGTGTTTTTTCTATTGCAGGTTCTTTTGGTCACATTATCAGCTAGGTATGGGCTAAGGAAAGACAGGTTATTTTGGACAAAATGGGGCTTACAGCAGAGTCCCGTTCTTTGGGTGTGTATAACACAGGCCCTTGTGATTATAGAGTGGAGGTGACAAATAGATTCAAGGGGTTAGATCTCATAGACAGAGTGCCTGAAGAACTCCTGACAGGCACTATAGGTAATTACCTCCTGATACGACAGGAGGTTTGTAACACTGTACAGGAGGCAGTGACCAAAACCGTCCCAAAGAAAAAGAAACACAAGAAGGCAAAATAGTTGTCTGAGGAGGCTTTACAAATAGCTGAGGAAAGAAGAGAAGAGAAAGGCAAAGGAGAAAAGGAAAGATATATCCATCTGAATGCAGAGTTCCCAAAGAATAGCAAGGAAAGATAAGAAGGCCTTCTTAAATGAACAATGAACAGAAATAAAAGAAAAATATAGAATAGGAAAGACCAGATATCTCTTCAAGAAAACTGGAGTTATCAAGGGAACATTTCTTGCAAGAATGGGCATGATAAAAGACAGAAAAAGTAAGGACCTAACAGAAGCAGAAGAGATTAAGAAGTGGCAAGAATACACAGAAGAACTAAACAAGAAAGGTCTTAATGACCTGGATAACCACAATGGTGTGGTCACTCACCTAGAACCAGACATCCTAGAGTGTGAGGCCAAGTGGGCCTTAGGAAGCATTACTATAAACAAAGCTAGTGGAGGTGATGGAATTCCAACTGAGCTGTTTCAAATCCTAAAAGATGATGCTGTTAAAGTGCTGCACTCAATATGTCAGCAAATTTGGAAAACTCAGCAGTGGCCACAGCTGAGACTGGAAAAAGTCAGTTTTCATTCCAATCCCCAAAAAGGGCAATGCCAAAGAATGTTCAAACTACCAGTTGTGCTAATTTCACATGTTAGTAAGGAAATGCTCAAAGTCCTTTAAGCTAGGCTTCACAGTATGTGAACTCAGAACTTCCAGATGTGCAAGCTGGTTTCAAAGAGGCAGAGGAGCCAGAGATCAAATTGCCAACATTCATTGGCTCATGGAGAAAGCAAGGGCATTCTAGAAAAATGGCTACTTCTTCTTCACTGACTATGCTAAAGCCTTTGACTGTGTGGATTACAACAAACTGTGGGAAATTCTTAAAAGAGATGGGAATACCAGACCACCTTACCTGCTTCCTGAGAAACCTGTATGTGGGTATCTTGTGCTTAGTCACTCAGTCGTGTCTGACTCTTTGCACCCCATGGACTATCAAGCAACAGTTAGAACTGGACATGGAGCAACTGACTGGTTCAAAATTGGGAAAGGAGTATGACAAGGCTGTATATTGTCACCCTGCTTATTTAACTTCTGTGCAAAATACATCATGTGAAATCCTGGGCTGGATGAGTTACAAACTGGAATCAAGATTATTGGGAGAAATATCAACAATCTCAGATATGCAGGTAGTACCACTCTAACGGCAGAAAGTGAAGAGGAACTAAAGAACCTCTTGATCAGAGTGAAAGAGGCATGAGAAAAGGCTGGCTTGAAACTCAACATTAAAAAATCTAAGACCATGGCATCTGGTCCCATCATTTCATGGCAAATAGAAGTGGAAAAAGTGACAAATTTTCTTTTTTTTGGGCTCCAAAATCACTGCAGACAGTGACTGCAGCCATGAAATTTAAAGACGCTTGCTCCTTGTAAGGAAAGCTGTGACAAACCAAGACAGTGAATTAAAAAGCAGAGGCGTCACTTTGCTGACAAAGGTCCATGTAGTCAAGGATGTGAGGACTGGACCATAAGGAAATACTGAGCACCAAGGAAGGATTGATGCTTTCAAATTGTGGTGCTGGAGAAGATTCTTGAGGGTTCCTTGGACTGCAAGGAGATCAAACCTATCAATCCTAAAAGAAAACAATCCTGAATATTTATTGGAAGGACTGATGCTGAGGCTGAAACTCCAGTACTTTGGCCACCTGATGCAAAGAGCCAACTCATTGGAAAAGATCCTGATGCTGGGAAAGATTGAAGGGGCCAGCAGAGGGTGAGATGGTTAGATAGAATCACCAACTCAATGGGCATGAGTTTGAGCAAACTCCAGGAGATGGTGGAGGACAGAGGAGCCTGGTGTGCTACAGTCCATGGGGTCACAAAGAATCATACAGGACTTAGTGACTGAACAACAGCATAGTTGTTCAGTTACCAGGTTCAGTTACCACAGTTGTTCTCTAACCAGGGAAAGAGAAAGAAGGAAAAGGATCAAGATATGTGAGATGGGGCATTGGTAGATTAACAAAACCAGAAAGTGTTAGTTGCTCAGTTGCATCCTACTCTTTGCAATCGCATGAACTGTAGTAGCCAGGTTCCTCTGTCCATGGAATTCTCCAGGCAAGAATACCAGAGTGGGTAGCCATTTCCTTCTCCAGGGGATCTTCCCCACCCAGCAATTGAACCCAAATCTCCAGCATTGCAGGCAGATTCTTTACCATCTGAGTCAGCACAAAACTGAAGCTGGTCCTAAAAGAGCTTTTTACTTTGATCTTCTGGCCTCCATGTTAACTCAAAAGTGGGTAGGGAGGTGAAGGAAGTAAGGGAGCTTCCGCTATTTACACACATACACCTCATCGTTGTCCTTAAGCTATACTCATCAATTGCCAAAGAACCTAGTGACGTTAGGATATATCATGGATGAGTAGATGTTCTTCATTGTAAGAATCTTCTTTACGACGTATTACTAGGTCAGAAGACTGATTTAGCTCATCACCTATTTCCTGACTCCTGTCAAAGTGATTTTGGGAGTCTAATCCAATTGAATAAAACAGTAAAGATCCATAGTTTTAAAGACATAACCAGATCACAGATTTCAATCTAAAACTATACATCTTTCAGAAAAAACTACAGAAGGAGATCTTCTATATTAAGCACTAAACAGAGGGTTCTTAGGCTTGACATTGGAATGATTATCCACACAAGGAAAACTTGGTAAGTTAGAATTTATCAAAATTGAAAAAGACTTTCTTTTAAATACATGGTCCTGGATATTTATATGCAAAAAAAGATGAAGTTATCTTGTACCACATACAGAAATTAAATCAAGATATAGCAAAGATTTGAATAGGCAGAGATAAAACCATAAAACTTTTAGAATAAAGCAAAGGAGAAGGTCTCATGACACTGGATTTGACAGTGGTTTCTTGGATGGAACACCAAAACCACAGGCAACAACAATAACAAAATAGATAAACTGGACTTCATGAAAATTTAAAACTTCTGTGCATCAAAGGTCACTATCAATAAAGTAAAAAGGCAACTCACATAATGGGAGAAAATTTTGTAAGTCATATATCTGATAAGGGATTAATATTTATATATATAAAGAACTCCTACAACTCAACAATTTTAAAAAAAAATTTAAATGTGCAGAAGACATGAATAGACTTTTCCCCAAAGAAGAAATATAAATGACCGGTAAGCAAATGAAAAGATGCTCAACATCACTAATCATTCAGTTCAGTTCAGTTCAGTTGCTCAGTGTCTGACTCTTTGCAACCCCATGAATCGCAGCAAGCCAGGCCTCCCTGTCCATCACCAACTCTTGGAGTTCACTCAGACTCACGTCCATCGAGTCCGTGATGCCATCCAGCCATCTCATCCTCTGTCGTTCCTTTCTCCTCCTGCTCCCAATCCCTCCCAGCATCAGGGTCTTTTTCAATGAGTCAACTCTTCGCATGAGGTGGCCAAAGTATTGGAGTTTCTGCCTTAGCATCAGTCCTTCCAATGAATACCCAGGACTCGTCTCCTTTAGGATGGACTGGTTGGATCTCCTTGCAGTCCAAGGGACTCTCAAGAGTCTTCTCCAACACCACAGTTCAAAAGCATCACTTCTTCGGCACTCAGCTTTCTTCACAGTCCAACTCTCACATCCATACATGACTACTGGAAAAACCATAGCCTTGACTAAACGGACCTTTGTTGGCAAAGTAATATCTCTGCTTTTGAATATGCTATCTAGGTTGGTCATAATTTTCTTTCCAAGGAGTAAGCGTCTTTTAATTTCATGGCTGCAGTCACCATCTGCAGTGATTTTGGAGCCCCAAAAATTAAAGTCTGACACTGTTTCCACTGTTTCCCCATCTATTTGCCATGAAGTGATGGAACCAGATGCCATGATCTTTGTTTTCTGAATGTTGAGCTTTAAGCCAACTTTTTCACTCTCCTCTTTCACTTTCATCAAGAGGCTTTTTAGTTCCTCTTCACTTTCTGCCATAAGGGTGGTGTCATCTGCATATATGAGGTTATTGATATTTCTCCCGGCAGTCTTGATTCCAGCTTGTGCTTTTTCCAGCCCAGCGTTTCTCATGATCTACTCTGCATATAAGTTAAATAAGCAGGGTGACAATATACAGCCTTGACATACTCCTTTTCCTATTTGGAACCAGTCTTTTGTTCCATGTCCTGTTCTAACTGTTGCTTCCTGACCTGCGTATAGGTTTCTCAAGAGGCAGGTCAGGTGGTCTGGTATTCCCATCTCTTTCAGAATTTCCCACAGTTTCTTGTGATCCACAGAGTCAAAGGCTTTGGCATAGTCAATAAAGCAGAAATAGATGTTTTTCTGGAACTCTCTTGCTTTTTCAGTGATCCAGCGGATATTGGCAATTTGATCTCTGGTTCCTCTGCCTTTTCTAAAACCAGCTTGAACATCAGGAAGTTCACGGTTCACATATTACTGAAGCCTGGCTTGGAGAATTTTGCGCATTACTTTACTAGCGTGAGATGAGTGCAATTTGCGATAGTTTGAGCATTCTTTGGCATTGCCTTTTTTTGGGATTGGAATGAAAACTGATCATTAGGGAGATGCAAATCAAACCCACAGTTAGATACCACTTCACACCCATTTGGAGAAGGAAATGGCAACCCACTCCAGTATTCTGGCCTGGAGAATTCCATAAACTGTTTAGTCCATGGGGTCGCAAAGAGTCGGACATGACTGAGCAACATTCACTTCACTTCACACCCATTCGGTTGGCTACTATCAAGAAACCAGAAAATAGCCAGAGTTGGTGAGGATGTGGAGAAATTGGAACTCTTGTGTATCACTGGTGTGGGTGTAAAATGGTGCGGCTGTCATGAGGGGTCCTCAAAAAATTAAACATAGAATTACCATGTGACCAATTTCATTCCTAGGTATATACCCCAAAGAACTGAAAACAGGGACATGAGTTTGTTTATATGTAATATATAGCAGCATCATTCACAGCAGCCAAAAAGTGGAAGCAACCCACGTGTCCATTGATAGATGAATGGGCAAGCAAAATAGGTGTGTGTATAAACATCCAATGGTGTGTTATTCAGCCTTAAAGAGAAATGAAGCTCTGATAGACACCACATCAGGGATGAACATTAAGGACTTTATACTAAACGAAGTAAGCCAGACACAAAAGGATGAATATTGTATGATTTCACTCACATGAGGTAGCTAGACTAGTAAAAATCATAGAAATAGAAAGTACAGTGGTGGGCAACAGGGGCTGGGGCAGGAGGAGAGAGGGTTATTGTTTAATAGGTATATAGTTCCAGTGTGGGAAGACGAAAAAATTGTGGAGATGAGTAGTGGTGATGGTTACATAACAATATGAAGGTACTTAAAAAGTTCTGGAGATGAATAGTGGTGATGGTTACATAATGATATGAAGGTACTTGATGCCATTGAATCATACACTTACAATGATTAAAATAGTAAAAAAAAAAATTAGTGTCATGTATATTTTACCATACATACATAAAAAAGCTTAAAATAATTCTTTAATAAGAGACTTTGTTTAAGAGAACAGAGATGCTACAGGCTTGAAGATTTCCAAACCCTGTATCCTCCCAAAAAAGATTAGTATCTAGAATATATGAAGATCTCTCAAACTGTTTTTTTTTCCTCAACTGTTAAAAAAAAAGAAATCCAAACTGAAAATGGGTAAAAAGAATAGACATTTCACTGAAGAGGGCATACAGATGGCAAACAAGCACAGGAAAAGATATTCAACATCACTAGCACCAGGGAAATGCAAATTAAAACTACATGAAATATCAAATATATAACTATCAGAATGGCTAACATAACAAATAGTGACAGCACTGGCGAACACCAATTATTTAATGATAACACCAGATAGTGATATCACCAGTACTGATAATGATGTGAAGACCTTGGATCAATCATACATTGTTGGTAAGAATATAACATGGTACAGCTGCTCTGGAAACAGTTTGACCAGGTCCTTAAAAACTAAACATGTAGGACTTCCCTGGTAATACAGTGAATAAGAATCCAGCTGCCAATGCAGGGGACATAGGTTCGATCCCTGGTCCGGGAAGATCCCATTTGCTGCAGAGCAACTAAGCCCGTGCACCACAGCTACTGAGCTTGTGCTCTGGAGCCTCTGTTCTGCAACTACTGAAGCCCGTGTGCCTAGATCCTGTGCTCTGAAACAAGAGAAGCCACCACACCACAACTAGAGAGTAGCCCTCATTTGCTAAAACTAGAGAAAAGTCTGAGCATAGCAACAAAAACCCAGCACAACCAAAAATAAAATTAAGATAAATATATTATTTTTAAGAAAGAACTAAATGCTTATTAGCTTTGCACAGTGGCAGTTTTGTAGGCAATGAGGTTTATCCAAGGTGTGATTATTGCTAATTGAAAGCTTTTCCCAACACCCCACTGTGATGACTTGAAATATAGTCTGCAATGGCAATTTCTGACACTCTCTATGGAGACCGAATTTAAAAAGAAAAAAAAAAAAAAGGCTAGACATGTATTATCAAATTACCCAGCAATTGCAATCTTGGGTGTTTATTCCAGACAAATAAAAACTTATGTTCGCACAAACAGCTGTAAACTAATGTTCATAGCTTCTTGATTTGCAATGGCCAAAAACTTGAAATAAACCAGGTATCTTGTAGGGGTGAATAAACACAGTCCATCCATACCATGGAATACTACCCAATAATAAAAGGTACCAAACTATTGATCAACACAAACCTTAGATGGTCTCCAGGGAATTATGCTGAGTTTAAAAAAAAAAAACCAAACTCAGTCCTAAAGGCTCCATTCCACATGATCCCATTTGTATAATTTTCTTGAAATGATAAAATTATAGAATTGGAGAACAGATTATTGAGTGCCAGAGATCACTAAGAAGGATGTGGAGGAGAGAAGTGGGTGTGGCTATAAAAGGGGGCACTACGGGTCTTTGAGGTGATGAAACTGTCTGCCCCATGCCTTGACTATAGTGGTAGTCATATGAATCTACGCATGTGAAACTGCATAGACTAAAGACACAGAGTGAAAAAGCTGGCTTGAAACTCAACATTCAAAAAATTAAGATCATGGCATCTGGTCCTATCACTTCATGGCAAATAGATTGGGAAAAAGTGGAAACGGTGACAGACTTTATTTTTGGGGGTTCCAAAATCACTGCAGATGGTGACTGCAGCCATGAAATTAAAAGACGCTTGCTCCTTGGAAGAAAAGCTATGCCAAAGCTTGGCAGTATGTTAAAAACAAAGACATCACTTTACTAACAAAGGTCCATCTAGTCAAAGCTATAGTTTTTCCAGTAGTTATGTATGGATGTGAGAGTTGGACCATAAAGAAGGCTGAGTGCCGAAGAACTGATGCTTTCGAACTGTGGTCCTGGAGAAGACTTGAGCATCCCTTGGACAGAAAAGAGATCAAACTAGTCAATCTTAAAGGAAATCTACCCTGAATATTCATTGGAAGGACTGATGCTGTAGCTGAAGCTCCAATACTTTGGCTACCTGATGTGAAGAGCCAACTCACTGGAAAAGACCCTGATGCTGGGAAGGAATGAAGGCAGGGGGAGAATGGGATGACAAAAGATGAAATGATTGGATGGCATCACCGACTCAATGGACATGAGTTTGGGCAAACTCTGGGAGATGGTGAAGGACAGGGAAGCCTGGCGTGCTGCAGTCTATGGGGTCACAAAGATTCAGACACAACTGAGTGACTGAACAGCAACAAAATACACACACACAGAAAGGAGAGCATGTAAAGCTCATGGAATCTGAATAAAGTGAAGCATTGTATCAGTGTCAGTATCTTGGTGTTGATATTGTACTGTGGTTATACAGGACGGGGATAAAGAGTGAAGGATATACAGGATCACTCTATTCTTTCTTACAACTGCCCATGAACTTGGAATTTTCTAAAACAGACAAAAAAATAACCAAAGTAAACATTATGAAGAAGCACAAAGTAGATCCATTAGAAGCAAATAAAACAATTATCCATAAACTTATTCTTATCACCTCCCAAGGCATCTCTTTGGTTAAAAAAGGGAAATTTTCATTTCTTGTTAGACAAAGGATACAGTCTGGTTTTTTCCTAATTTGAACATAAGGTTTTCCTATGAGAATTAAGCTAGTAAAGTTCAGGAGAGTAGCCATTAGCCACCTTAACTGCTTCCAAAACAAAATAAGAAAAGCAACACATACTTAAAGATAGCCAAAGAGTAAACACTTAGAAAGGGGGGCCTTCAATATATATGCAAGGAAAAGGTGTTAACTAACTTTTGAAGAGTCCTCTGAAGAAAGAAACTATTACTACCAGGAAGGGTGTCTGTATTGTTCTAGAAAAACATGAGCCCAGAGCAGAAAGCATTAACCCATCCTCAACCCAGCCCTGGAGGGAGAGTACTTTGTCCTTATAGGAGTATTGGCCTGCTTGGCAGGTAGAGTTGACAGAGATGCCACTTACAGAACATGCATTATGTATGAGGTACTTTACCTGCCTTGTCATTAATCCTCTGAACAACCCTACAAAATAGTTATCTCCATAATGAAACTAAGGCTTAAGAGGTGAGATAACTTAGGACTTCCCTGGTGGTCCAGTGGTTAAAACGTCACTTTCCAATGCAGTGGGCACGAGTTTGATCCCTGGTTGGGAAAAACCAAGGTCCTGCGTGCCTCGGAGTATAACCAAAATTTTAAAAAGAGAGAGTCATGTATGCTATCATGTAAGAAACGAATCGCCAGTCTATGTTCGATACAGGATACAGGATGCTTGGGGCTGGTGCACGGGGATGATCCAGAGAGATGATATGGGGTGGGAGGTGGGAGGGGAGTTCAGGATTGGGAACTCATGTACACCCATGCCTGATTCATGTCAATGTATGGCAAAACCAATATAGTACTGTAAAACAAAATAAGTAAAAAATAAGTAAATAATAAAAAAATAAAAAAAAATAAAAAAAGAGAGAGTCGTCAAAACTTGCTAGAGATCACGCAGCTACAAGATGCCAGGCCTGGGCTTCGCTCCCCTGCCTGCCATGCCATCTCCTGCCCACCACACTGGAGTGAGTGTGCAAAGCTGCCATGCTTGATGCCATGGCCCTGGAATCGTCTAGTTAACTCTCCTCGCTCTTCTCGCTTGCAAGTTTTGCTTTCTCATATAGATGTTCTTAAAAGGGGATCCAGTGCGAGTGTTTGTCCTTTTGGCAGTTGAGTTTCTCACTGTACATGAATCGGTTGACATTGTGATTTTGTCACCAGTCCATTTTAACAGTGGTTAATAGGCGTGCATTCTTCTATGGCTGATAATTCTGGGTATACTGGAGAATTCTGTTACTGTAAAAATATAAGATACTGAACTTGGGTTAACTTCCAAGGTATTCCACCACCCTGTGGGGCGTCAGAATTCAGTCTTCAAGATGGAGATATGGTATTACTGATTTAAGTAACTGTCCCAGGCTTACAGCATCAGTTATTGGCAAAGCTAAGGTTGAGAAATAGGTCTCCTACCCATTACTCTGGTATAACCATTTCAGCTATACTTATCCTGACGGAGCACCCTATTTCAGGGGTAGATCCAGAAAAATTGGTTTACATGCTCAGTTAACGTCCTTATTTTCTGTACTCCCTCTGCATTTTGAGTACTGGTGGAGTTATTTTTGTTAGCATTATTTGTAGCTTTATAATGAGCCCACAATATTCTGTACATAAATTAATGAGTGGATACTGAAAACTGTATTGTGAATGCTTAAAACGTTCATCATTTTTCATATTATATTAACTGGATAGCTATACACCACTGGCTCATAGAACAGCTTTTATATATTACACAGACTACTACCTATAAATAGCTGTATTCATTAGCATATTTCCACCACCTGTTATAGTACCTGTCACAAGTAGGTTGTCAACAGTTATGAACGGGTTTGGATTGGATTCGATTGAATTAAATTGATTGAAAGTGGCTCTAATGTGTTTCAACTTCTAGATTCTGTAATTTATTTAACACCCCTACTCAGACAGATGTTTAGACAACAGCATGATTGTTCACTGACACAGTGTTAGGCCAGTCGTCTGTGCCTTAGTGTGAAAGACGTACCTAATCAGGTAGGTCAGTTCTGAGAACTAGGATCTTCCTGAGTCCTCGCAGGTTAGCAGCCTGGAAGGGATGTCTGTCTTCCCTCTCTTGGAAGAGCCAGGGAATCTCAGCAGATGAAAGCAGGTATCATGAAGGTATCAGAAATGTGGCAGCACTGGTTCAAACCCAGTAAGTAACTTTTTGTGGTTAATTATAAAACCCGAAATATTAATAATGAGCAGCGATATTTCCTTGTGAAAGTGTTAGTTGCTCAGTTGTGTCCGACCGTTTGCAACCCCGTGGACTATAGCCAGCCAGTCTCCTCTGTCCTTGGGAATTCCCAGGCAAGAATACTAGAGTGGGTAGCCATTACCTTCTCCAGGGGATCTTCCCAGCCCAGGGATTGAACCTGGGTCTCCCACATTGCAGGCAGATTCCTTACTGTCTGAGCCATCCACTCTTACTACTGGGCCATGAGACTTTTAGTTGTCATCATGTCTTCTATACAGTGTTGCTAAAGCAGGCAAGATGATGGTGGTGGAAATTTCCATTACCTTCTACCAGTTCAAACAAGAGACCTGCATTCAGAGCTTTTAGCTCCCTGTGAACATCCCTCTTTGCCAAACAAAAATAATAGCCACTGTTAGAGGTGCATTTAATCACATTATCCTGTTTGTCAGGTCACCTGTGGAGGTCACTTAGGACATTTTAGTTTCTTGGAACAAGCTTTCTTTTTTGCCTTAAGGATTGTTGGCATCCAGTGTCTCAAATCAATTTTGTCTGATAGATTTGGGCAAAGAAGGAAACTGATAATTAGTTACTTCCTTCTGTTCTATATCAATAACTTCTCACAGATATATCTGAAGCTTCTGGTTTTCACTTCATTTTTGTGGAGAATGTTTTGTTCACATATTTTTCCTTTAAAATACAATATCCAAAATGCCTGACATCTGTATTTTTTTTGTTGTGTTGGTTGAACCAAATTTAAAGTTATCCACAACACATTGTTTTCTAGAGCATTCATCTTCAGAGTTTTCTAAGATGGTTGCTCAATAACATGTCATGAGGAAAGTCCAGATTTGCAAAGCATTTGTCATTTCTTTCTGTGCTGCTGATTTGTTTAGTAACCATTTCTCACACTCTTGTCTGCCAAGTTGTAGACATGTGCATGCCAGGTCCATAGCTCTATAAATCCATAAATGTTAATAATAGTGCTAGGACTTACTGGTGGTCCGGTGGTTGAGACTCTGCACTTCCGATGCAGAGGGCATGGGTTTGATCCTTGGTTGGGGAACTAATATCCCACATGCCACGCAGCCAATAAATAAATAAAAAGATGATGAATGTAGATAGTTTCAAAATGTCATATTACTAGAAAACTATGTTAGGGACTTCCCTGGTCATCCAGTGGCTAAGACCCCACGCTCTCCGTGCAGAGGGTCAGGGTTCAATCCCTGCTCAGGGAACTCAACCCCACCTTCCGCAGCTAAGTGTTTGCATAACTCAACTAAAGATTCCACATGCTGCAAGGAAGATCAAAGATCATACATGCCACAACTAAGATCTAGCACAGACAAATAAATCCATAAACATTTTTTAAGTGAAAACTATATTAAGTAATATTAACAGCACTAAAAGTAGGTTGTATGCCTTTGGTATCTAGATTTTCTCCTGGAAGTCCTAACCCAGACTCTGGTCCTTTCTTGAATACACTGATGCTTGTATAAGGATGCACATCTTTAGGAGAAATTTTCCATCAATTCTCAACTAAAATTCTGGAATATTTAAGGTAATGATAGAAAACATGTTACTTGCTCAAGGGATTTCCTCCTGTGTAGTTGACAGTAATGATACTCATGTGAATCTTTGTTTCATAAAATATGCTTTTGTTTTCTTCATTAAAGTAAGCTTCCTTTCTATCTTGAAAGAGTGAGATCAAGTTTTACCTTAGTTATTAACACTTGTTTGTTTTATTTCAGGGGTACAGGCATCAGGCATGGATGGGAAGAAATGCAGTGTATGGATGTTTTTACCTCTTGTTTTTACCTTGTTTACGTCTGCTGGATTGTGGATAGTGTGAGTATTCTCTTATTTAAGGACTCAGGTGTAATGTAGATAAAAAAAGTAAAGTCTTGATAGTACAGCCCCCGTTTTTTGTGTCTGCAGAGTCAACCAACTCCTCATAAAAAATATTCAGGAAAAAAAAAATTCCAGAAAGTTCCAAAAAGCAAAACTTGAATTTGCTGCTCACTGGCAACTACTTATATGGCATTTTACTTTATCTTTACAACTATTGTATTAAGTGTCATCAATAACTTAGAAATGAAAGTATACAAGAGGATGTGCAGAGAGTACGGGTGACCCTTGACCAACAGTAGTTTGAACTGTGAGGGTCCACTTATACGTGGATTTTTTTTTTCAATAAATACTACAGTGCTATGTGGTCCATGGTTGGTTGAGTTTGAGGATGTGGAGCTGACTGTGTGAAAATCCACAGATTCTGGTATCCACTGCTCATCCTGGAACCAGTCCCCTGCAAATACAGATGGACAACTGTCTATGTCATCTTCTCATAAATGTATCTGTAAACACTGTAAAATAATGTTTGCTAACTCAGCCTTCCTGAAGTCCCTGTTTCCCTTTCTTTATTCTATCACCCAAAGTAAATAATAAGTATGAGTAATAAATTATGCAGAGCATATATTGAACACTGGTGGTATGGACTCATTATCTGCAAGATTTTCTAATTTGACACTAACCTGCTACAGATTCGGGCTTCCCAGCTGATGCAGTGGTAAAAAATCTGCCTGCCCATGCAGAAGACTCAAGAAATGAGGGTTCAGTCCCAGGTCGAGGAGATTCCCTGGAGAAGGAAATGGCAACCCTCTCCAGTATTCTTGCCTGGAAAATTTCATGGACAGAGGAGCGTGGCGGACTACAGTCCATGGAGTCACAAAGAGTCGGACTCAGCTGAGCACACACACATACGTATACTCAAACATTTGCTTGTTTAACAGTCATTGAGTATAAGGAACAAGCAAATATGATTTAATGTGGTTAGTCCAGTAATATTGGGAATCAGATAATTCTTTTTTTAAATTTCTTTGTTTTATAAAGTTTATTGTTTTTTCTTCCTAGATACTTCATAGCTGTGGAAGATGACAAAATTTTCCCATTAAATTCAGCTGAAAGGTAAGGTTTATCTCTGGGTAACTCTTTGTTCATCAGTAGATTTAGCAAACCTTTGCCACTAGTAAAGTTAAACTATGCAAAAGTAACTGTGTGTTAACCTGAGCTTCTGGTTTTTTTCTGTCATCCAGGAAACCTGGTGTGAAGCATGCACCATATATAAGGTAACTTGATAATTCTCTTCTGATCTGCTGTATCTTAGGCAATATTGGCAGAGTATATTAGTTCTGACTATTAGGATAAAGTAGCCTAGACTGGGTGGCTTATAAACATCAGAAACTTATTTCTCACATCTCTGCAGGCTGGAAGTCTAAGATCAGGGTGCCAGCATGGTCAAGGGTCTGATGAGAACCCTCTGCCAGGTTTCAGACTCTGTCTTCTCATTGTGTCCACACATGGCAGAAAGAGGACTAGAAAGCTCTCTGGGGCCCTTTTATAAGGGCGCTAATCCCATTCACTGGGGCTCTACTTTCATCACTTAATCACCTCCCAAAGGCCCCACCTCCTAATACCATCACGTAGGAGGTTAGGATTTCAACATATGAATTTTGAGGGGACATAGACATTCAGTCCCTTCCAAACAGTCATAGATTATACTATAGAAATAATAAAACATTTCATATTTTTCAAGCATTGCAGGTGATGAACCTCCTGCAAGCTGCGTGTTTAGTCAAGTTATCAACATGGCAGCATTCCTAGGTAAGAAGAGCATGAAGAATGCTTTACGTGCTTTGGGATATTTCTTTTTTATTTTAAAGTCTCCAAAAACTCATATCAAAAGTATGGTGGGCTTAGTTGATAAGTTAGTGTCATATCATGTCAGTATGCTAAAGTGGGCTTTTTTTTGTTTTGAGGGTCATTTTTTTTTTCATAAATCCCTTTACATTCACCTGCTTACCTTCCATTTTCTTTTCCCTTTACCATCTTCAATCATTACAGCAAATTCTTGACTTTATTTCTCTTGCTGCATGAAATAATATATTTCATGTGCCATAAAATCCTGCATGAGACTATAATATTGTGCAATATGTTTTCTTTAAAAAGAATGCTTTATGTAGTCTTTCACTGGCAAGCATGAAAAATGCATAGGGTCTGAGATAAATATTGATGTGTATAGACATCATCTTTCAGTCTAAAGGTTGGCATTATCATTAGGATCATGCCCTCCCCTGTTCCTATACACATATCAAGCTGGCAAATGGGAACACAGGTTTATAAAAAACAGACAGAAACCTTTTGTACTCATGTCCGGCCCTAATTCCCTTTTCCTTCAGAGACTAAAGCTCTCATTTAATATCCTGTCCTCTTTGTTCTGTGAGTGCTTCTCTCCGGGGGCTGTGGGAACCAGCCATACTCTCTGTCTTCCTCCAAATCAGCCTTGTTCAGTCGCTCAGCTGTGTCCGACTCTTTGCGACCCCATGGACTGCAGCACACCAGGCTTCCCTGTCCTTCACCATCTCCCAGAGTTTGTTCAAACTCATGTCCATCGAGTCGGTGATGCCATCACCGACTACATCAGGGTCTTTTCCAAGGAGTTGGCTCTTTGCCTCAGGTAGCCAAAGTATTGGAGCTTCAGCTTCTGCATTAGTCCTTCCAATGAATATTCAGTGTTGATTTCCTTTAGGATTGACTGGTTTAATCTCCTTGCAGTCCAAGGGACTCTCAGGAGTCTTCTTCAGCACCACAGTTCAAATTGCGGAGCTCATCTCCTCCAGGCCAAGGACTCCTCTGTGTCTTTCAGCAGGCTGGGACTTCCCTGGTGGTCCAATGGTTAAAGACTCCATGCTTTCTATGCAGAGGGCACGGGTTTGATCCTGGGTCTGAAAGTTAAGATCCCACATGCCGTGCAGTGCACCCAAAAAAAAGAAAAAAAGGTCAACCAATTATCACCATTGGCATTTTGTTGGGTCCAGTCAGTGATAGCTAAATCCTTCAACAGCAGTTTTCTGGACATGGTCCTTTTGGATACTGAAACTTCCACTCCAAGTGAGAGCTAATGATGATATTGTGTTTGACCTTTGTAGCACCTGTCCCCCAAAGAGGTGGCCTGTTATTTCATTGATTTATAACTTTCCTAACCCCAAAATTTTCTACTGGCTCTTACATGTTTCTTTAAAATTTTTGCTATAGGAAAAGGGAAGACCTATAAAATTCCCTGGAAAATCAAGGGAGATGGTTGGTCCAACCTGCACCACAAACAGAATCTCATTTGGTTCAGAAGGCAGAGAAACATGGGGAATGTTTCCTTGAGCCCCCAGGGGAAACGCTAGCCAGCTTGGTTTTGTCCTCACTGCCTTCAGTCTCCATGTTAGTCATTCAGTTGTGTCCAGTTCTTTGAGACCCCATGGACTGTAACCAGCCAGGCTCCTCTGTCCATGGTTTTTTCCAGGCAAGAATACTAGAGTGGGTTGCCATTCCCTTCTCCAAGGGATCTTTGCGACCCAAGGATCGAACCCGCATCTCCTGCACAGGAACTCAGTACTCACTCTTTTTTCCTATTCTTCATACCATCCTTCTGAAAAGATGTAATAAATGTACTCATGCTAAGGTGTAAATGACCTCTAAGGAGATATTTGCATCTAATAAAACACGAAGTCCCAAGAGTGACTCTGGGCTCACAGGGTCAGAGACCTTTCCCAGTTCGTCAGCAATCACACCACATAGGCAGGTTGGTACCAACTCATACCATCATCCCCACGGAGCACAGCAATAACAGTAATTAATGACAGTCCCTTAATATTCCAGGCACAATGCTAAGTGCTTTGCAAACATTACCTCTTTTAATCGTAATACACTGGAGACTTCCCTTACGAGGAAATGTCACAGGATGTCTGTCCTCCATGGGGCTTTAAAGAAACCAGTGAACATGTTAGAAGCCACAGATTACCCTTTGTATTCTTAAGACAAATTGATATGTCCCAATAGTCCTTAGTGCAACATCTAAAATATGCCGGTTTTCCCAGCTCACAAATTTATCCCTTTACAAAGCTGATGGTAAACTTGTTATAAAAGCAGTTCCAAAAACATAGTCATGAAAACAAGTTCCCCTCTTGCAGATGACATCTGTCAGCATCTGATTCTCCAGTCCTCCCCTGCTCCATCAAGAAGCAATTAAGTTTTTACTGGCTTTTGCTCTAAGGTATTGCAGCGTCCGGTGTTTATTATATTTCATCACTTTTAGTGCCATATGGTAGACACAAAACTGAGTAAGATTAGTGTTCAGTGAGAGTGAACCATCTATTATTTACTTATCTGGGAGGGAAAAAGAATCCTTTTCCTAATAATTCTTGCCTTGCACTGTGGCTGGTTTTGTCTCCCCAGGCCTGTCCCTTTTAGATCTCAGAGTATCGTTTCAGATGACGTAACTGACTATAAGAAACAGCCCGCATCCTGTGTGCTCACTCAGTTGTGTCTGACTTTTTGTGACCCCATGGACTGTAGCCTGCCAGACTCTTCTGTCCATGGGATTTTCTAGGCATGAATACTGGAGTGGGTGGCCATTTCTTTCTCCAGCAGGTCTTCCTAACCCAGGGATCCAGCCTGTGACTCCCGTGTCTCCTGCAGGGTAGGCAGATTCTTTACTACTGAGGCATGGAAGAAGCCCTAAGAAACAACAAAGACCTCATATAAGTCACTGCTTGTTGGCACCCATATAGATTATAATTTACAACCTACAAATGAGTTGGGGTGGTATTTATTAAAATCAGTTAGCAAAAATCTTGTGTTTTTTTTGATGGACTAAGCAAAGATCCAATAAATGCTCAGTGATTTTCTTTACAGAATTATTTATATTCTTTGTCCTAAATCTGTACTTTTATTATCTAAGACACATTTCTTTCAATTACTTATTTTAATTGCAGTTTAATTACTTTACAATATTGTGTTGGTTTTTGCCATACATTGACATGAATCAGCCATGGGTGTACATGTGTTCCCCATCCTGAACCCCTCTCCCACCTGCCTCCCCATCCCATCCCTCAGGGTCATCCCAGTGCACCAGCCCTGAGCACCCTGTCTCATGCATCGAACCTAGCCTGGTGATATATTTCACATATGATAATATACATGTTTCGATGCTACTCTCTCAAATCATCCCACCCTCGTCTTCTCCCACAGAGTTCTTTACATCTGCATCTCTTTTGCTGTAAGACACACTTCTTAATAGAAATATTTCTTCCCTGGAGAGGTTGTGAGGATGAAGTTAATAGCTGAATGATTTCGGTCACCTAACAACAGCCTCTCTCCCTCCTTCAGCCAAAACATACTGATTGTTATCTTTTACTGCTGTGATAAATAGGTATTCAATTCAGTTCAGTTCAGTTCAGTTGCTCAGTCGTGTCCGACTCTTTGCGACCCCATGAATCGCAGCATGCCAGGCCTCCCTGTCCATCACCAGCTCCCAGAGTTCACTCACACTCACGTCCATCGAGTCAGTGATGCCATCCAGCCATCTCATCGTCTGTCGTCCCCTTCTCCTCCTGCCCCCAATCCCTCCCAGCATCAGAGTCTTTTCCAATGAGTCAACTCTTCACATGAGGTGGCCAAAGTATTGGAGTTTCAGCTTCAGCGTCATTCCTTCCAAAGAAATCCCAGGGCTGATCTCCTTCAGAATGGACTGGTTGGATCTCCTTGCAGTCCAAGAGACTCTCAAGAGTCTTCTCCAACACCACAGTTCAAAAGCATCAATTCTTCGGCGCTCAGCTTTCTTCACAGTCCAACTCTCGCATCCATACATGACCACAGGAAAAACCATAGCCTTGACTAGACGGAGCTTTGTTGGCAAAGTAATGTGTCTGCTTTTGAATATGCTATCTAGGTTGGTCATAAGTTTTCTTCCAAGGAGTAAGCGTCTTTTAATTTCATGGCTGCAGTCACCATCTGCAGTGATTTTGGAGCCCCCAAAATTAAAGTCTGACACTGTTTCCACTGTTTCCCCATCTGTTTACTATGAAGTGATGGGACCAGGTGCCATGATCTTCATTTTCTGAATGTTGAGCTTTAAGCCAACTTCTTCACTCTCCTCTTTCACTTTCATCAAGAGGCTTTTTAGTTCCTCTTCACTTTCTGCCATAAGGGTGGTGTCATCTGCATATCTGAGGTTATTGATATTTCTCCCAGCAATCTTGATTCCAGCTTGTGCTTCTTCCAGTCCAGCGTTTCTCATGATGTACTCTGCATAGAAGTTAAATAAGCAGGGTGACAATATACAGCCTTGACATACTCCTTTTCCTATTTGGAACCAGTCTGATGTTCCATGTCCAGTTCTAACTGTTGTTTCCTGACCTGCATACAGGTTTCTCAAGAGGCAGGTCAGGTGGTCTAGTATTCCCATCTCCTTCAGAATTTTCCACAGTTTATTGTGATCCACACAGTCAAAGGCTTTGGCATAGTCAATAAAGCAGAAATAGATGTTTTTCTGGAACTCTTTTGCTTTTTCCATGATTCAGCGGATGTTGGCAATTTGATCTCTGGTTCCTCTGCCTTTTCTAAAACCAGCTTGAACATCTGGGAGTTCACAGTTCACATATTGCTGAAGCCTGGCTTGGAGAATTTTGAGCATTACTTTACTAGCGTGTAAGCTGAATCCAATTGTACAGCAGTTTGAGCATTGCCTTTCTTTGGGATTGGAATGAAAACTGACTTTTTCCAGTCCTGTGGCCATTGCTGAGTTTTCCAATTTTGCTGGCATATTGAGTGCAGCACTTTCACAGCATCATCTTTCAGGATTTGAAATAGCTTCACTGGAAATCCATCACCTCCACTAGCTTTGTTCATAGTGACGCTTTCTAAGGCCCACTTGACTTCACATTCCAAGATGTCTGGCTCTAGATGAGTGATCACACCATCGTGATTATCTTGGTCATGAAGATCTTTTTTGTACAGTTTTTCTGTGTATTCTTGCCACCTCTTCTTAATATCTTCTGCTTCTGTTAGGTCCATACCATTTCTGTCCTTTATTGAGCCCATCTTTGCATGAAATGTTCCCTTGGTATCTCTAATTTTCTTGAAGAGATCTCTAGTCTTTCCTATTCTGTTGTTTGCCTCTATTTCTTTGCATTGACCAGTGAGGAAGGCTTTCTTATCTCTTCTTGCTATTCTTTGGAACTCTGCATTCAGATGCTTATATCTTTCCTTCTCTCCTTTGCTTTTCACTTCTCTTCTTTTCACAACTATTTGTAAGGCCTCCCCAGACAGCCATTTTGCTTTTTTGCATTTCTTTTCCATGGGGATGGTCTTGATCCCTGTCTCCTGTACAGTGTCACAAACCTCAGTCCATAGTTCATCAGGCACTCTATCTATCAGATCTAGGTCCTTAAATCTATTTCTCACTTCCACTGTATAATCATAAGGGATTTGTTTTAGGTCATACCTGAATGGTCTAGCCGTTTTCCCTACTTTCTTCAATTTCAGTCTGAATTTGGCAATAAGTTCATGATCTGAGCCACAGTCAGCTCCTGGTCTTGTTTTTGTTCACTGTATAGAGCTTCTCCATCTTTGGCTGCAAAGAATATAATCAATCTGATTTTGGTGTTGACCATCTGGTGATGTCCATGTGTAGAGTCTTCTCTTGTGTTGTTGGAAGAGGGTGTTTGCTATGACCAGTGCATTCTCTTGGCAAAATTCTATTAGCCTTTGCCCTGCTTCATTCCACATTCCAAGGCCAAATTTGCCTGTTACTCCAGGTGTTTCTTGACTTCCTACTTTTGCATTCCAGTGCCCTATAATGAAAAAGACATCTGTTTTGGGTGTTAGTTCTAAAAGGTCTTGTAGGTCTTCATAGAACCGTTCAGCTTCTTCAGCATTACTGGTTGGGGCATAGACTTGGATTACTGTGATATTGAATGGTTTGCCTTGGAAATGAACAGAGATCATCCTGTTATTTTTGAGATTGCATCCAAGTACTACATTTTGGACTCTTTTGTTGACCATGATGGCTACTTCATTTCTTCTAAGGGATCCCTGACCGCAGTAGTAGATATAATGGTCATCTGAGTTAAATTCACCCATTCCAGTCCATTTTAGTTCGCTGATTCCTAGAATGTCGACGTTCATTCTTGCCATCTCCTGTTTGACCACTTCCAATTTGCCTTGATTCATGGACCTGACATTCCAGGTTCCTATGTAACATTGCTCTTTACAGCATTGGACCTTGCTTTTATCACCAGTCACATCCACAGCTGGGTATTGTTTTTGCTGTGGCTCCATCCCTTCATTCTTCCTGGAGTTATTTCTCCACTGATCTCCAGTAGCATATTGGGCACCTACTGACATGGGGAGTTCCTCTTTCAGTATCCTATCATTTTGCCTTTTCATACTGTTCATGGGGTTCTCAAGGCAAGAATACTGAAGTGGTTTGCCATTCCTAGAGCACAGATTCTATCAATAAATAGGTATTATTGATGCATAAACAGTAAAACTAAACAAAATGAAGAAGAATTTGGCCAAGCACCAGTCTACCACTGCAGTGAAGTGCTGCTATTTTGAGTTTGAACTTGAAGAACCCTATCAGATTCAAAATAAAAAATTTAACAAAGAAAATAAGCAATTACTCTCTAATATTTGTATTTTTTAACAGAGAGATAAATTAAAAAGAGCATCTCTATAGCAAAGAACTGTTTTAAGTATTAAAAACCACAGATGGGTGGGTTTTTTAAATCTTTTCTAAAACTGTAAGTAAAATTTTAAAAGTTTAAGGAAACTTTAAAAAGATCTGTTGAGCAGAATGTTAATGTGGTAAAAATTGGTTTGCATATATAAAGATAGCTTTGAAATTGCCCTACTGCCCAGAAGACCCTTTCAAGAAGCTATAATTAAATCACTACTTGGTTGTAAGTGGACTTCATAACAGAGTCTGAATCTGCCTCCATTTAAACCTCTTAATAAAATTGTTAACAGACCAGAAACTTTATTATTTCCACAACCATAAAATTTCAACTAGATCTTATTTTAAAAGGAAAGTATGCCATGTCTCAGTTGATTTTTTTTTTAAAGATTTATTTATTTGTTGGCTGTGCTGGGTCTTTGTTGTTGCTCTGGCTTTTTCTCTAGTTGCAATGAGCAGGGGCTACTCTCTCATGTGCGTGGGATTCTCATCGCAGTGGCTTCTTTTGTTACAGAGCACAAATTCTAGGTCCACGGTCTTCAGGAGTTGCAGTACGTAGGCGCAGTAGTTATGAAACAGAGGCTCAGTTGCCCCATGGCATGTGGGATCTTCCCAGACCAGGGATCAAACTGGTATTCCTTGCATGCAAGGAGTATTCTTAACCATTGGACCACCAGGGAAGCCCTCAGCTGATTTATAATGGAGTTAATAGGTGAAAAGGGCAAAGTGTGGTGTTTGGAATGCAATTCTGGAAGTTTTGGGTTGATTCCTGTCTTCAGAAAGATTTCTGCTTCCTGCTTAATTTCATTATCTATTCTTGATGAAATGATTTACCATCCAGATTACAAAAGAGAAGGCTAGAATAACTGGAGCCAGGGGAATGGTACACGTCCGGAGTTCACTGGCGAGAAATGAGTAACATAAAGAGTGGCAGGGACTGTGTCCCTGGGGGTACAGTGGCACCAACTACCTGGCTGGCCAACATGAAGAGCCATTTTGGTGTCTGCCTCAGCAGTGAGTCAGGGCTTCGGCCAGAGTTCCAGCACCATCCTAGCCCTCCAAACTGAATGACAGCCAGAGAGTTCCCAGAGTCATACCCCCCACTAGTCATTTTTAAAAGCACATTTGAAATGTATTTCAAATACATTTTGTCATATTTGCCTTGGTATTTTGTCATTCAGTTCAGTTCAGTCGCTCAGTCGTGTCCGACTCTTTGCGACCATCTCATCCTCTGTCATCCCCTTCTCCTCCTGCCTTCAATCTTTCCCAGCATCAGGGTCTTTTCCGATGAGTCAGTTCTTCGCATCAGGTGGCCAGAGTATTGGAGTTTCAGCTTCAGCATCAGTCCTTCCAATGAATATTCAGGACTGATTTCCTTTAGGATTGATTTTGTCATTATGCCCTGACTAATATCCACACACAGGTAACCAGCAAGTGTCTCCTGGATGGCCTGTGTCGAGATTTCTGGTCTAAATCTAATGGCTTCCTTTTCTGAAGATCACTTTGTGTTGAGGCGCTTATAGTGAATTTCTCCTCTCCCCACTTCTTCCTCCTATTTCCATCCCCAAAGTAATAGAAAAATTTTCATCTCCTAATGTGGACAGAGGAGCCTGGTGGGCTACAGTCCATGAGATCACAAAAGAGTCGAACACGACTTTGCGACTAAACAAGGGTAACTGTTGTCACTGTTAATAGACTTCTGAAAATATTGCACTGTAGCTCCCAACTGGATCTCTCAAACCATTAGGTTGGAAAACTATTATCAACTCAAGTATAATCTATTAATCTGATGATGAATCGTGGGCTAAATATAAATATACTAAAAGCTAAATCAGAGCCAAACAATTAACGATTTCATAAATTATGGTTTATTTCTATTTTGCTTCTAAAATCCAAATATTATCCAAGCTGTATACCACTCTTTCACCAAAGGTACTTGGAACTGAAAGTCAATTCGATGAACTAACTTCGTAGCTTGAAACTGTTAAATTCGGCAGACTTGAGAAATGCAAATTTGTGGATGGTTTCTTATTAATGGCTACTTGAGTCTGAGTGAACTCCGGGAGTTGGTGATGGACAGGGAGGCCTGGCGTGCCTGGCTGCAATTCATGGGGTCGCAAAGAGTCGGACACGATTGAGCAAATGAACTGACCTGAACTGAACTGAATATTGGCCAGTAATCAAGGTAGACTTTTAGCAAATAACTACCTACTGAATTGCTGTATAAATAGGATAATTCCCGAATTCCTAGTCATCTTCCCTGCTAAACCTTAATGTCAAAATAAATTGCCTTAGGAAGTGAAGTTGCTCAGTCGTGTCTGACTCTTTGCGACCCCCTAGACTGTAGCCTACCAGGCTCCTCTGTCCATGGGATTTTCCAGGCAATAGTATTGGAGTGGATTGCCATTTCCTTCTCCAGACCTTAATGTCAAAATAAATTGCCTTAGGAAGTAGTAACTGCCTTTCCTTATATTAGCTATAACATATTAATTGTAAGTGCTTTTTAAAAATCATTTGTAAACTAGGCTCTCCCAACTTTTTGTATAAATATGAAAATATCCCTGCAGTAAGCAATTAATAAAAGGGGATTCTTAGATTAATGGCTTGAGTATGGACTAGCTTCAAGGTCACTATTAGAAGCCAGATTTGAAATCTAAGTAACTTCCTTCATCTCTCTTCAGATTCTCTGATGACAATTTGGTTGAAAAGAGTGGGCTTTTAAAATGAGTAATTAACATCATTTGGAAGAATGAGCTTTCTTAATATAATCACAGTATGATTTTTAATACATACCAAACCCCCAGATCTGCTCTGTTAAAATACAGATCCCATGATTTTCTTACTGCCAGTGCCCTAATTTGGATGAACTATCTTTGTCCTTTGACAATGAACACCCACAGGTAGAATCAGAGGAGAGGGGGAGTAAACTAGTAACGCAGGGATTTGTATACTTGCTTTATCTTCCTTCCCATACCCAGGAATGATTTCTGGCACAGGCACCAGCAGGTTTGTCTAGACTGATAACCATGTCTTCTTCCCCATTTTTTCTTGCCCCGTCTGTCCTAACACTCTTCTCAATTAAAGGGTGATTGAATCAGTGAATTCTTGTGCCATGGGCCGGCTCTCTGCATCTGATTTGTCATGTGCCAAGCCTCTGCAATGCTCTCCTACGCCAGTCTGTCTTGTGCTGACCTTGTTTTTGAAAACTCTGGGAAAAACACTATTACCAGTCTATCATCTTGCCTCACCCAAGTAACATGTAACACTGCTGCTTCAGTTCCTCTCTGCTTTCCCCAGAGTAGCTAGAATAAAACATCTCAATAATCAGAAACATTGCCTGCAAGTTTTCTTTTAAAAATGGTCGTTTCAGAGATTTAAAAATGTACAATGGCAAGAAGTTTACTTTTGCACATTGTGGCTTTAGAATGCCATTTCCTAGTCTGGCTGTGTGATTTCAGTTTTTCAATTATAACATTTTGTTTTATTCCCAGCTCTTGTGGTAGCTGTTCTGCGCTTCATACAACTGAAACCAAAGGTTTTAAATCCGTGGCTGAATATTAGTGGCTTGGTGGCTCTCTGTCTGGCTTCCTTTGGAATGACCTTACTTGGTAATTTTCAGGTACTTCATTTGGCCTTTTTCATCTCCATCTCATGCTTCACCTATATGATTATCACAGCCAGTGAGGTATAGTCACTATGTGGCCCGTAAAATTCTCCATGAACTTTTAAACATTCTACAGTGGTTCCTGACATGCACAGGTTCTCCAGCAGTCAGCCTGTCTGATCATTGAGCCTCACCTCAGTCAGTTCAGTCGCTCAATCATGTCCTACTCTTTGCAAGCCCATGGACTGCAGCATGCCAGGCTTCCCTTGTCCATACATGGGAAAGTCCTCACTGTACCTCAGACATATAGCACAGCTGCTGGGAAATGCAGCTACTAAAATAGCTGTGTATTTTCTACAAGGGCTTTCAAAGTACTGTATACTTTTTTCATAATAAATTGTAACCTAATCTATCTTTCTAGAAAACTAATAGGACCATTGCCTTTCTATAATTAAACATTGAACATCCTTATTGGATGAAAGCTTGCATTTCAGATTAGCAGGCTCACGTGGGAGTTAGTTTGAAAATCCAGAATTTCTTTAGAATTTCTTTAGAATATGACGTGTATAAAGATGTACTAACCCTAACTCTTCTTCCCAGAAGTATAAAAATGCCAGGTCATTTAGGGACTTTCCTGGTGGCTCAGGTGGTAAATAATCTGCCTGCAATGCTGAAGACTCAAGTTTGATCCCTAGAGGAGGGATTCCTGGAGGAGGAAATGGCAACCCACTCCAGTATTCTTCCCTGGAAAATCCCATGGGCAGAGGCACCTGGCTGGCTACAGTCCACGGGATCGCAAAGAGGTGTACATGACTGAGTGACTAACACACACACCGAAGGTCATTTAAGCATAATTTCCCTTGTCAACACCATCACCCAACTCTTGACTTCATTTTTAAGTCATGGAGACCACTGCATTGTTACAGTGGTTGTCTGTTTTCCCTGCCTCCATTTCCTCCCCAGCATTCTCCAGCCCCCGCTAAATACTGCTACTAGAAACCTCCTTCTTGCAATTAAACGCTGATCCTAAACTTCTCCCTTGCCTACTGAGTGAAATCCAAATGGTGAAGGCATTCCAGACACTCAGCACTCCAGTGAGCATTTAGTAATGTTCTCACTGAAAATAGGGTAGTGGGTTTTCTAAGACTGACTCTTGCCCTGAGTCCTCAGTGCTGATAATCCATTAAATTAGTATCTCATTCCCCTGGACATGCCCTAGTACAGTATTTTTTTTTACTTAATGGGTCATCTGACAGGCATGCAATCTCACCAGTTCCTCTAATTATCCAAGGTCTCATCAACCTCAATAATGAGAAAGCTGCATTCTTAGAACCTATTGCCTTGGACAGTGAATTATCAGGAGAATATTTGAGAGTTTATCTGTTGAGCTCCAAAATGTTAGGACACAGAGCATTTGTTATTGAGATTTTGGTGGGAATCTTCCTTCCACTTATGCTTCTGTGCTACAAGGGCTGGCATGTTGTAAAATGCTCAATAACTATCATTTCTTTCAACTGGGTCTTGGATGGAAGTTACTGAGTAGCCATTTTATCTTTCACTTAAGTTCCCTAAAGAATTCCATTGATGGCGTTGTTTGATTGAACCACAAATATTCAAAACCATCAATGATGACACTACATGTTCTTCATAGAACATTTTCTGGAGTATCTACAGAGATTACATGGGAAACAAATAATGTAGCTGCCTGTACTCTTTTCGTAATTTTTTAAAATTTGACCCATGTAATTAAATATACCATCTATTTTTAAAATTAGATTTTTAAAATAAATAAACAGATTGTGTACAGCATGGAAAGCCAGTTTTCTAGAAGTAAAATTTGACTTAGGGAATCATTATTTAAAATGTTTTAAAAATATGTGTTTTGACCTGTGGGCTGGTGGTTTTTTTCAAAGAAGAAAAAAATCCTACTGCAAGACTGTATATTTTTTTAATCAGTGGACAATGATTTGAGCAGTTTACATCTCTGACTTCCAACTGAAACAACCCAAATGGGTCTCCTTTAACCTATTAACTGTATGAAGGTCTTGACCAGGAATCTTCAAACACTGTTGCCTTTTAATGGGTCTCCAGATATGGCGAAAGCTCATAAGTGCATTTTTCTTATTATAATGGGGGAGAAAAGGGAATTTCCTGGCAGTCCAGTAGTTAGAACTCCATGCTTCCCCTGCAGGGGGCATGGGTTCAACCCCATTAACAATAATTGGCTATATTACAGAAAATGGACAATTCTATAAGAATAGATAACAACCAGCATTGTTAGTTGTCCAGGCCAATGAAATCTTGACCTGCTTAGAATTGACCATGCTCAATCAGTAAATATACAGCCAGATTCTGTTCTCATTTCTTAATCTAGAGAACAGAGTTTGGGGTTTATGTCTGTAGAAACTTGACATTTCTCTTTTTATGGGTAACTTTCCTGTTTTTTTCCTTTTACTTTTCTCCAAAGCTTTTCTGGGAAAGAAATTCAAAAATTAAATTACCGCTGCCTGTTCATTCATTGGCTCATCTAAGCAAATGTTTTGAGGTTTGAGGGTACCAGTCATTTCCCTTCTTTCCCTCAGAGTTCAAACCAATGGAGAATAGACATAGAGAGCTAGTGGAGAGAAAGGATTTGGCTCTCTCTACAACCTGTTAGCCCACTCTTAGAACATCTCTCTACCTGTTTCGTTCTCCTTCATGTGTTCCATTGGCCTGTATGTGTTTTCTGAATGGGCCTCCACAGGTCATTGTCTGTTCATCCCTTAGCTCACAAATGATGAAGAAATCCATAATGTCGGAACTTCCTTGACTTTTGGCTTTGGCACGTTGACCTGCTGGATTCAGGCGGCATTGACGCTCAAAGTCAACATCAAGAATGAAGGACGGAAGGTTGGAATTCCACGAGTTATTCTCTCCGCGTCTATCACTCTCTGCGTGGTCCTCTGTATCCTTTGAGTGTGAAAAGGGTCTCTGCCAGTGAGATTAAAACACAGATGACTTGTCCGTGTAGAAGATGAGAACATTGCCATTCTTAGTTGCTTAGGATATACTGTCAGATCATCTCAGAATATTAGACAAAAACAAAAAGTAAAAGTAAAAACTGAAAACTCTCAGACCTACTTTTCATGCCAAAGAGGAGATGGATAACTAAAAATAGAACAAGCGCTGCCTGCTCAAAACTGTTTCAGTCTGTAGGAATGGTGTCATGCATCCTCCTTATCACAAATGGCGTAAGGCTTCCTTTTGTGAAATAGATAGAATGCATAATCCAAGAGAGAATTGTGCTTTATTTCTTCCATCTTGACAATATTTTTTTCATTTGTGACTTTATCATGGCTCTGTTATTTCATTTAATTTATTAAACTGTAAAAATGAATTTTGAGAGACAAAAATACATTTCTATCTTTCAGAAAAACAAATAAGCTTTTCTGGAAAAGAAATTCAAGATTTAGATTAGCACGGCATGCACTGTTATCCCAAAAAATTTTGAGATTTTGATGTGCTATTTCCCTTCCTCCCTTGGAGTTTGAACCAATGGAGAACAGTCACAAGGAGCCAAATGGGTGCCAAATAGGTGTGAAGAAATCAGCCTTTATTCCTAGTAAATTTGGAAAGAATTGTGCAGGTCTCCTATCTCACACGTTAGAATTCAACTTATCCACCCAGTAACAAGTAGAGAAATCAGGGAAAGACAGAGAACAGCACTTCATTCAATTGAACCCCAAATAGATTGCAGAGAGACTAGTCTAGGGTGGAGCACAGTGACCCCACCTACTATAGCAGAGCCCAGTGGAAGCAGGCCAGTTCCAAGCCCACCAATCAGATCAGTCAATCATTCCTAAGTGTTCACTCCAATAGGTCCTCTGGAAACCATGGAGAAGGGAATAAGGTTCCTAGATGGCAAACTGTAAACTAACACTGTTACAGTCTTCATGAATAGCCAGTATTTACTGGGCACTTATAATGTGCTAGACATTATTCTAAGCAACTTTAAATATGTCTACGCTTTTAATCCTCACTTAACAAGAATAGTAACAGAGGTTAGTTACCCAAGATCACACATGGAATGTGTCAGTTTGTTTTAAACTCAGGCTCAGTTCTTTTACTTAGAGTGGCTTTAAAATATGAAAACATTTAGTGTTCAAAGATGTACTTTAGTTAGTGGATTATTTAGAAGTGTTTATTTCTTCTTCCTTTCCAAACTGCCATTCAGTCATTTTAGGGGTTTTCTGAAGTTCTATGGTCACATTAGATAAAGAACATCAAATGACTTGAAATTCAAGCCAAAAAAGTTGTTTACTACTAGTAATTTGAGTGAACAAGTCAAAATTATTTTGAGTAAACAGGTCAGAATTCTGCCAGTGTGAGATCTGAAGATGTATCCCTTCCCTATTAAGTAATAATAGTATTGTTTTGGCAATATTTTGAACCCTCAGTCAGAAGAGTATGTGAGGGTTTTGAATTATTTTTAATTTTGAGCTTATACTAAACAATTCTGATCCATGTTATTTCTGAAGACTTGGAACGATTTCTTGATTCCCTGATGAATGGATTCACGTCTAGTCAGGAGAGCAAAGTTTAGCTGAAGTAGTTCTTACATACTTTTTTACTCTCTGAAAATTAACCAAGATTTTAAGTCTAAGTTCTGAAGGTAGAACTAATTCTAAGGGAACATTTCTGACTTTCTAAATAACTTTATTTAGTCCTTGACCTCTTAGCCTTTCACTAGAGCATGGGTCCCCAACCTTTTTGGCACCAGGGACATTTCATAGAAGACAGTTTTTCCATGGACTAGAGTGGTGGAGGGGAGGCTGATGGTTTCAGGATGCTTCTCATCAGGAGTGCCAAACCTAGATGCTTTGGACAGGCAGTTCACAATAGGGTTCACGCTCTCATGAGAATCTAATGCCTCCGCTGATCTGATAGGAGGTGGCGCTCAGGTGTCATGAGAGCAATGGGGAGCAGCTGTAAACAAAGATGAAGCTTCGCTCCCTTGCCTGCCACTCACCTTCTGTTGTGCAGCCCCGTTCCTAACAGGCTATGGACCAGCAGCAGTCCATGACCTGGGGTTGCAAACTCCTACAATCAAAAATATTGTGAACCTTTCTTCTTCCAAGCGCCTACCTTTATGTATCCTGAAGTGTGTGTGTGTGTGTCTGTCTGCATATACTTCATATATATTCAGGCATAGACATATCATCTGTTCCTTTGGTTTCTTAGTTGCCTATTTTTATTTGGGCACAAGTTTAAATACAATACCAGGAATGAAACCAGCCTACATAATATTGTCTGAAAAACAATAATAAAAATTAGAGAGAGGAAGGAATGCCACTGAAACATTGTTAGTAGCATTGCAAAGACAAACACAGCTTATATGGATGTAGTTCACTCTTTGGTAAGTACACATTGTTCCATAGTCATTTGCAGTGTCTTTTAAAAATATAACATTATTTTTCGGGCCAAATAATTACTTTGGAATTGTAAGTCTTTAGCTAGTCTCACAGTTTATTAGGTCGCCATGGAGAATACTGGTCAAATGCATGGGCAAGGAGTCAGAGTTCTTGTGTTTGAACCCCAGTTCCACCAGTTAATATGTGTGTTACCCATTTGGCCTCCATTTCCTTATATTAAGGGCTTCCTTGATGGCTCAATAGGTAAAGAATCTGCCTGCAATGCAGGAGACTTGGGTAGGAAATGGCAACACACTCCAGTATTCTTGCCTGGAAAATTCCATGGATGGAGGAGCCTGGCAAGCTACAGTCCATGGAGTTGCAAAGAGTCAGACATGACTGAGCGATAGAAGGCTACAGTCCATGGGGTCTCAAAGAGTTGGATACAACTGAGCATGCACACGTGCCCCTGTACTCCCTAATTTTTTTTAATCTACTTATTTTTAATTGACAATTAAATAATTAATTATAATTGCTTTCAACAGTATGTTGGTTTCTGCCATACATCAACATGAATCAGCCATAGGTATACATATGTCTCCTCCCTCTTGAACCTCCCTCCCACCCCCTTGAGATTGTCACAGAGCCCCGGTTTGAGTTAACTTGAGCCATACAGCAAATTCCCACTGGCTGTTTCTTTTACACATGGTGGTATAGATGTTTCCATGCTATCCTCTCCATTCGTCCCACCCTCTCCTTCCGCTTCCCCCGCTGTGTCCGCCACGTCTGTTCCCTATGTCTGCGTCTCCTCTGCTGCCCTGAAAATAGGTTCATCAGTCTGTGCTCCCTACTTTAAACAAACTGAAGATAATAGGATGTTGTGAGGATCAAGCTAGGTGCTCCATGAAAGCACCTAGAAGCATGTCTGGCACAAAGGAAGGGCAGCATGATGTATTATTTATGTAGATAGAGCTCAGCTGGTCCTGTCAAGTTCTTTGGCTCTTTTCTGTTACCTGTCTCTGCCCAGAGAAGAGCCCAGCCTTAACGTGGCCGACAGAGGTACTTTCCTTGACCACTTCTCCCCAGACTTCATCCTCATGGCGCAAGGCATCCACATGTACGCCGCCAGGGTCCAGTGGGGCCTGGTCATGTGCTTCCTGTCTTACTTTGGCACCTTTGCTGTGGAGTTCCGGCATTATCGCTACGAGATCGTCTGCTCCGAATACCAGGAGAACTTCCTAAGCTTCTCAGAAAGCCTGTCTGAAGCTTCCGAATATCAAACCGACCAAGTGTAACCCTTCAGCTTTTCCTTGCTGGGGAGGTGGGTGTGGCAGCGAGGGAAGGGCCAGGACACACCCATAGGACTTGACACATAACCTCGTGACACACCACACACACACACACACACACACACACACCCGCAGAAACACACATTCGTGGCCACATTTGCCAAATGAGCTTTTCAGGGCGAGTTATTTAACGAAAAAGCACAAGCCCTGTGTGTCGAAACACATGCTGTTACACTGAAAATATAACGCACGACAGAGCAAGAAGCTTGTGCATGATCACGTCTTTTCCCCTCTCTCCCAACACCCGCGTTCTTATTGTCCTCTTCACGTACTCCAGCCACCGTGATCACCCTACCTTGGGTAGGGCAGGCCAAACGTGACGTGGGAACAACGCCAACTCCCAACGTTGCCTTCAGACCCAAAGGGCTTGGAACCAGCTCATGAAGAAATTGTGAATCTGGCTCTTGAATGGACCGAGTATCATTTACTTGGACAGGCACTGTATAGAGATGTGACCCTCGTAACCTGCAGACGATGTGGGATCAAGGATGGAACTTTCCCAAAGAAACTCCCTTCATCACCGTTCAGCGGTTGGCTGACCAGATTTGACGCTATAAGCTGTGAGAGGGAAGCCCACCACATGAGTTGGACTTCCTGTGACTGAGAAATATTTCCCAGTGTGAATATCTGCAGGACCAAGGTCTGCCAGGCATGGAGAGATGGGGGCAGCCAGGCTGTGGTTTCGTTTTTGCTTCCATAGTACGCTATGTTTGGTTTTTATTTTCTACTTCATGATTTGCCTTTTTTTTTTTTTTCCGTAAGTAACTACCATGGGTCTTTCGAGGTCTCATGGATAAAGAAGGTTTAGACCAAATGCCAGAAATAAACTTGTTTGGGGTTCAACCATGATAAAGCGGGGGGGAAAGGTCACATGTAGGCTCAATTTTATGTTTGAAGCTAAGAATATTCACAGAAAAGCACAAAGGTAAGAAAAAGAACTCCTTCTGGACATTTGTCAAAGATAGGAGTTTTAGAGCATCTTGTTGGAGGTTCACATAAGAGGGGAGTTTCTCAAATGTACCTATCGCTTAAATTTTGTATTGGGGTGGGGGAGGTTAAGGGCTTTTCATACTCAGAATTTGTAGGAGCCAATTAGAAGGGTACCCTCCCCCAAACAAACAAATTGGTTCAGCTGGTCCCCTACAACCCAGCATGCAGTTTCCACCTGCAAAGAGTTTAGAACTCAAACTGTAGGCCTGGGCTTTATAGAGGCTGTGTTTCATAAAAATGAGCAGAATTCTAAATTCAAAATGTCTTGGAGTGGGCCAAGCTGACAGACGCTGTGAGTGCACTTTGTTTCAAGAAATCCCCAAATTCACTTCGCAGGGACTTGAGATTTCAAGGACTATAATGTGAACAATGTTTTTTAATTAAACACAAACTCTGAGCTTCTTGAGGAGGGGGTTCAATGACTTTTCACTTCTGTATTTATCCCCACTTCTTAGCACAGTGCCTGGCACACATTAGGTGCTCAACCAACGTCTGTTGACTAGAATTCCTGGTAATTTAGAGTAGGAAAAGGGTGTATCAGAGAAAGACTCAAAGATGAATGAGAGAGAAGATAACCGTTTCCTGCAAGATAGGAATGGAAGAAATCATGAGGCGGTGCAGGGAGAATGCCTCTAACAGCCAAGTAAAATGTGAGAAAAAGAGTGTTCTCCTATTAGAAAGGCGTCTGACTGTAAATAGTCCAAGGTGACATTTGTTATTTTTGAATACTGCTTTGGAAGGTTTTTTTTCATTTTTATATTTTAAAAATTTTATCAAAGAACAAAGATGTATGAAGTTTTCTTTTACTCTACACAATCCAAGTTAAATAGCTTTTGGTGATGCACTGTACACTTTTTAAGAGTATATCTAATAGCACATTTTAACAGAATCAAGCAATGACTGGCATTATTCATTGAGATCTGATCGCTAAATAAAATTCTTTTATGCAGAATTGTGATTTTTTTTTTTTTTTGGCCTCTTCAAAGAACATTTCTTCTCTAATACTGAAGCATAGGTAAACCCAATGAGACATTATGTTGAAAATGAACTTCAGTGTTACACCGATAGCATATTTCTAGGGTGTTTGGCAACACTAACAACCAAGTCTCTAATTCTCCAGACACCAACTGGGTGTCTTACAATTCAGTTCAGTTCTGACACTACCCAAAGTTATTGTCAGACTCCACCAGCTTAAAGGCTCAGCCCCATAAAATTGCCCTCACTTCCTATGCTGGTCACAAGCGTCAGGTCCCCAGATTACCTTAGGTTCAACCTGGTCATAAAATTGGAGGGCTCCCACAACTCCCTACCCCTCCCTTCAGTGGTTTCCTGAGAACAGCTCACAGAACTTGGGAAGACAGTTTACTTCAATTTGCTGGTTTATCACAATAGATATCACTTGGGTTTTCCTGGTGGCACTGTGGATAGGAATCCGCCTATGAATGTAGGGGACACAAGTTCGATCCCTCATCCAGGAAGATTCCACATGCCTCAGAGCAACTAAGCCTGTACGCCACAACTACTGAGCCTGCGTGCTGCAAGGACTGAAGCCTGTGTGCCTAGAGTCTGTGCTCTGCGACGCGAGAAGCCACTGCAATGAGAAGCCCATGCATCACAACTGCAGAGTGGATCCCAGTCTCCCAGGTGCAGCAACAAAGACCCAGTGCTACCAAAGATAAAGAAACCAATTTTTTTTAAAAAAAAGCTATAGCTTCAGAACAGCCAAGTGGAAGAGATGCAAAGGACAAGGAAAGCGAGGGACTCAGGGGCACGCCATCCTCCCAGGGTTCAATGTGCTCACCAACACAGAAACTCTCTGAATCTCAACTGCTGAAGTGGGTATGGACCTTCCCCTTCAGCCCCCTCCCCAACCTCTGCCTGGAGGTCCAGCAGGAGATCTGGCCACTTGGTCTTCCTGGTGACCAGCTTCACCCTGAGGCCATCTAGAGGCCCCCACCCATAGTGATCTCAGGAGCATCAACTCAAGTGTGGCCAAAGGGGCTCATTATGAAAAACAAAAGCTCCCCCTATCACTTGCAAAATCCCAAGATAAAATTTTGTATCAGAGCACACAGACCCTTAAAGACCCAGATGACAGAACCTCCTAGGAGTTAAGGCCACAGTATTCATCTAGGACAAGAGCAGGGAGCCTGCATTTGGAGTGAGCATTCTTAGAGGAGCTAATGCAGATGACCCAGAGAACACAATAGGAAATACACTACTCTGTGTTTCTGGTAATCCAGCTAAGTCTCTTGAAAAGTACCCTTCTTGGTTAGGAGAGAAATATTTTAAAAAACAACATTCAAGGTTCAATAGTTTTTGATTCAGTGGAGAACTGACAGTGAGGTCAAGTTGTGTTACTCGTGTTATTTATTGGATTTTCCTTGCACATGGTACGGAAAAGCAAAACTTGCATATCCTGAAATTTGCAATTTGCTAGTTATCGTGGAGACTGGTACATCACTGCTTATTTTTGTCCTTAGGCACTGTGTCAGGATGAATTAGGTTTTTGCCTTCCCAAAATAAAACTAACTAAACTAAAGTTTATTTCTCGTACTAGGTGTCTATCCTGGATGAGCAGGGAGGCTCTGCTCATCATTATGACTCAAATACTGGCTGATACAGGCTTCCTCTTTCTTTTCCCCTAGCCACAACTACGGACCATGTGGGATCTTAGTTTCTTGACCAGGGATCGAACTCAAGCCCTCCTGCTGTGGAATCGTGGCGGCTTAACCATGGGACTGCCAGGGAACTTCTAAGTCTTCAACTTGACATTGCCTCCATAGCTGCTGACAGCCAAGAAGATGTGGGAGACTGCTCACTGGTCTTAAAACCACTATGAAGGGACAAACATCACGTAGCTTACATTTCACTGGTGAGAGCAAATCCCCATAGCCAAGAGTGGCCCTCTGGCCATGTGCCCAGAGTAGGAGAAGCCTCTGTGAACAACCTTGTACTTACTGCCACAAGATTCATATTTAGGGTTTTTAGGGGGGTTGGGGAGAAGGCAGTGGCACCCCACTCCAGTACTCTTGCCTGGAAAATCCCATGGATGGAGGAGCCTGGTGGGCTGCAGTCCATGGGATCACTAAGAGCCGGACACAACTGAGTGACTTCACTTTCACTTTTCACTTTAATGCACTGGAGAAGGAAATGGCAACCCACTCCGGTGTTCTTGCCTGGAGAATCCCAGGGACGGGGGAGCCTGGTGGGCTGTCATCTATGGGGTAGCACAGAGCTGGACACGACTGAAGCGACTTAGCAGCAGCAGCAGCAGGGGGGTTGGAGGTGGGATGTTATTGATTTACTTTTATTGAAATCTAATTGATTCACATTAAGTTTTAAAGACTTTTTGAGTTACTGTCCTTCCTTTGAAATGGGAGAAGAATTGTTAAAGAACTCATCACAGAGACTTCCCTAGGTTTCTAGTGGCTAAGACTCCGCGCTCCCGGTGCAGGGGGCCCAGGTTTGATCCCTGGTCAGGGAATGAGATGCCACACGCTGCAACTAAGAGTTTGCATGCCACAACTAAAGATCCCACATGCCACCACCAAGATGGAAGATCTTGCATGCTGCAACTAAGACCCAGTGCAGCCAAAAAAATGAGACTCATCATGATACAGAAATGGAGGAAGGAGGCCAACTGTGGGGTTAGTTAAACACCTATTACAAGTGTGAAGAACCATCCAAACAGCAGCTAAATGACAGAAGTGCAATTCCACCAAGTCTAAGGACTCTCAGCCACATTTAAAATGTGTCATGTCCTCCAAAGTAGTGGGAAGTTTGGAGAAAGAGAATTCCACATATGAAACAAGTTGATTTTCACATGGTATAGAAAAGCAAAACTTGCATATCCTGAAATTTGCAATTTGCTAGTTATCATGGCAACGATAACTAGTTCTCTATCTGTTCAGATTCCCTATTAACATTCCTCAAAGTGAGGGTTCCAAGAAACACTAAACATCCATATCTGAAGCGCAAGGAAGGGAAGGTGAGTGAGAAGGTTAGGTCCGTCGCTGGAAAAGCAAAGATCTTCTCATGAGCATAAATATTGTTTTATTTCTCCTATCTTAAAAAGTAAACAGGGACTTCCCTGGTGGTCCAGTGGTTAAGAATCCACCTGCCAATGCAGGGAATATGAGTTCAATCCCTGGTCTGGGAAAATCCCACATGCTGCAGAGCAACTGAGCCCATAACCACAACTACTGAGCCTATGTGCCCTAGAGCCACGCTCTGCAACAAGAGAAGCCACAGTGAGAAGCCGGTGCACCGAAACAAGAGGAGCCCCGGACTGCTGCAACTAGAGAAAGCCCCCAGACAGCAATGAAGACCCCGCTCAGTCATAAATAAATAAATTTTAAAGCAAACAAAGAAACAACAAAAGGTCCATATTTGCTGTTCCCAGCCCCTCTCCCACTTTTTTTTTATTGAAATACAGTTGATTTACAGTGTTGTGTTAATTTCTGCTGTACAGCAAAGTGACCTCAGTTATCCATATATATATTTTTTTCATATTCTTTTCCATTACAGTTTATCACAGGATACTGAATATAGTTCCCTGTGCTACACAGTGGGACCAGTTCTTTACTGAACCCACGCCAATCACGCTGTTGCTTGTACCACTTCACTGGGCCTGCTTCCCTCAAGTTCTCCTTGTCATGTTGTAGACACAGTTCGTTCTTTCAATAGTTTACACAGCTTCACAACTGGATCACCCACACTTTCTTCATGTGGCTTCCAGAACATCACACTCTTAGTCTCCTTCCTGCTCCTGTCCACTCCTCAGACCCCTTTCCTGGGCCACCTTCTCCCAGACATCCTAACATCGGATGAGCATCCTAACACAGGTTCCGTGGCTCGGGCCTTGGAACTGTTCCTTCTCGTCTATGCTCCTGCTCTTGGTGACTTCGTCCAGTCTTCCAGTTTGGACTGTTGCCATCTACTCACCTCTCGCAGCTTCTCCAGCCCAGACCTTTATCCTAAATGCCAGGCCTATATATTCAACTACCTTTGTGGCATCTCCCCTCAAGGGCACCTCAAGTTTAACAGTCCTGATCTGATCCCTTTAAAGTCATCCTTCAGACATGTTCCCGTATAAGTTAAAGACAACTCATCTTTGTGTTGCCAGACTGAAACCTTGAAGTCATTCCTATCTCTTCCTTCTCTCACACCCACATCTGTCAGCAAATTCATTCTGCTTTATCTTCAAATTATAGTAGATACCATCTGGTCCAAACCACTTCCATCTCTCCTGGATTTTTATAATAGCCTATAAAAACTAGTTTCTCTGCCTTTTCATTTGCTCCCTTCAGACCGTCCTCAACACAGCATTCAAAATGATCTTAGATCATCACACTCCACTTACTCCTCCAACGGCTTCTCTTTTACTTAGACTAAAAGCCCAATTCACTGAAATGTCCTACAAAGGCCAATAGGACCTGCCTCATCACCTTAAAAAAAAAAAAAATTATGTGACTGCAAGCCAGGTCTTAGTTGCAGCACCTGGGATCTTTATTGCCACATGAGGGATTAGTTATGGCATGTGGGATCCAATTCCCTGACCAGGGATGGAACCCAGGCCCCCTGCATTGGGAGCGTGAAGTCTTAACTGCTAGACCACCAGGGAAGTCCTTGCCTCTCTACTTTTCATTCTCTCTGATCTAGTCCCTCTGACTCCATATGTTCCCCTAAGAGCCAGGCATGCTCTGACCTCAGGACCTTTGCATTTGTTAAAACCTCTGGCTTGACAGTCTTCCCCCAGATGTTTAAAACTCTCACCTTCTTCGCCTCCTCAAGTGTTACTTTCTCACCGGGGCCTCTCTGGCCTCTAGAATCCACCCCCTTCAAGTCCACTGTCCCTCTTTTCAGCTTTATTTTGCTCCACAGCATTTTATAAAAAACATGGTCCTATAATTATGAAAATGTTTAACATGCATAACACTAACACATTTTACTTATTTTATTATCGCATCCTCTCTACCCCTAAAAGGCAAGCCCCATGAGAGCAGGGATTTTTGCCTGCCACATACCTGGTTCCTAGAACAGTGCCTGGCACACAGTTAAGTGCTTAGCAAGTATTTTTTAAGTAAGTGGCTGTTAGCGACAACCCTGCCCCCTCTTTTAGTTTTATTTTCATTCTTCTTTTTCTTTTTTTTTTTTTTAATAATTAGTCTTGTAAATACGAGCTACTCAGTGCTCAAGACACTTAGGAAACAATGGTAACAGGGTCAGATTTCAGAGGATGCAATTGTTCCTCCACTTCTCTTAGCAAACAGCTTTCCTGTGTCTTAAGGAGGAAATTCTAGATTATAAAAAGGGTTATTTCTTATGATGTCTGCAGCAAGTAGGACACATTAAATACCCAGGTTCTAATTAGGACCTGAAGTAATCTTCATGCAAGCTCTGTGTCAGAACCTGATTTTCTCTTTTGGAGCTTCAAAAATAAAATCATTATTTTTGGATAACTGGGTATTTACCTGAAGAAAATTGCTTCTATTTCATGGCTTTAAGACAGGAAGCTGAGATGAGCCTGCAAATCATACTCAGATTAAAAAAAAAAATTTTATTCCCCCCCACCACACACACCGTATGGAATGTGGGATTTTAATTCCCTTGACAGGGATTGAACCCGAAACCCCTTCATTGGAAGCATGGAGTCTTAACCACTGGACTGCCAGGGAAGTCCCATACTCAGATTTTTTAAATTTAGCTTGTCAAAAACTCTCCTTACAGATACTGTTTGGGTCAAGATAAAGAAAAGGGTATAAGTTAGAACTAAGAGATTTATTTAACAGTCAACACCTAACACCTCTAGGTGTCTGTAAACCAAGTTTAGATGTGTGGCCAAGGATCATTCAGAGAGGCTGGCGGAAAAGCGCCTGGATTAAACCTAGGAACCAAGTGGATCCAGGGATTAGAAGCGCTCCAGAGATTTCCCCAGGAGTCTAGTTACGGCTCCAAGCTTCTACTGCATGGGGTCCAGTTTCCATCCCTGGCCAAGGAGCTAAAATCCCACAAGTCACAGGGTGCAACAACAACAAAAAATAAATAAATTTTTGTCTTTAACTTAAATCAAAAAAAAAAAAAAAGAAGTACTCCCGAGACTACCCACTGATTTGCTTCTCAAATAGCCCTGGAGGCGCTTTCTCAAAATACAGCAAACTTCCACATACTGTCTATTAGTATTATCATCACTTGCCCCTGGAAAGCTTTAAACCCTACCCTTTTCTAGTATGAAACCTGAGAGCACGATGCCTATTATTACTGGGTGTCTATTTCCATCTCATTGCATTGTATTCTGTAGGTAACAATGAACTCCTGGAATTTCAAGCACAGGCTGTTAGGAATGGAAAGAACAAATTTGTTAGGTGCTGTGAAAAAGACAGTGGGTGTGATTTGTTACTCCAGAAGGGTGAAGTGTTAGTCGCTCAGTTGTGTCTGACTCTTTGTGGCCCCACCAGGCTTTTCTGTCCATGGGAGTCTCCAGGCAAGAATACTGGAGTGGGTTGCCATTCTCTTCTCCAGGGGATCTTCCTGACCCAGGGATTAAACCCGGGTCTCACGCAGGCAGATTATTTACCATCTGAGGCACCAGGAAAGCCCCAGGAGGGTGAAGGGAAAGGAAAAAACAAAGACATTCTGAGGTTTCAAGCCTGGATGATTGGGGAGGTGGGGACACTGCGAAAACGGAGGAAGACAAGAGGCCGCTGTTTGGAGGGAGGAAAAGGGAGCCTGTGATACAATCCTGCTGGTCATCCCCTCCCCCCAACCTCCCCAACCCCCTACACTTTTGAACACGGGCCCTTTAAATCCATTGCACTGAAAGGGACAAGTCGTCTGTCCACTGCTTGACACCGTATGACTCACTTGGCGACTTTCCAGTTCCTGTGGCTGCCTAGCAAATTACCGCAAAATGTAGTGGCATAAAAACAACTGTGTATTATGCTCACCGATTCTGCGGGTCAGGAATTCAGACAGCGCACAGCAGGGACAGCTCATTTCTGCTCCATGAGGTCTGAGGTCTCAGCTGGAAGCCTTGAGGGCTGAAGGCTCAAAGCCTCTGAAGGCTGGTTTATTCATATGTCTGCAGATTGAGGCTGGCTGTCCGCTTGGGACCTTTTTTTGAAAATATTTACTTGGCTGAACTGGGTCTTAGTTTATTTATTATTATTTATTTATTTATTTGGGCTTCCCTGTTGGCTCAGAAGGTAAAGAATCTGCTTACAATTCGGGAGACCCAGCTTTGATCCCTGGGTCGGGAACATCCCCTGGAGAAGGGAATGGCAACCCACTCCAGTATTCTTGCCTGGAGAATCCCATGGACAGAGGAGTCTGGTGGGCTATAGTTCATGGGATCACAAAGAGTGACTAACACTTTCACTTTATTTGACATGAAGGATCTTTAGCTGTGGTATGTGAATTCTTAGTTGCAGCATATGGGATCTAGTTCCCTGACCAGGGATTGAACCCAGACCCCCTGTAGTGAGAGCTTGGAGTCTTAGCCACTGGGCCACCAGGGCAGTCCCAGCTTGGGGCCTCCTTTCCTCTCCCCAGGGGCCTCTCCACCTGGGCTAATTTGGGCTCTCACAGCATGGTAGCTGGTTCCCCAAGGCAAGTCTCCAACCCCTAGCTCCTGAAAAAAGTCTATAGAGGCTGTATCCTTCTCACAGTCTAGCCTGGAAAGTCCGAGTGTCACCTCTGTGGGCCTCTTTCGGTTGGAGCTGTCATAAGCGCCCACCCAGACTCAAGGAGGGAACAAAGGTCGCCACCTTCTTGGTGGGAGGAGTGTCGACGTCATATTGTTGAAGAGCACGGTGGAGCAACAGCAGTGAGAATGAAAGGGTAAGGGAAGGCTTCCTGGAGCAACAAAATAGTGTGTCTGACTCCAGACCAGAAGGTTGTATGTTTACATCATGTTGGGGTCAAAGTGTTATTTTTGGTATGACAGTATGGGGCTTCCATGATGGTTCAGATGGTAAAGAATCTGCCTGCAATGTGGGAAGACCCAGGTTCGATCCCTGGGTCAGGAAGATACCCCAGAGAAGGGCATGGCAACCCACTCCAGTATTCTTGCCTGGAGAATCCCATGGACAGAGGAGCCTAGTGGACTACAGTCCATGGGGTCACAAAGAGTCAGACATGACTGAGCAATGAACACACAAGGAACCTCAAAAGTCTTTCCCTCCAAGGGATTTCCCTGGTGGTCCAGTGGCTAAGATTCCAAGCATGCAGTGCAGGGGTCCCAGGTTCGATCCCTCCTCAGAGATCTAGATCCCTCATGCTGCAACTAAGAATTCACGTGCCTCAACTAAGAATTCACATGCTGCAACTAACACCCAGTGCAGCCAAAGAAACACATTAATTAATTACAAAACAAGTCCTTCCCTCCAAGGAAGCGCAAATAAACTGGCAAAACCTGTCAGAATCAACTTTTTCAAAATCCTGGAAAGTAAGTAAAACCTTGCAGCAGCCCAGAGGGAAAGGTGTATGGCAAAAACAGCTGAATCTCAGTAAAAACAGAGAGGATGGTGGTGTTTTAACTCTCTTTGGTCCCAGCCCTGCTCCCAGGCTCAAGGGTGGCCTTGACAGTAACAGCCTGTATTTCTGGTACAGGTAAGAGCAGAAAAATGGACCCCATTTGTTGAGAGTTGTGGCTGTTCGCTTTGAGCTATGTGTTAGTTCAAGCAGCAGTTAAAAAAAAAAAAAGCATAGGCTGCTTGTTGAAGTTTATTTTTTCACAGTCTGGAGGCTGGCAAGTCCAAGATCAAGGTTCTGGCCAATTCAGTTTTCGGTGAGGGCTCTCTGGGGTCTCTTCCTCCTCTTGTAAGGACATAAATCCCATTGGATTAGGGCCCCCCTGTGTGTGTGTGTGTCTTAGTCGCCCATTTGTGTCTGACTCTTTTCAACTCCATGGACTGTAACCCACCAGACTACTCTGTCTACGGGTTTCTCCAGGCAAGAATATTGGAGTGTATAGCCATTCCCTTCTCTAGAGGATTTTCCTGACCCAGGGATCGAACCAATGTCTCCTGTATTGCAGGCAGATTCTTTACTGAATGAGCCGCTAGGGAAGCCCAGGGCCCCACCCTGATGACTTGATCTAACCTTCGGTTTCAGTTCAGTTCAGTCGCTCAGTTGCGTCCGACTCTTCGCAACCCCATGAACTGCAGCACGCCAGGCCTCCCTGTCCAATGCCAACTCCCAGAGTTTACTCAAACTCATGTCCGTTGAGTCGGTGATGCCATCCAGCCATCGCATCCCTCTGTCGTCCCCTTCTCCTCCTGCCCCCAATCTTTTCCAGCATCAGGGTGTTTCAAATGAGTCAGTTCTTCACATTGGGTGGCCGAAGTACTGGAGTTTCAGCTTCAGCATCAGTTCTTTCAATGAATATTCAGGACTGATTTCCTTTAGGATGGACTGGTTGGATCTTCTTGCAGTCCAAGGGACTCTCAAGAGTCTTCTCCAACACCCCAGTTCAAAAGCATCAATCCTTTGGCAATCAGCTTTCTTTAGAGTCCAACTCTCAAATCCATACGTGACTACTGGAAAAACCATAGCCTTGACTAGACGGACCTTTGTTGGCAAAGTAATGTCTCTGCTTTTTAGTATGCTGTATAGTTCACTTCCCTGGTGGCTCAGACAGTAAAGCGTCTGTCTACAATGCAGGAGACCCGGGTTCGATCCCTGGGTTGGGAAGATCTCCTGGAGAAGGAAATGGCAATCCACTCCAGTACTATTGCCTAGAAAATCCCATGGACAGAGAAGCCTGGTAGGCTACAGTTGATGGGGTTGCAAAGAGTCGGACACGACTGAGCGACTTCACTCACTCATAGGTTGGTCACAACTTTTCTTCCAAGGAGCAAGCATCTTTTTAAATTTCATGGCTGCAGTCAGTTACCTCCTAAAGTTCCCATCTCCAAAGACAGTTACAATGAAACTCAGGACTTTAACATATGAATCTGAGGGGTTGGGGGCAGCAGGCGGAGGGCCTGGAAACACAGTTCAATCCATGACAACCATCTGGTGGCTTCTTGGGGAGACTGGCTCAAAGCATTCGCCTTTATCTTGCCTAACTAAGAATTCCGCCAGGGTTGAGGCAGCTACCCTACCCAAGGGCAACTGTCAAAAAATGTGCCTGGTGGTGCAGTGGATAGGAATCTGCCTTCCAATGCAGGTTTGATCCCTGGTCTGGGCAGTTTCCACATGCCCTGGAGCAATTAGGCCCCTGTGCCACAACTACTGAGCCCAAGTGCTGTAACTACTGAGGCCCCTGTGCCTAGAGTCTGTGCTCTGCAACAGAGAAGACTCTGCAATGGAAGTGCACGCATTGCAACAGAGTAGCCCCGGCTTGCCGCGACTAGAGAAAGTCCACACCGGAACCAACGAAGACACAGTGCAGCCAAAAACTAATAGATAAAAAAAAGAAGTTTAAAGTCAGTGGATTAGGCACCGCTACCTGGAGTACTGTAGAACACCTGGGACTAAGGACAGACTGACTACAAAGCTTGAGAGGAAAGGATGGAGAATGAGATATTTCAGCAAATAAGGGCTGTGAAAAGTGCTGACATGTTCCTGGTGTTATGGGTTGAATTGTGTTTCCCCAAAAAGATCTGTTCAAGTCCTAATCCCCAACAGCTCAGGACGTGACCTTATTTAGAAACAGAATTGTTGCAGATGCAGTCAGTTAAGATGAGGTCATCCTGGAGTAGGGTAGGCCCCTAATCCAATCTTCTGGTGAGCCTGTAAGTCAGTCTGTGAAGACGCAGACACACAGGGAGAAAGCCACTGGAGGCGGAGAGATCAGAGTGATGCCTCTGCACACCAAGTAACGCTGAGCATCGGCAGCTGTCGGGAGAAGCCAGAGACAAGGGGCAGATTCTCCTTCGGTGCCTCCAGAAGGAACCAGCTCTGCCGACACCTTCATTTCAGAGTTTTGGCATCCAGAACTGTGAGAGAATGAACTTCTGTTGCTTTAAGCCACCCCATCTGCGGTTCTTTGCAGCCCTAGGAAACTAATACAATATTGTTGTTGTTTAGTTGCTAAGTTGTGTCTGACTCTTTTGCAACCCCATGGACTGTAGCCCACCATGGGATTTCCCAGGCAAGAATACTGGAGTGGGTTGCTATTTCCTTCTCCAGGGGATCTTCCCAATGCAGGGATTGAACCCACGGCTCCTGCCGCGTCCCCTGCATTGCAGGCAGATTCTTTCCCACTGAGCCATTAAGAAAAAATATATTTGTTGTTTGTAACTCCTTTTTTTTCTCTCATATCTGGTTTAAAGGACAACTGCATAAAGAAGTGATTATAAATCTGTGTTCATGGGCACACAATAAAGATGTAATTTGTGACAGCAACATAGCAGAGGGATGGCAGAGAATGGAGTTATATATAAGCAGAGCTTTATATCTATTAAAATTAAGGTAGTGCTAATTAGAAATGGATTGTTGTAAGATGTTAATTATAACCACCCAGAGAAACCACTAGGAAAATACAGTAACTCAAGAACATAATGTGAAAGAAACAAGGGAATTAAAATGGCACACTAGGGAACACGTATTTAACACAAAGGAAGGCAATAATGGAGGACTGAGGAACAAAAAAGATACAAGAAACGCAGAAATGAATTTTGAAGTATATAATGCAGTACTGTTGACCATAATCACAGTGTTACGTGTCAGGCCTCCAGAACGTATTCATCTTCTAATTGCAAGTTTGCACCCAATAGAAAAACGACAGAAGCAAGTCCTTCCAGTAATTACATGAAGTGTGGAGAACTGAACTCAATCAAAAAGCAGGACTGGCAGAATGGATTTTTAAAATATAACCCCACTATACACTATCTACACAAAACACATTTTCAAGGCAAAGGTAAAAACAGATTGAACATAAAAGGATAAAAAAAGACATGCCATGTAAACAGCAACCAAAACAGGACTGGAGCGGCTGTACTAAGGTCAGGTAAAACAGAGGTTCAGACAAAAACTGTTAGAAGAGACAAAGACGTTTACTCGCTATAATGAAGAGCCAATCCAGCAAGAAGATTACAGACATGTACAGACCTAAACCAGAGCACCAGAGTAAATGAAGCAAAAACAGACAATGAAAAGAAGAAATGGTTCAACAATAATAGATGGAGAACTGAATACTGCACATTCCACAATGGAAAAAGCAACTAGAAGGCTCAATACTATACAGCAGTTAGACCCAGTGAACATCCATAGAGCACTCACTCCACCCAACAGTGGCAGAAAACAACTTTCTTCAGAGCACAGAGAACGTTCTCCTGGATAGACCCCATGTTAGGCCACAAAATAAGCCTTGATGAATTTTAAAAGATCAAAACCATACCGAGTTCTCCAAGTACAATGGAATGAAATAAGACATCAGTAACAGAAGGAAATTTAGACAATTCACAACTGTGTGGAAATTCAACACCACACTCTTAAAGGATCAATAAGTCAAAGGAGAAATCACAAGGGAAACTAGAAAACACTTTGAGATAAATGAAAATGAAAACACAAGATACCCCAGACCTACAGGATACAAAGAAAGCAGTATGCAGAGGGAAATTCACAGCTATAAATGACTGCATTTAAAAAAAAAAAAGAAAGAAAGATCTCAAAGCAGTAACCTAACTATTCACCTTAAGGAACTAGAAAAAGAAGAGCAAACTAAACTCAATACAAGCAGAAGAAAGGAAATAATGAAGATTAGAGTGAAGATAAAACAGAGAATTAAAATACCCCAAAGTTTGTTCTTTGAAAAGATCCACAAAGTTGGTAAGTCTTTAGACCTCATATTCTCTCTTCAGCTTAAACTAATCTTACTTTAAAAGACAAAAATTATTTATTTCTGCTGTGTGGGGCCTTCATTGCAGCACGTGGGCTTAGCTGCCCCTTGGCATGTGGGATCTTAGTTCCCCAACCTGGGATTGAACTTGCGTCCCCTGCATTGGGAGGCAGATTCTTAACCACTGGACCACCAGGGAAGTCCCTAAATTCATCTTATTTTTATTCCTACTACTCCCCTGAGACTGCATTTGCCTAATCCTAGCACCACTGCTGTTCTCAACTGACTTGCTGACCAGCACTTGACACGTCTGAGCACTCTCTTCTTCATTTGGCTCACACGTAACTCCCCCTGACTTTCCTTCCTCCATGCCCAATCCTTTTCCAGCTCCTTTTCTGACTTCTCCCCTTAGCTTGATCTGTAATGTTAAAGCCCAAGGGCTTGGTCTAGACTTTCTATCAACATTCTTCTTACATGTTATATTTTTAAAGGATAAATGACTTGGGTTTTGGTAGCATCTTCAGAATGAACTCACTAATCTGATTTCCAGCCAAGGCAAGGTCCTCAGTTCTAGGCTTAATTTCAACTGCTTGCTGGTCATGTCTACACTGGCATTTCACACTTTACATGCTACAACTCCTCAAGCTAAAAAATAGAAAAATCTTTCTTCCAAATCCAATCAATAAACAAGTGCGATCATTGATGCCTCTAAAACACACTCTCAATGTGTCCACTTCCATCTATTTCCACTTCTGCCATCCTAAGCCAAGCCACCACCATCCTTGACCTGTATTACCGCAATAATCTTGTCTTAGATCTAGCAAATTGTCTCTCAAGCACCATTTTATTCACAAACTGGAGACATTATAAACCTAAACACATGTCCCAGACACCCTAAGGTGTAGGAGCTCTAAGTTAGAATTAGATACTGTCCATTAAATGTACTAGCACAAAGTTAATAAAGAGAAGCAAGACCGAGAGGCAACCTTCCTATTGGTATTGCTGTTGGTAAGCAAGGTGGCAAATTACCAGTGTTTGGAAGAAGCTGTAACAGGCTAACTTGGTGTTCCAGTGTCTGGCCAGCCCTGAGCAGCAATGTCAGTGGTGGCAGGATTCTCAAACTCTGGACTCAGCTACTGTGGGTTTCCTTCCACCCTGTAATCCAGCAGTACCACCCGCCACTCCTCCTCCTCGAGTCCTTCCCACTGGTTTCACAAATGTCTCGCTCTGTGTTTTAAATCCCTCTCTGAATAAAACACCTAAAGCGGCTTTTGCCTTGGCATTCAACTCTGATACATCTAATTGGTTTTCCTGCGTCCACTCTTGCCCACCTACGATCCATTCTCCATCCCACAGAGAATTCCCTTAAAAATGTAACTCAGGTCATGCCATCTCCCATTTAAAATTCTCTGGGAGCTTCCCACCACCTGCAGAAAACAACCCCAACTCCTTATTGTAGTACCAAGGCCTGACGATTTAGCTCCACCCACTTCTCTGATGCCATCCAGCCACTGGCCTGCGCTCAATTTCTGAAATAAGCCAAGCTTTGCCCTAGATATTTACGACATGTTATTCCATCTTCATGGGATAGTTTTCCTTCCAGCTCCTTACTTGTCTAGTCTTTCATGTTCAGATTAGATGTTACCTTCTTATCATCCTCCTTATAAAAAGCCACTGTGCGCTATTTTCTCTTCAGGGCACTTGCTCATGTCTAATTTTCTATCATGTATTGTTTATTGACTGGTTCCTCCAAAAATGAACATACTGAGGCTTCCCTGGTGGTCCAGTGGTTAAGAATCTGCCTTGTAATGCAGGGGACACTGGTTCCATCCCTGATCAGGGAAGATCCCACATGACTCTGGACAGTAAAGCCCACAACTGCTGAGCCCGGGCACCTAGAGCCCAGGAGCTGTAACTAGTGAAGCCTGTGTAGCCTAGAGCCTGTCCTCCACAAGAGAAGCCACCACAATGAGAAGCCTGCACACCTCAACTAGAGTAGCCGCTGCTTACCGAAACTAGAGAAAACCCTCTGCAAGCAACGAAGACCCAGAACAGCCAAACATCAATTAATTAAACTTTTTAAAAAATGGATGTACCCTGAAAGTAGGGATGGACTTTATCCCCTTACAGCAATACTGCAGATGCTTAATAAATATTTGTATGAATAACTTGGGTAAAATCTGCAGAGTGAATTTTACTTCTGTTAGAGTGTCTCCAATGCTTTGGCAAAAACTACAAATTATTCTTAAACATGAGGTTGAAGATAACAGCAGTTTACCATTTGGGCACAGGTGGTGGAAATAACAAACTCTACTGACACATACTACATTCAACTTTGTACTCCAAGGTTTTTTTTTTTTTTTACCCCAAACAAGTTCATTTTAACACTGTATCTAGAAAAAAGTTATCCAAAATCACTGATTTTTTTTTTTTAATGTAACTTAGGGAACAAAGAAGGAAGAGAAATATTAGTGGCTAGATTTCATTCAGTATTACTGCTGTTTTTTCCCAAACTAATCTGACTTCTGTAATATCATGTTATGAATTTAAGGATAAATACTGTCATGGCTTTAAGGATAAATGCACTTATTTTGGGAGAAGGAAATGGCAATCCACTCCAGTGCTCTTGCCTGGAGAATCCCGTGGACAGAGGAGCCAGGCAGGCTACATACAGTCCACAGGATCACAAGAGCCGGACACGACTTAGCAACTACACCACACCATCATAGCTCAGTTGGTAAATCATTTTCCTGCAATGTAGGGGATCCGGGTTTGATTCCTGGGTCAGGAAGATCCCCTGGAGAAGGCAATGGCAGCCCACTCCAGTATTCTTGCCTGGAGAATCCCATAGGCAGAGGAGACAGGCAGGCTGCAGTCCACAGGATCCCAAGAGTCAGACACGACTTAGCGACTACACCACCACCGCCACACTCATCTTGGGGCTTCCCTGGTGGTTCAGACAGAATCCTCCTGCGATTCAGGAGACCCAGGTTCGATCCCTGAGTCAGGAGGATCCCCTGGAGAAGGGAATGGCCACCCACTCCAGTATTTTTGACTGGAGAATCCCATGGACAACGGAGCCTGGCGGGATAGTCCATGGGCTCTCAAGGAGTCGGACAGGACTGACTGACCAACACACACACACACTCATTTTCTCTCTTAACGCTACCTCCCCATGCGCGCGCGCGCGCACACACACACACACACACACACACACACAAACACACACACCCCTGTTCTCTCTCTTAATGCTACCTCCTAGCGCCATCTGCTGTTTTCTCGGGAGGACGCACTTGCTAGTCCCCAGAGAAACAGCACCATCTGCTGGACAAAGGCTGCCGTGCACCTGTCTTGGTGAAAAGTCACCAGTTAAGCTTAGCAACTCAAGCCAGCCTTGCAGAAGGCCAAACAGGAAGCCCTGCTACCCCAGAAGTGCTGATTAGAGAAGCCCTTTAGCGTGAGGCTTCTCTAAGAAACCAACTTTATCGACCCAAGACTGAAAATCAGTGCTCCTGTGGGAGGGAGCACAACTGGGCTTCGTGGCTCAGATAGTAAAGAATCTGTCAGCAAAGTGGGAAACCTGGATTTGATCCCTGGGTCAGCAAGATGCCCTGGAGAAAGGGAATGGCTACCCACTCCAGTATTCTTGCCTGGAGAATTCCATGGACAGAGGAGCCTAGTGGGCTAGAGTCCACGGGGTTGGATATGACTGAGCAACTAACACAAGGCAGACCCGGATTAACAGGAATAAAAAGAGCCACAGCTTTAAGAGGCCTCTGTCCCCTGATATCTCTGCAGGCAAAAGTGAAAGGGAAAGTCAGTCAGTTGTGTCCAACTTTTTGTGACCCCCATGGACTTCTCCCCATGGAATTCTCCAGGCCAGAATACGGGAGTGGGCAGTCTATCCCTTCTCCAGGGGATCTTCTCAACCCAGGAATCGAACCTGGGTTTCCTGCAACTGAGCTATCAAGGAAGCAGGCAAAATGCTTAGCAAATTTATTATCTTTGTCTCTTTCTGGAAATTCCAGAGGTGAGATTTTTCTCCTTTTTCTGTTACTAAGGATCATGATTTGACTCGGACTCAGCTTCTAGCTCACTCCCCACTCTCCAGGCATTTTTCTTCCTCAGAACCAGCCTATTTGATAAATCAAGTTCTTCTAAGATCCTTTTCCATCACATTAATTATGAATGCATTTCTTAGGACCTCAGAAAGAACCCACTCACCTTTTTTTTAACCCCCTTCCTTCCCAGCCCACGCTGACAAACTGAATCTGATATTTCAGTTTTCTCTTAATTTTTTAATCTGTTTCTATCCTCAACTACTCACCATAAATTAGTGTTTCTAGTACCCGTTTTAAAATTTTGTAACTGGAGGATAATTGCTTTACAATATTGTGCTGGTTTCTGCCATACAACAATGTGAATAAGGTATACCTGTGTCCCCTCCCCCCTGAAGTTCACGCCCACCCCCTCATCCCGCCCCTCGAGGCTGTAACAGAGCACTGGGCTGGGCTCCCCGTGTTACGCAGCAGCTTCCCGCAAGCTGTCCATTTCACACGTGGCAGTATATATGTGTCAACGCTACTCCCTCAGTTCATCCCACCCTGCCCTGCCCCCCACCACGCCTACAAGTCTGTTCTCGATGTCTGCATCCCTATTCCTGACTTACAAATAGGTTCATCGGTACCATTTTTCTAGATTCCATGTATATGTGTTAATACGGTATCTAGTATCCTTTTTATTATGCATAGTAAATGCTTCTAGCCGCAGACTGAATGCTTGTGTTCCCCCTTCCAACCCCAAATTCTTATATTGAAGTTTAACCCCCAAGGTGATGCACTGGAGGCAGGACCTTTGAGAGGCCTTTGGAGCCAAGAACGGGATTAGTGTCCTCATAAATGAGGCCCAAGAAGCTCCTCCACCCCTTCTACATGCGGTGACAGCGACAAAGACAGCCAGCGGCGAGTGGACAGGGCTCTCCCCTCGTCTCTCATCTTCTCCTGCAAGAACACCAAAATTGCAACGAGCTGCTGAACCACCATCAACAGGAGGATGTTGGAACCCACCAAACAAAGATATTCCCCTGTCCAAGGACAAAGGAGAAGCTGCAACAAGCCAGTAGAAGGGGGCGCAATCAGGTTAAAATCAAACTCCATACCCGCTAGAGACTCTTGGAGGACACAAACAAAACCTTTTGCAGGCCAGGACCACAGGGAAGGAGTTGTGACCCCGTAAGAGATTGAGGCGGACCTGCCTATGAGTGTCCAAGAATCTCCTGTGGAGGCGTGGGTCAACAGTGGCCTGCTGCGGGGACAGGGGCGCTGGCAGCAGCCGTCCTGGGAGGCACAGTGTGTTGGCGTAAGTCCTCTTGGAGGACGTTGCCATTAGCCCTACCATGAAAGAAAAGTGAAAGTTGCTCAGTTGTGTCCCACTCTTTGCGACCCCATGGACTTCTCCAGGCCAGAATACTGGAGTGGGTAGCCCTTCCCTTCTCCAGGTCGAACCCAGGCCAGGGATCGAACCCAGGTCTTCCCATTGCCGGCGGATTCTTTACCAGCTGAGCCACAAGGGAAGCCCGAGCTCTACCACGGAGGTATCATATGGCAGCTTCATACCAGGACTGGGCGGCCTCAGGCACAGCCCCACCCATCAGCAGAAACCTGGACTAACGGTTTACTGAGCATGACCCCACCCACCAGAGCAAGACCCAGGCTCTCCCCAGATGATGAATTCACCAGCTCCCCGGTCTTGGACTTCCCAGCCTTCAGAACTGTGAAAACTAGTTTGCTGTTCCGAGGCTACCTAGTCTCTGTGACTTTGCTAAAGCAGCCTAGAGGGACTGAGGCACTCTCCAGCTTAATTCTCCGCTGGCTAGAAACTGGGCATTCTCCTTTGCATTTCTTTCTAATCTAGTCCCTGGTGCATAATTTTCTCTCATTCCTCCCCTACTTTTCCAGTTGTTTCTCTACTATCATTAAGAGATCCCCTTTCTTTTGTCTTCTCTAAGCTTTTTCAGAATCTGTATGAAGTTCATCCTTGAATTACCATTTGCGGCTTTACTAACACTTACAAATTACTCCCATTTCTAAGATTTACTTATAGCAGTAACTCTTCTATATCTTCACATATCTTGCAAAGACCCTGATGCTGGGAAAGACTGAAGGCAAGAGGAGAAGGGGACGACAGAGGATGAGATAGTTGGATGGCATTACTGACTCAATGGACACAAGTTTGAACGTAGTCCAGGAGATGCTGAAGGACAGGGAAGCCTGGCATGCTGCAGTTCAGGGGGTCGCAGAGTCGGACATGACTGAGCGACTGAACAATAATATCTTCACAGTCCTTAGATTTCTTAACTAGCTACTACAACATAGAAACTATTGACATAAAACCTTTTATGTTCCCTGTCCTCTCCTATTTGCAAGCCTATAAAATTATTACTCCAGAATTCATTCATTTTTCTTGATTTATTAGGAGAACAGTTGCCTCCTTCAAGCATTATCTTATGTACCTCAAACATAAGATTCTCAAATATCTTAAGAAATCCACTTATTTCTTGAATGTTTACTATCCAAATGAAATAATAACTACTAAGGTTACATATCGGAGAAGGCAATGGCACCCCACTCCAGTACTCTTGCCTGGAAAATCCCATGGACGGAGGAGCCTGGTGGGCTGCAGTCCATGGGGTTGCTAGCAGTCAGACACAACTGAGTGACTTCACTTTCACTTTTCATTTTTATGCACTGGAGAAGGAAATGGCAACCCACTCCGGTGTTCTTGCCTAGAGAATCCCAGGGACGGGGGAGCCTGGTGGGCTGCCGTCTATGGGGTCGCACAGAGTCAGACATGACTGAAGCGACTTAGCAGCAGCAGCAGCAGCAGCAAGGTTACATATATATATATATCTCAAATAATAGTCAATGATTTTCTACTGGCATTCCATTAAAATGCATACACGCATAAACACCCATATCACAAACACATACTCAAAATTAAAGCAAAAGCTAAACTAAAATTCTTATTTATCCAGTCTCTCTTCAGCTACTTTTCTGCTTCTGGCAGTAAGCAAGCTTCCATAAAACTGAGTGAAGAAGAAAATGCTTTTATTAATCACATGAAACTGACATGACATCCCATTAGGCTGAACCAGGATAAATAAAGCTGTTATAAAATTTACATTTCTTGTATCCATTTCATATTAGATATCAGGGCTCTAGGTCTTTTGGACAAATTTCAGTAAACCATTTATTTTTTAAGAGTAAACAGGAATTAACATCTGTTCTCAAACTGTGCTAAGAAGTAGTTAGCTGGGCATCTCTGAAATCTGTAACAACGGGCAGGATTAGGGCTGTTTGGTTAAACCTTAGGAAGCACATTTCTATTTTAGCTGTTACATTAGTGCATCTTTTCCACTGGTAAGACAACTGCTTGCTATGGGTACCACAGTGATCAGCAAGTTTCTTAAGTAATAAACACTTGGTTAATCAAGACTCACATGCATTTTCTTTCCCAACTCTGCTCTCTTCTGGAGCAGAAACAAATAACAAATAGCTCTGTCATTTGTAAACAGAGAGATTAATGGTTTCAAATTAGGTTGTTGTAATCTTAAACTCACAATTTAAAAGGGGAAGTAGATTATTATTAGGAATGTCTTTGAAATACTTCTAGTTTCAAAATAACAAGGGTTCTGAGAAACCACTCAAACCAATCTATTTTGATCCATGACTTAATAAACATTAACACATTTGACCTGTTCAGTCATAACTTCTTCTCTCAACTATACGTCGCCCTGCATAAGGGTTAGAGTTGTGGTCCCAAACAATGCCTACACATAGAGCATCTTTAAAATAAGTCTCCTTTTCACTGAACTGAGATTCTTTTTTCCACTATGTGCTTGTGGAAGGAAATTTGAACATGCACACACTTAACAAACCTTCCGTGTGTGTTTATCTGTATTTTTCAAGCAGATGCCTTTCACCATTAGAATGAAACCAGACGACAGGGACGACGCTGTGGAGACAGTCTGGTCTCCCTCGGGTCCCTCCTCTAGGCTGAGGAGGGCAGGCACAGCTCACTGAAGGAGGTGATGAGGCTGAAGTGGGTCTTCTCGTCATCAGTTAGCCCTGCGTTGCCTGGTCTTACCACCACAGCTACATGCACGTCCGCCTCCTCAGCAGCGCCGGCCTCTGCGAGAAGCAAAAGACGTGTCGGAAACAGCAGGACAGGATGCTTGGGATTTGCTTCAAAGCGATCAGAGGGAGGGGGGAATGCAAGAAACAAGTCTCGGGACTTCCCTAATGGTCCAGGGGTTAAGACTTTGCCTTCCAATGGAGGGGGTTCGATCCTCGGTCAGGAAGCTAAGATCTCACATGCCTTGTGGCCAAAAACACCAACACAATAAAACTGAAGCAATATAGTTAAGAAATTCAACAAAGACTCACTTAAAAAAAAAAAGTTCATCTCAAAAAAAAAAAAATCTTAAAAAAAGAAAGAAATCTGGTCCAAATTCTGTAATTGTTGAAGCTAAAAAACAGGCACACGGGGACTTCCCTGGAGGTCCAGTGGCTAAGCCTCCGAGCTCCCAGTGCAGGGGGCCAGGGTTCGATCCCTGGCTAGGGAGCTAAATCCCACATGCTGCAACTAAGTCCCAACACAGCCAAATAACTAAATAATCTTAAAAAAAAGAAAAAAAGAAGAAGAAGAATAGGCACATGGGGGTGGAATTATTGTTTTAAATAGCTTTAAATTTTTCCATAAAACATTTTTTTCAAATACGTAACTGCACTGACAGACCAGGAGGATGGTGTCTCCTAGACTTCTGAGCTTTACTAAGTGCTTATGAACGCACAAAGACAGAGCCATGTCCTGCCAACAGCTTTCTTCCATTCCCTTCCATCAGTCCTCCAGAGACCTGAGCTGTTTCCCAGAGGACAGGCTGTCAGGAGTAATTCCAGTTAAACAGATATGGGACAAATGGAACCCCAGGATCTAATCAGGCTAAAATACCTACTTATACCTGGAGCCCAAAGACGTCCTAACCCCTGGCTAGACTGCCCACCATTTTTGCCTGGCGGATTCCTTCTCTTTGAAATTCAGCTCAAAGAGAAGTAGAAGTATTCTATCTTCTAGAGCCACCACCATCTGTATTAGAGCATCCTAGGTGCTCCTAGTATTTAGTTCCATCAGGACAATATGAGGGACATCTCAAGTGGCGCTAGTGGTAAAGAACCCACCTGCCAATGCAGGAGACATTAGAGACGTGGGTCCGATCCCTGGGTTGGGAAGATTCCCTGGAGCAGGAAACGGCAGCTCACTCCACTATTCTTGCCTGGAGAATCCGATGGACAGAGGAGTCTGGAGGGCTACAGTCCATAAGGTCGCCAAAAGTTGGACATGACTGAGGCGACTACGCATGCACAGGATAATCTGACCTGACACGTATTACCTGCTGTCTCTCTTCTCAGTGGACTAAGAGTGCTTTAAGATCAGTGACAGCATGGGTATGCTTAGTCACTCAGTCATATCCGACTCCTTCCAACCCCACAGCCCACCAGGCTCCTTTGTCCATGGGGATTCTCCAGGCAAGAACACTGCAGTGGGTCGCCATGCCCTCTTCCAGGGGATCTTCCCCAACCAGGGACTGAACCCAGGTCTCTCACATGGCAGGCAGATTCTCTACCATCTGACCCACCAAGGACGCCCACAGCATGGATGGGTAGAAATAAAAACAGGACTAGTCAGAACTTCCCTGGTGGTCCAGTGGTCAAGAATCTGCCTGTCAATGCAGGGGCCATGGATTTGATCCCTGATCCAGGAAGATTCCACATGGCGCAGGGCAGCTAAGCCCGTATGCCACGGCTACTGAGCCTGTACACGCTAGAGCTGGTGCTCTGCAACGAGAAGCTCCTGCAGTGAGAAGCCCGCGCACGTAACTAGAGTAGCCCCCACTCGCCGCCACTAGAGGAAGCCCAAGTAAAGCAACAAAGACCCAAACAAACAAACAAACAAACAGGACTAGTCAAATGAAACCAAGTAAGCTACACATTGCATGGGCTACTATCTCCAACATGTCCTGGGTTACAATCCCCTCCTCCTTTCGTTTCTATCTGAAAGATAATAGCTAATACCTTACATTAAATTAGCAGCTACTATGTGCCAGGTACTATGCTAAGACCAGAAACAGGAACAAAACGAAGGTCTTGTCTTCATGGAGCTTCCGTTCCCGTCTTAATCCTTCCAACAGCCCTTAGGTAATTAGCACTATATGACCATCCCCATTCTACAGATACGAAAACTGAGAGCTAGCCAGAGGCAGAGCTACAGTTTGAAATCGTGTGTCAGCCTCTATGGTCTATGCTCTAGAACACAGGTCAGCAAATGATGGCCTACCGCTTGTTACTGTAAATAGTTTTACTGGAAACAGCCAGGCCCACTCACTTCTGTACTGCCTATGGCTGCTTCTGCACTTCGAAGACCAGAGTTGAGTAGCGGCATGGCCTGCAAAGCCTAAAATATTTACTGTCTGGCCCTTTACAGAACACTACTATCAACTCCTGCTCCAGAGCACTACCGCTCTGAGTGGTCCCCAGACCAGCAGTGTGGCAATCACCTAGAAGCTTGTTTAAAATGCAATGACTCAGGTCCTCGATGTGCAACTACTGAATTAGGACCTGCAATTTAACAAATGACTCCTCTGCACAGAGTGTGAGGAAATTTCAAGGAAGGAAAACTGGCAAGAGCGGCGGCGCTGCACGCGGACGTAAAATCCACGTGCAAACAGGGGAGGAGTAGAGACGGGACTCAGGCCTGCGGCCAGAGACGGGCAGACAGGGCAAGAATCTGAAACACGCTCTCTGGAATTCAGATCTGCTATAATAAGAATCCCCAGTAGTTTCTCAACCGGTGGGAAACAGAGCAACAGAGTGCATTAATTAAACAGTGACAGGCTTCCTTCATGGCTCAGATGGTGAAAAATCTGCCTGCAATGCAAGAGATCTGGGCTTGATCCGTGGATCGGGAAAATCCTCTAGAGAAGGGAATGGCAAGCCACTCCAATATTCTTGCCTGAAGAATCCCCATGGATAGAGAGGAGCCCGGCAGGCTACAGTCAGTCCATAGGGTCGCAAAGAGTTGGACATGACTGAGCGACTCACAAACTTTCACTCTAAGCACTAAGAGTAAATGGGGCAGAGCTGTCTCTTCTATGTTCCCACCTTCTGTGAAAGGACTGTCACCTCCCAGAGAAACAGTGCTCCACACTCCCCTCCTCAGATGCATTCACTCAGCAGCAGAGGCGCTGCCTTCCATGCACCCCGAGTTTCCAAGCACAGTTCCCAAGCACCCCTGCCTCAAGCACAGTCCTCTTGACCAGCAACCCAGATTCTCAACCAAGCTGAGTCGTCATTGTCCACGTGGGACTTGACACAGGTCAATGACCGTTTACATTACATCTCTTACCAAGATCACCACCGGGCAAGTCTTGTCTGTAAGCATCTACTTGCACTGCTTCCTTTAGAGACCTGTCTCATTTCTCATGGCTCTCCATGGAAACCTTCTTTATGAAGGCAAAGTGTTCCCAGTGCCAGGCTCAGCTCCCACCCTGGAGTGTGCAATGCAAGAAGTCAGATTACTCACCTCGGGAAACATCCGTCAGAAACAAGATGTTGTTGGTTGAACAGCCAATGCTGCTGGCGATCTTTCGGTAACTCTCACTCTCCACTTTGTGTCCAATCTTGGTATCAAAGTGACCATCCACAAGCTGAACACACAGGAGGAGAAACAAAGATGCTATGAGCACGTGTGCAACCCAGCCCCTCTGGTTCTCATCCCTTTTCTTTGAAATACTCAACAATCATAGTCACTTCATCCACTCAAGAAATATTCCCTGTAGGTCTACTTCCTAGAGGACTTTGTCGAGGCTATGAAAAATAAAGTAAGGTTTTATAGAAATAAACATCTGGAAGAAGAAAACTACTGATTCAATGTATGTAAGATCATTCTGTAATCTTTTCAGCTTTCTTTCATTTTCAATTTTATATCCAAAGTCTTTTACAAATATATGTCCTGCTGCTGCTGCTGCTAAGTTACTTCAGTCGTGTCCAACTCTGTGCGACCCCAGAGACGGCAGCCCACCAGGTTCCCCCGTCCCTGGGATTCTCCAGGCAAGAACACTGGAGTGGGTTGCCATTTCCTTCTCCAATGCATGAAAGTGAAAAATGAAAGTGAAGTCACTCAGTCATGTCCGACCCTCAGCAACCCCATGGACTGCAGCCTTCCAGGCTCCTCTGTCCATGGGATTTTCCAGGCAGCAGTACTGGAGTGGGGTGCCATTGCCTTCTCCGCTATATGCCCTACTTTCTACCATTATAATACTATATGCACTCAAACAACCTATGGACTGGGTTTCACCTCTGATGAAAAGGTTCTCCACATTGTCCTTTTGATGCCAGCATGAACGGATTTCTCTAACCTGCCATAATGATTAGTAAGCTGTTATCTTACTTCCAAGAAACTCTGATTTTCTAAATAAGACATTTTGAAATTATATCCAACCCAGTATTTTATCTAGCATTTTTGAGCAGTAATAGTGGCAGGCTTCCCAGGTAGCTCACTGGCAAGGAATCCACCTGCCAATGAAGGAACTGCAGGTTCGGTCCCTGGGTCAGAAAGATCCCCTGGAGGAGGAAATGGCAACCTGCTCCAGTATTCTTGCCTGGGAAATCCCATGGACAGAAAAGTCTGGTGGGCTACAGTCCATGGGGTCACAAAGAGCTGGATATGACTGAGTACACACGCATTATATAATGTGATCTCTTGAATATTTTCAGAACTTTACACAAACTAAAGATAAGCCTAACTAAAAACGCTCAAACTAAAAACAATCACTCAGAGAAATTAAGGTGTATTAATATTATGATTTTTCAAGTTAAGAATGGTTTTGTGTATTTTCTTTCTCAAGTCTGTCTCACAATGAGCAAGTGGAGAATATTCACTACTGAACCTAGTAGGTAATTATTATGTCCTGTCTCCTATGACCTGATTGTTTTATCAGAGATAGCAGAAAAGAAGCTTAAATTTGTATTCAGAGGAGACTAGTTACCTAACAATGAAAGGGTTTTATCAATGAAAGCATTTAATATTTGATTTAGAACTAAGATGAAAAGAAGGAAGGTAAAATGAGACTGTGACAATCTCCAAAGCCAAATCTTTCTCTGCATATGGTAAAGGGTCAATAAATATTTATTTAAAAAAAAATAGCTAGCTGAGTAAATCATTGGGTAACATTAAGTTTGGCCTGTATTCAGTTACTCAGCATTTCTTTCCCTTTCCTAATGACCATCCTGTCCACCAGGGGGCGCAGAAACAGTGGGAAAGAAAAGGTAGCCAGGCCTTTCTCAGGTACAAGAAGCGTTCATAGGTGGCCTTAAGTTATTTTGTGCAATAACATGGCCAGTTCTCTTCGAGAAGAATGAGGATTCTGCTAAAATAAAATCTGTCTCCAAAGTACTGGAAACAAATGAAACCACCGTGTCCTCTCAGGCACTCAAGAAGTCTGTGTGCCCTTTTCTGAGACCCAGGGTCAGGAAGATTCCCTGGAGAAGGAAATGGCAACCCACTCCAGTATTTCTTTCCTGGAAATCCCACGGACAGACGAGTCTGGCGGGCTACCCCACACGGGGTCACCAGAGCTGGACATGACTTAGCGACTACACCACCACCACAAAGGAGATCCAACCAGTCCATTCTGAAGGAGATCAGCCCTGGGATTTCTTTGGAAGGAATGACGCTGAAGCTGAAACTCCAGTACTTTGGCCACCTCATGCAAAGAGTTGACTCATTGGAAAAGACTCTGATGCTGGGAGGGATTGGGGGCAGGAGGAGAAGGGGACGAAGACGATGAGATGGCTGGATGGCATCAATGACTCGATGGACATGAGTCTGAGTGAACTCTTGGAGCTGGCGATGGACAGGGAGGCCTGGCGTGCTGCAATTGATGGTGTCCAAGAGAGTCGGACACGACTGAGCGACTGAACTGAACTGAACTGATCATACATCTTACCTGACACCTTCAACAACCAAAAGCCATCGGTTTCCCTTCCTCTGGGCTGACAATTTTCTAATAATGACAAGATAGCTGGTTTATAAGCTAACTCAGAGGTCTTATCTAGCTGCAATAAATAAACGTGTATGTGGATGGATATATAGCTAGATAGGTCGATCTATATACATATGTGGATACATATAGCTAGTTTTAATTCTAGTCACCAGAATCACGTGGGGTGGATATTTTTAAATGCACACGCATGACCCTCACCCCAGACCTTCTGAGTGAAGATGTGCCACGAAGTGGGGCCCAGGGATCTACATCCTTAACAAACTTCCCAGGTTCCTTACAGGCAGCTAAGTGTAAGAACTTCTTACAAAGTGGTACAAAGCCTGGGACCATGACTACAGTTCACCCTTCCATAATGTATTCCCCGTTTTTTCCACTTTTTCCAACTTGTACCGCATATGTAAAGGCAATCACCTAATGCTGACTTAGTTTCTAACTGTAGCACTCAGAGTCACTCTTTTTATGCTTTGACGGTGTCCAAAAAACAAAGTAATCGGGCCACCTACCTCAAGAATGTCCCCCTCTGTAGAATGCCCAAATAATAGTTTCTGCGCCTCCACACTCCCTGAAGAATAGACATATACCTTCATTCCAGCCTCTCGCCACTTCCTGACAGCCGGAACCACGTCTTCAAAGAACCTAGGGGGAAGAACACGGAGGCAAAGTGCAGCAAGAGGTTATTCCAGCCGGATGAAAACCAGTCACACAGCTGCCACGAGTTTCTCTATTTGTGTACAAATGGACACCAGGGAAAGCACTCCACGAGGCTGTGAGCTCCTGCAGATGTCATGAGCGTGTCCCCAGAGTGCCACAGTCACAGATTAGAAGCAGTTTCAGTGGAAAGGGGAACGGTTTTTGACACACAGTCACCCTAATGACAGTAAAAAGTGATTATGGACAGAGAGATAAAATAAGAAAGCAAGTGTCTGAAGTCCTAAGGAATTCAAAAAAGCAAAAAAGAGTAATATTGTACTGCTGTGTAATCTTTGATTAGTTCATGACTAGAAAAGGTCATGTCCAGTGTGCCTTAAGAAAGCACAGAAATACTTTTAGAAAGATCTGTAGTCCAACAACTAAAAAAAAAAAAAAAAATTGGAGGACTCAAAGCTATTTGTCTTCGATTAGCTAGAAAACAGAACTACATTTCTTGAGAACTAAGAAAACTTGAAGTTTTACTCTACAGGAAAAAATTATGGAACAAATCAGTTAAGAGACATGTACCGCCTCACATTTGCTAATCAGCAAAGCGCTGTGTCTGGTTTTCTGGGTCCTGACACTAACTTGTTCACCAATTCTCTGTTCTGTTCAGGGAGGGAACATCAGAGGAAATGGGTGAAGAGAGAAGCACAAGAAACTTGGGAGGTGGAACCAGTCTGTTATAAAGGATCACCTGGAAAATGTCAGAGAAGTCGTCTGCTGGATGAAACACAACTCAATATATTACACAAACTGACAGAAAGGGATCAACGATTTAGTTCAAAACCAGTTCCCATAATTGTGAGTTACTTCGTATGTTACTTTTCACTCAGAGGCAGGACTATTCTATGTTCAATCTACAGACTGATATTGCTCCAGAGCAGGGCTTAGAAGTCTAAGCTGATTTATTTCAAGCTCTTGGTTTTATAATTAAGGAACTAACTCTGCGAGAAGGCAGGGCTGACTCCTGTGACATGGTCTCCTGGCTCCACTCCTCTGGGTGTTTTACAATGTGAACTGACTGATGTTGACTTCCACATCACTGGCCTATCCTGAAATTCTCAAGCATCCTTGAAAGGTGGAAGCCACCTTGTAAAGCACCTAAAGGAATGGCATCTCAATCAACAGAAAAAAGAAATATAAGCAGCTAGTAACCGTCTTGGATCGTAGGCTTTACATCAGGCAATGCCCTAAAATCCTAATAGATGTGACTTACTAAGACTCCCCTAGCAGTTCAGGACTCACGAGGCTCCTCCGGCAGGAGTGCTCTGACCCCAGGGTCTGCAGAAAAGTGGCACTGCTGACTGAGGAACCTCGTGGTGGCAGGTGCATCATTTCACAGCATCTCGCTTCTCCAACAGAGCAGAAGCAGGTAATCCTCACAGTCCCGGGAAGCACCCAACGGCGCTGTCACTCATACCCCAAGGATCAGGTATGACTGAGCTCAAGGGAGTCGCCATTTTCTAAGCCTGGGGTTAAAGTTTCCAACCACCACACCAAGCCAGATATAGGCCCGGGCAATTTAGCTGGGTGAACTAAATTTATCCCAGCTTTGGGAAAAAAAAAATAACACACTCACTCATTGGAGTAAAAAGAATGCTGATTTTTTAGCTACTTTGCAAGTCGTGCAACTTGCACTGAGAGAGAGAACTAGTGGAAAGTGCATTCGCTTTAGGGGGTGGAGGGAGCGTTGAGAGTCTCTTGGGGAGCTACGCACTCTGCCTTCATGTGCCCAGCCTTGAACGCCGCCCTCCACATGTGGCCCTGCAGCTGCTTCAGCGCCGTGGTCTTCCGGTCCAGGGACATCTGCCAGTACACGTTATCCACCACGGCCTGGATCATCCACCGCGGGTCGTCCGCCCCGCTACCAGAGGCTGCTGGGATCGGGACAGCCCCATCCAGGTGGGAGTCCTCTTCAGCCTTTAAAAGTCATCAACAACACGAAATCTGTGACGAGATCCCTTACACGATACCTGAAAACTAGCAGACCAACTTTCCCCAGCTACCATGTGCTCCGAGCACCATCACAAATTAAAGAATCCTAGGCTTTGGGACTGAAATGAATGATTCCTAAAAAACAGTGGATTATAATTAATAAGTTTACAACAGCTTTCCTGTATCACTAAAGCTGAAACTTAAACCGAGAGGCATGTTGCATGTGAGAACAAAGAGCACAAAATGATAAAATGTTATAATAAGACCTGGTTTGTTGATTCACTTACTAGGATCAAACCTACTAGGACCAAACCAGGGCTTCAGTTAAATCTGATCATTTTCTCTGCACTATAACTAACTACGGAAGAAATCAAGAAAATCTTAAGTTTATGCCTAGAATTCAATGAAAAGAAACTAGTGACGCGATGCCTGGGGTTGGTTTACATACAATCTCCTGCAATCAGCCCACATCTTGCAAACCCTAATAGCTATTGAGCCTGTGACAATGTGTACGCCCAACCCCTAAAGACGCAATGATTCATGTACTACAATGGGGGAATACATGTTTCCACAAGAAGCGCTGAGACACCAAAAAAGGTAAAGAGGGGAATGTTTCAGACTAACCCTGAGTTATGTGGAAAATTTAACAAACCCAAACGCCCCATGCCCCAAAGTCTGTGATTCTCTTCAATCCAAACTTCTAATATGAAAGAACTTACACAGCCTCCCACATTGTCCCATGTAGAAAATTAAGTCCAAAAAGAACTGCCAGAGAGTTTGCTCTGCAGAGTATGTAAGACCTTTGCCGGTGAAGCAGTTTTAACAAGAAAAACCACAGAAGAAGAGTTCCACAGAGCACAGTGGTAGGAGTCAGAGCAGAACAGAGCATGTGAACGGAAGGCAGGCATAGGGACTGGGCGGACGGGCATCCCCGGTGGCTCAGTGGTAAAGAATCCGCCTGCCAATGCAGGAGGCACGGGTTTGATCCCTGGTCCAGGGGGAGCCCACATGCCAGGGAGTAACTAAGCCTGTAAGCCACAACTATCAAGCCTGCGCTCCAGAGCCCGGGAGGTGCGCCGACTGAAGCCCACGCACAGTAAAGCCCCTGCTCTGCAACAAGAGAAGTTGCCACTGTAGTGAGCAGCTCTCGCACCACAGCTAGAGAGTAGCCCCTGCTCACTGCAACTAGAGAAAAGCCTGTACAGCAGTGAAGACCCAGTGCAGCCAAAAAATAAAATAAATAATAGATTTTAAAATGTTTAATTAAAAAAAAGACGACTGGGCCGAGAGTGAGCTGGGGTGAGAGATGTGGGCCCTATGCCGTGGGGAGGAGGCAGTGGAGAACGAGGTGATGAAGTGTGGTCACAAGGAGACATTCATGGAAAATGTGATGAAATGGCGCAAGACCCTTCTGCATGCCACCCAGAAATGACTTAGTTTTATAAATACGTGATATGTGTATGCAACTGAAACAGCTCCAGAAAGAGGCGACTGTGGAGACAATGAACTGCCACGATCTGGCCGTTTAATTATGTGGATTCCTAAGCAGACAAGTCACGGCAACTTCCACGCTCTGTGAATCTAGAGCGCTTATTTTAAAATAAGCCCAGAGCATATTCTAAGCCTTCAGGCATCCGCGGCTCTAACACCCTTGGGAATGTAGAAGCAAGGGAACAGAAACGTCCCAACCTGTTTCCTCAAAAGACTGACATCCTGTTGGCACTCCTCTTCTTCCCAATGTGTCTGCAGATACTCTTTAACATTTTCTTTCACGTAAGGAAATAAAATGTCCTAGATAAAAGTGCAAAAGAAAAAAACAAGCATTAGCTTTTGGTTGTTTGCGTGAGATCAAGTTCTTCAACAATCTCACCTCACCTAAGTCTAGCAAATAAGACACTGAAAGTTTCATTGAAAATATGAAAACTGCTGCTCTGGACAGAAGGGTTAGCGAAACAGATGAACTAGATCAAGAGTCAGCACCTGCAGCCCATGTGCCAAATTCAATCTCCTCTCGTTTTTGTAAACGAAGTTGTATTGGAATATGGCCACACTCACTAGTTTACTGGGTGACTGTGGCCACTCTGGGGTCACAATGCGAAGGCAAATACTTGTAACCAAGACCATATGGCCTTCAAATCTCAACATTTAGTATTTAGTCCTTTACAGAAAAAGTCAGCTGACTCCTAAACCAGATGGCTAGACCACACGTCCTCGAGGGCAGGGATCAAGACTATCCAGTTTACACTGCAGTGCCTGGGACCTGGACAAAACAAATATCTGCTGACAGAAAGATGTCCACATATAACAAACCCTTTAAAAATACCTGACTTTAAAAATACCTGATCACCGTAATTCCTGTTTGGAAATCAGAATACCTACAGAATAGCCTATGTATGTTTTTTTTTAATTGGGGTATACTTGCTTTACAATGTTATGTTAGTGTCTTCTGCACAACAAAGTAAATCAGTCATATGCGTATGCGTACATATATCCCCTCCCTCTTGGACTTTCTTTCTACTCCTCCACACCATCCACCCTATATGTTCTGAGGTGGAAAACAACTGAGAAATAAAGAACCTGTAAGTAACCCATGCACTGGGAACGTGATTTCTCTTAGGTCAAAATTTTTATATTTACTTGTAATTGTAGCATGTGTGTCTTTTCAAACCCAATGTGACACATTTGATAAAAATTAAGTGTCAACGATACGCTAAGTGGGGCTTCCCAAGTGGCGCTAGTGGTGAAGAACCTGCCTGTCAATTCAGGAAACATGAGTTCAATCCCTGGGTAGGGACGATCTCCTGGAGGAGGGCATGGCAACCCACTCCAGTATTCTTGCCTAGAGAACCCCATGGACAGAGGAGCCTGGCAGGCTACAGTCCATAGGGTCACACAGAGTCGGACACAACTGAAGCAACTTAGCATGCACGCATATGCTAAGACAGGCTAGTGGGCCATGGAGAAGGGAACTGAAAAGATAAACAAGTCACAATCCCTTTTCTCAATAAGTTTCTCAAGAATCTAGTTAGGGTGGGGGCGCCGGGCGGGGGGGGGGGGGGGGGGTGGAATAAAACGATGCAGTCACTCTATAAAGGAGTCTGGCAGTTTCTTTAAAAGTTCAACAGCTTATGATATGACCCAATGATTCCATTCAATGTTCCATCCCAAGAGAAATGAAAACTGTTCACAAGAATTGGATGTGAATGTGTCATGAAAAAGTGGAAGTGTCAGTCACTCAGGCGTGTCCAACTGTTTGTGACCCCATGGACTGCAGCCACCAGGCTCCTCTGTCCATGGCATTCTCCAGGCAAGAATACTGGAGTGGGTAGCCATTCCCTTCTGCAGGGAATCTTCCCGACTCAGGGATGAAACCTGGGTCTCCTGCATTGCAGGAAGATTCTTTAGTATTCAAGTCACCAGGAAATGAGTCATACTAGTGAAAAAGTGGAAACAATCCAAATGGCCATCAATCAACTGGCAAATGGGTAAACAGAAAATTCATACAACAGAATACTGATACATGCTACTGCATGGATGAACCTCAGAAACATCATGCTAAGTGAGAGAAACATGACACATAACCATATTCGGTATGAGTCCATTTATAATGAAATGACAAAAAAGGCAAATATCTAAAACAGATACTAAATTGGCGGTTGCGCTGGAGTGAGGAGTATGCAAATGGCCACAGATGGGGTCATGAACCTTCCTCAGCTACACTGTGATACATTACCTCCAGGTGTAATAACCCTCTTTCCTCATCTGAGAATTAACACAGGTCTGTTCACAGAAATTTTGGAAAATACAGAAACAAAATAAAAATAATGATAATCTCATGATCATCTTTCTTTAGAGAATTTTTTTAATAAATAAAGAGACTTCTCTGGTGGTCTAGTGGCTAAAACACCATGCTCTCGATGCACGGGGCCCGGTTTTGATTCCAGGTCAGGGAACTAGAGTCCACATGGAGCAACCAAGATCCAGTGCAGCCAAGTAAATAAATAGATTAAAAAAAGATGTATACTACTTTTAAAAAATTAGTGAGGGGGGTGGGGGAAGTATAATGCGGTGCAATGGGTGAGACAGAGCATGAACAGAATGCTTGGCAGACCCAGGGCGTGATGGCCCTGCAACAGTTTTAGCAAGGATCAGCCTGGAAAAAAAAGGAAATGAACACATGCCGTGAATGCAGACACCAGGTAGACAATTCAGACAAGGCCTTACATTTCAAGGGAAAGTCTATAATCAAGTTGAACCCAAGAAGTCTGCTTATTTAAACTGATTTACTCATTTATTTATTCAAACATGTCCAGAATACCCAGCACAGGGGCAGGCCCTTGCATAAAGGCTGAGGATAAAATTGTGAGCAAAACCCATACAGGATCCTGAATCTCAAGGAGCCAAGTAGCAGAAACAGAACATTAAAGATGGTACTTTAATAAACAGTACAAACGAGAGGGGTAATATTAAGGCATAAGACAGGAAAGTCTGACCTGTGAGGGAGGTCAGGGAAGGCTTTGTTGGAGAAGTGACCCCAGAACTGAGATTTAAAGCAACGATCCTCAAAGCGAGATTCAGTCCTGGGGGTCTGGGAACCCTTTTAGGGGGCTCCATGAGGTCAAACTATTCTCATAAAAACACTAAGATCATTTGCCTTTTCCACTTTACCAATGAGTGATGCTACAAGAGACCCAATGTAGACGAGAATCCAGCCATCTTCCTAGCCAGTTTATAAAATGCAAAACACTGTCTAAAACAGTCTTCTAGCCACATTTTCCAAAAGAATGGGAATATTTTTATAAAAATGTATTATTTATTGGGGCTTCCCAGGTGGCACTAGTGGTAAAGAATCCACCTGCCAATGCAGGAGGTGTAAGAGATGTGGGATCATTCCCTGGGTTGGGAAGATCCCCTGGAGGATGGCGTGGCGACCCACTCTGGTACTCTTGCCTGGACAAGTCCATGGACACAAGAGCCTGGCAGGCTATGGTCCACAGTGTCACACAGAGTCGGACACAACAGTGCACACACACATATATTATTTACTAATGTTAACAAAGTAAAGGGGCTTATCGTTTAAAATGAATCAGTATTTTTAAATTTCTGTTTCAACTGCTAATATGGTAAATGTTGATCAGTATAACCCACATAAAAGCTCTTTGGGGCCTCAGTAATTAAAAAAAATATATTTATTATTTTTATTTGGCTGTGTTGGGTCTCGGTTGTGGGTCTTAGGCTTTCCCTGAGCCATACGGGATCACAGTCCCCCAATCGGCTTGAACTCACGTTCCCTGCATTGGAAGGTGGACTCCTAACCATTGGACCACCAGGGAAGTTGGGTCCTCAGTAAATGTTAAGTATACAAAGAACTCTTGAGAATAAGAAGTCTGAGACCCACCAAAAGAAGATAGGTTTAATTCGGAGAAGACGAGAGGAGGATTCCACACAGAGAGAATGGTGTGGGTAGGAAAAGGCTCCGGTAGGGTCACCTGACAGAAGCCGGGGGGTTTTCAAATGTTTCTGCATCACCTGGGAATGTGCAGAAGCCCTGAAGAAAAGCAATCCTCGTCCCTGCAAAGCAGACTCACTTACCGTAAGATAAGAATGGGCTCCAATTCATGAAGCGCCAGCACGTGCTATTACAGGGTCATTGTGCCCGACAGAATGCCTGGCTTCTGCAGATTAGTGCTAGCTAGTACCAGCCCGCCACCCAGCGTGGTGCTGAAAACCACTATCTGTGTCCTCTCCCTCCCTTCCCACTTCCTCCTTATTACTTCTGGATTGTGAGATTTTAACTAGTAATACTACTACAAGAGTGAACAAGGGCAAAAAGAGAAGAAAGATGCTGGTTGAAGGGGAGAGGGTGGAGGATGGGCAACAAAGATGGAGAGAATTAAGAGGTACAAACTTCCAGTTATAAAATAAATGAGGAAGTACTGAACAGCATAGGAAATACAGTCAATATTAATGTAATAACTTTGTATGGTGACAGATGGAAACTAATCATGGTGATCATTTTGTAATGTACAGAAATATTAAATCACTACATTGTACACCTGAAACTGATTTAATATTGTAAGTTTGTGATTCTTCAATTGAAAAACAAAAAAAGGAAGCTAGCAGACTTTTCATTTCCTGCTAACAAGGGATGATATGATTAGGACATAGTTAACAGATTGTTGTGAACAAAACCATGTGGGTTTTTTTTTTTTTTTGGTGGGTATAGAATTTTTCTGACTGGAACAAAAGCTTGGCTCCATAACCAGATTTTTTTTTCTAATTTCAGAAGACTCAATTCTAAGTTCAACTTAAATTGCACTCCCAAATGAAAATACACAACACAAGAAAATTATTACGGGTTTTTTTCTTTTTTAAAATGGTAGGACTCTTCATACTATGTTATTCAAATTTCACCTGCCCCAGTAAAAACAAAGAAGTCATTCAGTTTCGTTTGTTCTCATGTGGCATTCCCGTGGCACTCAGCAGATTCTGAAGCATACAGTGTGATCAGGCAAAATTTTCAGCATATTTGACATAAAAGCTTTGTTTAAGCTCAATAAAAACTCATTCTTGATCTTAAAGAAGGAAAATAAGCTAAGATTAATAGCTTTTTTTTTCTGCAAGAGATTCCTTTTACTGTACTGATATATTTCTTAAAAAAAAAAAAAAAAAACCTTTTATTGACGTATAGTTGATTTACAATGCTGTGTTGGGGTTTTTTTAGCCACACCCTGTGGTATGTGGGATCTTGGTTCCCCATCCAGGGACCAAATCTGCACCCCCTGCACTGGAAGGCAGAGTCCTAACCACTAGACTGCCAGGGAAAGTGTTAGTCACTCAGGCATATCCAACTCTGCGACCCCATGGACTGTAGCCCGCCAGGCTCCTCTGTCCATGGAATTCTCCAGGGAAGAACACTGGAGTGGGTAGCCATCTCCTTCTCCAGGGGATCTTCCCGACCCAGGGACTGAACTCGTGTTTCCTGCATTGGCAGGCAATCTTTACCCTTTCCCGTATATTTCTGATTTTCTTTAAATAGTCAAGTTTTCCCAGGATGTTCTTCCTCATGCCTTTCTCTGGCTTAGCATCTCTCCTGCACGCATGCACCATGGCAGGACTGTAAACCAGCCCTTACTTGAGAGAGTGCCATCTGAGAAGATGTGGCAGAAGGAAGGTGCACGCACAGAGCTCTTCCTCTCCTAGGCAGACACACATGTGCAGAGAGGAAAGCAAAAGAAGTGCTTACTCTCACACTGGGGAGGCTGCAAATTAATGGAAACGTCCTAAACCATCATCAGCTAGAGAATATAAGCGCATATTCACACGCTATAACATTACTTAGCAGTTAACAATGAATGTACTAAAATTCTGTATTTATCAATATGAACAGAAACTCTAACATATGAATAAAACCAATACAAAGTGGGATGTACCAAGGGCTTCAGGTATAGCTGTAATGATTTCTTTCTTTAAGATCTGAAATAAGCATCATATGAAAGTTTAGTTAGCTTTGTAGTGGGTGCACAGTTATTGCACTAGTCTTTATCCTTGCTTATTTTAAATGTGTTACAATTGAAAAAACAAACCAACTCTGATCCCTCATGCTACACCTTTCTCATCCGGTCCTTCTCCTCCAGCATCCTGCCTCCATTATTCCCCAACTTCTGAGCAACTGAAAATACTCCCCAGGGAAAAGTTTTGGTCAGATTCAGAGCCACTCAGAGTTGGAAGTCCTCAAAGGCTTTTTAAACACATACAGTGCTATACTCCTTGGGCTCCACAAAATCGAATTTCCTATATCCAGCTTTATTGGTACCAAGAACAATTCATCAACAGCCTGTTAATCCTGAGAGCAGGTACAGACCCCGGGCAGTATGCCAAACCAGGGTTCTACCTCTTTCTTTCACTAATCGTGTTTGAGTAACTTATCCTCTTTGAGCCTACTTTCTCATGTGCTAAATGGCGATGATAATACCAAGCAGAGTCACTGTGGTCACTAGAGGTAATTAGATAGATGAAAACACCCAGTTCCTTACCACTAATTATATACTCCAGCACAAACATTTTAACACAGCAAGATCACCTTTACCCCAATTTAGTGACAAATGATAGCAGAGAAGTCCCCAGAGAACAAATCACAAAAATAACCAATTCATTCCTTCAACATCTACTGAGGACTTACTGAGTGCCACACGTTTCTCATTATATTTATTTTTATTTACTTTTTGGCTGCTCGGCATGTGGGGTCTTAGTTCCCAGACCAGGGATCAAACCCGGACCCTCTGCAGTGGAAGCACAGAGTCCCAACCACTGAACCATCAGCGAAGTGCCACCAGACATTTCTGTACAGATTTTTTCCTCGGAGAACTCACAGAAATAAAAGGTCCAGATTTCAAGCGATCCTGTTTAGGAGAAGCTTCAGAAATTAGAATCGACTTTAGAATTTCTGAGCATCCAATCTGCCTCTTTCCTCTATACGTAAAACTCCCCTCTGCACTGACTAAGCACACAAAGGTAGACAATGAAGTTAGAACTCAGGGTAACTGGAATTGGGAAGTTAGCAGGCTGAACAGTCTATTTTAGTGTGAGTGTTACTGTACAACATAAAAGTACATGGGGCAAATAACTAAACTGTGAAGATTTTATCCTTTCTTTCAACATCCTTCAGTTCAGTTCAGTTCAGTTCAGTTCAGTTCAGTCGCTCAGTCGTGTCCGACTCTTTGCGACCCCATGAAACGCAGCACATCAGGCCTCCCTGTCCATCACCAACTCCCGGAGTTCACTCAGACTCACGTCCATCGAGTCAGTGATGCCATCCAGCCATCTCATCCTCGGTTGTCCCCTTCTCCTCCTGCCCCCAATCCCTCCCAGCATCAGAATCTTTTCCAATGAGTCAACTCTTTGCATGAGGTGGCCAAAGTACTGGAGTTTCAGCTTCAGCATCATTCCCTCCAAAGAAATCCCAGGGCTGATCTCCTTCAGAATGGACTGGTTGGATCTCCTTGCAGTCAGGCCTCCCTGTCCCTCACCATCTTCTGAAGTTTGCCCAAGTTCATATCCATTGCATTGGTGATGCCAACCAGCAACCTCATCCTCTGATGCTCTCTTCTCCTTCTGCCCTCCATCTTTCCTGGCATCAGGGACTTTTCCAAAGAGTTGACTGTTTGTATCAGATGACCAAAATACTAGAGCTTCAGCTTCAGAATCAGTCCTTCCAACAAGTATTCAGGGTTGACTTCCCTTGGCTGGTTTGATCTCCTTGAGGTCCAAGAGACTTGCAGGAGTCTTCTTCAGCACCACATTTTGAAGGCCTCAATTCTGTGGCATTCTGCCTCTTTTAGGGTCCAGGTCTCAGAACCATACATGACCAGTGGGAAGACCACAGCCTTGACTATACGGACCTTTGTCGGCAGAGTAATGTCTCAACACACTATCTAGGTCTGTCATAGCTTTCCTGCCAAGAAGCAATCATCTCCAAATTTCATGGCTGTAGTCACCATCTGCAAAGATTTCAGAGCCCAGGAAGAGGAAATCTGTCATTACGTCCACCTTTTCCCCTTCTATTTGCATGAAGTAATGGGGCCAGATACCACGGTCTCAGATTTTTAACTAATATCTAATTTTAAGCTGGCTCTTTCACTCTCTCCTTCACTCTCATCAACAGGCTCTTTGGTTCCTCTTCGCTTTCTGCCATTAGAGTGGTATCATCCGCATACCTGAGGTTGTTGACGTTTCTCCCGCCTATCTTGATTCCAGCCTGGCATTTCTCATGATGTGCTCAGTGTATAGGTTACAAACAGGGTGACAGCTGACAGCGCTGTCGATCTTGAACCATCAGCTGCTCCATATGGGGTTCTAACTTGCTTCCTGACCCGCACATGGGTTTTTCAGGTAAGACGGAGGAGGAGGATGGAATGGAGAAGGGGAGAGTGGCAAACCACTCCATTATACCTGCCACGAGAACCTCATGAATTGTGTAAAAGGACAAAAAGACAGGACACCGAAAGATGAGTCCCCCAGGTTGGAAGATGTTCAATATGCTACCGGGGAACAGCAGAGGAGAACTACTAACAGCCCCAGAAAGAATGTAGCGTCTGGGCCAAAGCGGAAATGACGCTCAGCTGTGATGTGGTGATGGAAGTAAAATCCGATGCTGCAAAGAACAGTACTGCATGGGAACGTGGAATGTTAGGTCCATGAATCAAGGTAAACTGGACGTGGTCAAGCAGGAGATGGTAAGAACAAATACTGACATCCTAGAAATCAGTGAACTGAAACTGGACGGGAATGGGCAAATTTAATTCAGATGACCATTATATCTACTACTATGGGCAAGAATCCCATAGAATAAACAGAGTAGCCCTCATAATCAGTAAGAGTCCAAAATGCAGTACTCGGGTGCAACCTCAAAAATGACAGAATGACCTCAGTTCATTTCTAAGGCAAGTCATTAAACATCACAGTAATTCAAGTCTATGCCCCAACCGCTGATGCTAAAGAAGCTGAAGTTGATCGGTTCTATGAAGATCCAGAAGACCTCCTAGAATTAACACCAAAAAGAGATGTCCTATTCATCATTGGGGACTGGAATACAAAAGTAGGAAATCAAGAGGCACCTGGAGTAACTGCCAAGTTTGGCCTTGAAAAACAAAATGGTACCAAGTAAGAATGTTCTAAAAACAAATTTTTTAAAGCGGGTAGTGGGACTTCCCTGGCGACCCAGTCAAGACTCTGCTTACACTGCAAGGGGGCACGAGTTCAACCCCTGATCAAGGAACTAGGATCCTGCAGTGCCACACAGCATGGCCAAAAAATAAATAAATAAAGCTAATGCTTATTGCCCAAACCTGCCCACTGAAAAATTTCAGGCTTTAAAAGCAATTCGAGAACAGCAATGATAAATTCTTTAACTTCAGTTATAATCCACTTATAGACAATTTCACAATTCTACAATATGAAAAAAAATGCTGTAATGAACCCAGGATTCTACAAACATGTAAGTATTTTTAGTCTACCAGGCACCTAAAGGGTTGTTACAGTTTAGTAGTATGTATAAGGCTTCCCTGGTGGCTCAGCTGGTAAAGAATTCACCTACAATGCAGGAGACCTGGGTACGATCCCTGGGTTGGGAAGATCCCCTGCAGAAGGGAAAGGCTACCCACTCCAGTATTCTGGCCTGGAGAATTCCATGGACTGTATACTCCATGGGGTCACAAAGAGTCAGACATGACTGAGCGACTTTCACTTTCACGACAAAAGGGGTTTCCCTGGTGGCTCAGATGGTAAAGAATCTCTCTGCAATGCAGGAGACCTGGGCTCAATCCCTGGGTCAGCAAGATCGCCTGAAAGAGGGCATCACAACCCACTCCAGTATATTTGTCTGGAGAATCCCATGGACAGAGGAACCTAGTGGGCTACAGTCCATGGGGTCGCAATAAGCTGGACACGACCAAGACACTAACACACACATGACAAAAGGCTATAGAACTAAACGACAGTATTTGCCTTTCAGGGGACTATGATGATCAATAAATCCTACTAAATGCTAGTCGGGGTGCTATGCAAGCAGCAGTTTATATTACTCTACACAGCCCACTGATAGCATTCTGAAAGAGCTCCATTAAGGGCCACAACATTGCTGAAGATCTAATTAAAGAAGTTGCCTCATAAATGTTTAGAAGTCTAGATATGGATTTGCTTTATTATCAAGTGGCTGTTTTAATGAAAAGGTTATAGAATCAATAAAAATAAAATTGTTGCTATATTTACTCACGTCTCCTTTGAAGAAAATGGGCAATAAAAAGGTAATGGGTGATACTTAGAGTACTACAGCTATTTAAAGAAACTATTTTAAAAGCTTTCCAAAGGGACTACAGGGTGCAAATGATTTACAGGATTTGAGAATTTAACATTTTCCAGGCAGAGAGTTAAACAACACAAAGACAATATTGGTGACCTATTATTTCTGTATTAATCCCAGAGGATAAAAAACAAAGGAAAATCAAGTCGCTTGATGGGTCCTAAGAACCAATCACATTCTTTAAATAAGAAATGAAAACACAGGGTAATCATATTTTGGGGACTATCTAAACAGATAACAGGAAATCTAAGAGAATATGGACGTAACAGGTTACAAAGGTTTTCTCTGGGACATGAGACACCAAGGGAGGGGAAAAACTTTTTTTTTAATATATCTATTTCTACAGTGGAAGAGTATAGTCTTTTTTTAAATTGAGACAAAATTGATACATAACATTGTGTTAGTCGCAGTTATGCAACCTATTGGTCTCCCCCTGGCTCAATGGTAAAGGATAAGCCCACCAATGCAGGAGATGCGGGTTTGAGCCCTGAGTCAGGAAGATCCTCTGGAGAAGGGAACGGCAAAAACCCACTCCAGTATTCCTGCCTAGAGAATCCCACGGACAGAAGAGCCTGGTGAGCCACACTCCATGGGGTCGCAAAAGAGTCGGACATGATTTAGTGACTAAACAACGAAGACAACACGTCGGCTGAGTGTTTGTGTATACTGAGAAATGGGCACCACGGTGAGTCTTGCTGACATCCATCGCAGTTAAGCAAGTTTTTTTCTTGTGATGAGACCTTTTAAGATCTGCTCTCTTCACAGTCTTCAGATATACGATACAGCATTATTAACTCTAATCACTATGTTGCATACTGCATCTCTACAACTTACTTACTTTGTAACTGGATATTTGCACCTGCTTGAACATTTCTAACAATGAGGAATCTACTGCTTCTTGAAGTGGTCCACACCATCCATCAGACAGATTCAACAGTTGTGGTATTAGAATTGCTCCTTAAATATCCTTCCTGAAGACCATACTAGAGGAACTACCAACAGAAGTTTTGCAGCTCTGGCTGCTACAAAGGGTCATGAGGGCTCAGAAATGGTAAGTCTGCTGTCTATTTTCATGGGTTAAGCAGAGATAATCACTCCCCTTTGAAAGCTGAAACCTTTAGGAATGAACACTAAATATCTTCATCTGCATTCAAAAAGAATATATGTGATGCTGTAAGACAAACTTGTCTTCTAAATCCCGTTAAGACGATTAAACTGTAATTAAAGAAATATAAACTGTAATCTAATTAACTGCAATGAATCACATCTCACAAGGGAAGGTCGTCATTATTCACAAGTGCTAGTAGTTGGGACAGGTCTTTAAAAGCAGCAGAGAGAAAGAACATCAATATCCCATAAGTTTCAGAGCAGGAACCCTGACTGGCCTGTTGAGTGTGGAGGGGAGGGAACTGACATTTACTTCCTTGAATCCACCTACACTGGTGCAAGGTGATTCGCTCTGAATAAATGAAGCAGCTGAGATTCAAAAAGGTTTCACTGCTGGTCCAGTAAAGCCAGGACTCAAACCCAGGTCTACTGAAGCCCAATGCTTGAGTCTATCCAGCTTTGTGGGTTCATGACTTCAGGGAGGATCACCCAACCCCCCAGATCCCGATATTATATTCCCTACAGAAATCTCTAATACAGCTTTTCTCAAAGAGATTTGCACTAAGAAAAGAAATGAGAGATTCTGGCTCACCTGGCAGTACTGTAACTGTTCCAATAAACAGGAATAATGAGTAATTACAGCAATAGTGGGAACAACTGCCAACACTAACTGAGCCTTCACCGTTCCAGGCACTTCTCATTCCACAGTCCATCCTCAGTGATCTTGTCTAATCCATGATTTTAAATGCCATCTGTTGCTGTGCTGTGCTAAATCACTTCGGTTGTGTCTGATGATGTGCAACCCCAGGGACGGCAGGCTGCCAGGCTCCTCTGTCCATGAGATTCTCCAGGCAAGAATACTGGAGTGGGTTGCCATTTCCTCCTCCAGTGTACTTCCTGACCCAGGGATCGAACTCACATCTCTTGTCTCCGGCACTGGCAAGAAGGTTCTTTACCACTTAGCAGTTAGTTCAGTTGCTCAGTCGTGTCCGACTCTTTGCGACCCCATGGACTGCAGCACGCCAGGCTTCCCTGTCCATCACCAACTCCCGGAGCTTGCTCAAACTCATGTCCATTGTGTGAGTGATGCCATCCAACCATCTCATCCTCTTTCTTTACCACCAACACTATCCATATATCCATCTGTTGCCAATGACCCCTAAATCCACAGCTTGAACCTGGACCTCTTCCCTGAACTCCAGACGGATTTTTTTTTTCAACTACCTTCCCCAAATCTCACTTGGATATCTGAAATTCAAACTCCTGTTTCTAGCCCTTAATCCTGCTCCTCCCACAATGTCCCATCTCAGCCAAGTGGCAGCTCCATCCTTCCAAGATGCTCAGGCTGAGAGCCTTAGAGTCCTCTTCAACTCCTCTTGCTCTCACACTCCACATCCCACCAATTCATCAGCAAATGCTGTCAGCCCTATCTTCAAAATACACCCAGAATCTAATCACTTCTCACCATCTGCCACTGCTCCCAAGCACTCCAAATCTACTCAATGCATTGATTAATGAGTAACCTGAATCACATCATTTCAATCCTCAAAATAACCCCATGAAACAAGTGCTCTTATTTCCTCCATTTCACAAAGGTACATAAAGGTTAAGTATAAACTAAGAAACTATAGTTTATCAATCAGGTCTTTTTCCTTTTTTGGTTCAAAGAGTCAGATCCCCTGAGCCTGATCTTCTGGTCAAAGGGGTCTGATTAGTTTACAGAGTTACAACGACTTGGTCCCAGCCAAGGCCCAGGGCAGGAGTCAGCCAGCCTCCTGGAGCGCGGCAGCACCAACACCAGTCTGACCACGAGCTCCTCTCTGAAATCCCACCCAGGTCCCAGTGCCAGGATTCCCACTAGTTTTCAAACTACATGTGTTAGTCTCTTTTTATTCAGTATCAGCTCCACACTTTTTTTAAGACTTAAAAAAAGGAACTTGTTGGAAGGTCACATAATCAATCACTGAAAATCAAGTTAAGAAATGAAGCCCTCACGTGCATACCCAGAAGACAAAGAACCCTTTTCTGTATTAAAGAATTCTGTCTTTGAAAAGCAATCCGTGTTTTTGAAAGTGGAGTCCCCTGGGAAGGGTCCATTGAGGTTCCAGAAGGGCCTCTGAGGACAATATTACTGACTTTCCAGGTGACGGAGGACCGGACAGAGGAAGATAAGGGTGAGCTAGCCACCACCCTTCTTCTGACCCCTACCTCCACCAAAACCAATAATGAAAATTAAATGAGTTAATAAATGTGAAAATCAAAAGCTGTATGCAAAAATAAGCCTTTATTGTAAAAAGAATAGCTTTTTTGTGAGTGTGGAGGAGTTACATAGGGTGAGCTTTAAGGATAGAAAATTTAAGAACCACCAAAGAAGGGAGGTCCTTTCAGAGCTAAACACAGGATAGCCTCAAAAAGTTTATCTGAACAAAAGAAAGGCTTACCTATCTATGTATTTTCAAAACAGGGGTTATTTATTAGAATTGGTACTTTCACGGAATTGATTTGACTACATATACTTCAAGATCTAAGTGACTTTAAGCATAGGGGGGAAAAAAATCAGAATATTCACCAAACTAACTGCTCGGTGGTGGGAGCAAAAGGGGCATTCATTATCTACACTGTACTCTTCTGTAATGTCTGCAGTTCATAATAAGCATGAATTAATTTCTGTGGAAAAATTAAGGGGAAAAAAAACACTCCTCTATCCTCACATTAACAGATACAAGTCTCCAAAGAATAGTGTATTTAGCTCTTTAGATATTTAACTGTTAATAAAATTTACTTTATGGTGTTTTAACTTCCATTGTTAACTAGTTTCTCTAAAACTCATCAGTTTTAGAAATGCTGGGTCAAAGAAAGTTCTAATATCACTCTAGAAACACAACAGTTACATCGCATGCTGTGCAAATAAGATAAAATATCACCTTGAGGGAATCTGAAATAGCAAGGAGAGCAGAAGTGGGAGCAAACAACACCAGCCCCTCCCGGGCCCAGTCTGGAAGGCATCATAACACCATCAACAAGCACTTGCTGAACGCCGTATGTGCGAGCACCGTGCCAGGCTCTGCTCTCGGCCCTTAAGGAGCTCTCAGCACGCCGGCAAGACAGCACACACAGACGACACCGCGAGGCAGCATCTGCTATGACAGCAAATACACGGCACTGCACAGCAGGGAGAGACAGGACTCGGAAATTCCCACTTAAACCCAAGTCCTTTGAAAGCAGAAGCAGGTATCACCTGTATATTCCCACAGCCTAGCACGAGAAATATGTTTCAAACATGTTTTAAGTCAATGGGTACATGGAACCAAACTGCACTTGGAGAGGAAAAGGTGTGACATCCCAAGCTAGAGGAATGGTGGTGGCATGAAAGACTGGCATGACCCAAATGGGCATCACCAGTTATTTACAAAAAAAGAGCATAAAGGAACTGAGGAACAGAAAGTTGGAAAAGCTGACTCACTCAAGTTGAGGAGCTGAAACTATCTTTGACCCAACAGGAAACCCAAAAGGATTTCAATGGTGCAACGACAATCTGTTTTATGTACCTGTCTTCCTTACTTGATTCCTTAAGGGGGGCAACTGCATCTTCTAAGAATTTTGGTTTCCTGGCAGCGCCTGGCACATGAAAGGTATTCAAATAAATGTGGGGAAAAGGAAGGGAAGACTGATCAGCTGGAAACATTACGCATGTGCCATAACATGGAAGGTTCTAGAAGAGTAAGAGATCAGAAATTAAGGCTGGAGGTGTTTTCTAATCCATCTCATGATATACTCAGGCTCAATACAGTGATTCTCCAAAGGCTCCTCCCCTTGTTTCAAGTTGAATCAACAAAAATCCTCTTTTATTCCACCATGAGTATATCTCTATGTGGGAATCCGGAGCAAGGGGAGGTTTGGGGGAATAGTCATCAAACCAGGAAATCCTGCCATGCCAGTGCAAGCTTTCTGAGAGCAGTCATGTTCTGTGCCTCGTTCCTGACCTATTTCTGCCCAGGGCCACAGAAGCACAGGTAGAGGCAACCACAGTGAGTTTCAGTACATGTTAGCGCCCCCTTTTCCATACTGACTCTTCACAAGTGCTTTCTGTCTCCAAACAGTCTGATACTTCCTGCATTGTAATCAGTGTTTCTACTGGGCTTCATATTTTTCAAAGTCCGCCCCCTCCCAGTTCATGACTAAGTTATTTATTTAAGCCATCTCCTGCCATAAGCAAAAGGACAGATTAGTGTAATGGTCATCAAGTATAATGGTGGTCACTGGATACGGAAAAGTATATGGGACCTTAAGCTCACCTTCATGGCAAATAGATGGGGAAACAGTGGAAACAGTGAAAGACTTTATTTTGGGGGGGCTCCAAAATCACTGCAGATGGTGATTGCAGCCACAAAATTAAGACGCTTTCTCCTTGGAAGAAAAGTTATGACCAACCTAGACAGCATATTAAAAAGCAGAGACATTACTTTGCCAACAACAGTCCATCTAGTCACGGCTTGGTTTTTCCAGTGGTCATGTATGGATGTGAGAGTTGGACTGTGAAGAAAGCTGAGCACCAAAGAATTGATGCGTTTGAACTGTGGTCTTGAGAGTCCCTTGGACTGCAAGGAGATCCAACCAGTCCATTCTGAAGGAGATCAGTCCTGAATGTTCATTGGAAGGACTGATGTTGAAGCTGAAACTCCAATACTTTGGCCACCTGATGCGAAGAACTGACTCATTTGAAAAGACCCTGATGTTGGGAAAGATTGAAGGCGGGAGAAGGGGACGACAGAGGATGAGATGGCTGGATGGCATCTCCGACTCAGTGGACATGAGTTTGGGTAAACTCCAGGAGTTGGTGATGGACAGGGAGGCCTGGTGTGCTGCAGTCCATGGGGTCGCAAAGAGTTGGACATGACTGAGCCACTGAACTGAACTAATGGAAGCTCACCTTCTTGTATCCAGGGATCAAAGTTTTTTGTATCTATCTCATTCAATCTTCTTCTCTACCTTGTAAGCATGACAGATCCTACTCCCCCCATTCTTGGAGATGAAAAAGCCTGAATCTCTAGATTGAAGGAGTTTAGGCAAAGTGACATAATTACAGCATCAACAGAAACAAACGTCAGAAAAGCATACAAACGAGAGTGAGTGAGTGAAGTCGCTCAGTCGTGTCCGACTCTTTGCGACCCCGTGGACTGTAGAAAACCTACCAGGCTCCTCCATCCATGGGATTCTCTAGGCAAGAATACTGGAGGGGGTTGCCATTTCCTTCTCCAGGGGATCTTCCCGACCCAGGGATCGAACCCAGGTCTCCCACATTGCAGGCAGATGCTTTAACCTCTGAGCCACCAGGGAAACCCATACAAACAAGATTCCATTGTTAAATTGAATCAATATCTTTATCATTTTTTCAATGAAATGAGTATCTGCTACTTCAAAAAAATTCTACTGATAGGATCAAAGATTTTTCTGCTTAATTCAGATTTTCTAATGCAGAAGATTAAGTTTGAGACATCTTTTCTCTTGGTCTTATTCAAAATACTGCCAAAAACTCTGTACTCTAAGGTAAAGCTCCAGCTCCTACATATTGTCTTTACCAACTTCCACACCACCACAGTCCTTAAACGGAATCTTAAAAAAAAAAAAAAAAGTATAATCCCAGGGGCAGTCCAGTGGTTTGGACTCAGTGTTTCCAATGCAAGGAGTGCAAGTTCTATCCCTGGTTGGGGAACTAAGATCCCAAATGCCACACAGCAACTAAGCACACGCAGCAATTAAGACCTGATGCAACCAAATAAGTAAATAAATATTTAAGAAAAAAATAAAACAAAATTGCTTTGGACTTCCCTGGTGGTCCAGGGGCTAAGACTTCACACCCGCCCTGCTGGAAGCCCAGGTTTGATCCCGGGTCAGGGAACTGGATCCTGCATGCCACAACTAAGACCCAACACAGGCAAACACATAAATAACAATAAAAAACACTCCGAGCTTCCACTGCAGGGGCTGCAGGTTCAATCCCTGGTTGGGGAAGTTCCACAAACAACACAAAAAAAGAAAGTTATTATTACAGTTCAGTTTCTGGAAGACAATTTGCAAAAGCTGGGGAAGTGGCCACTTGCTTATTGCTTTGTTATTTGCCAGTTTATTTCATTATCTTGCTCTCTTTTGTCAATTTACTTGACTTCTGAGAGGTTTTGGTTCCGTTAATGATGACAGACCTCCTTTAATTCACCTACACTATCTTGGTGTGCTCTGTCACCTCCAATGAGCCATTAGGAAAGAGGGACGCTAACAGATCTTGGTTTCGGGATACAGCCTAACTACTCAGATTTCAGTCCATGGACCAACAGCATCAACATCACACAGAAACCTGTTCTGTGTGTCCATGGATTGACAGCATCAGCATCACACAGAAACCTGTTCAAATCTCAGCTTCCATTCCATATTATTCAGCCACTAAAAAAGAAAAGAATGAAATCTTGCCATCTGTGATAACACAGATGGACCTAGAGGGTATTACGCTAAGTGAAATAAGGCAAAGACAAATACTGTCTGATTTCACATATCTGAAAAACAAAACAAACGAAGGAACGTAACAAAACGGAACAGACTCATAGACAGAATAAACAGGTGGTTGCCAGAAGGGAGAAATCTGGAGAAATTAATGAAATAGGTGAGTGAGATTAAGAGGTACCAACTCCCAATTACAAAATAAATGGGGATAAGATGTACAACATGAGGAACATAACCATTTATACTACAGTATGTTTGTATGGTGACAGATGTTAACCAGACATATCATGATGATCATTTTATAATGTACAGAAATACTGAATCGCTATGACACCTGTAACTAACATAGTACTGTAGGTCAATTATACTTCCATTGAAAGCACTACGGGATTTCACTGGCGGTCCAGTGGTTAAGACTCCGTCCTCCCAATGCAGGGGGTATAGGTTCGATCCCTGGTCAGGAAACTAAGATGCCTGGCCAGAAAAAGAAAACAAACATGTATACACTGGAAGGAAATGCACCAAAATGCAAATAACAGTTATCTCTGGTGGAAAGGGGGCCAGTGTGAATTATGCGTGATTGTCAATTTCTACTTTATGCTTTTATGTATTTCCGTTTTCAATGAACATGTACTGCTTGTAAAATTAGAAAACAACAAATGTCACTAAAAATGAAAAAAAAAAAAAGTACCATTCCACATCTTCTGAATCAGAAACTACATTTTAGCCAGATCTCTGGATTATTTGTCTACACATTCAAGTCTGAGAAGCACAGATATAAAGGGCCACTGGCAAGGGTACTCACCACAAACCACTTAATATACTCTCTAGGAACAAATATTCTAATCAGATTCATACTTTCAGTTAAATAGAAGGTTCTTAATTATTCAGTTCAGTTCAGTTCAGTCGCTCAGTCGTGTCTGACTCTTTGCGACCCCATGAACCGCAGCACGCCAGGTCTCCCTGTCCATCACCATCTCCCGGAGTTCACTCAGACTCACGTCAATCGAGTCCCTTAATTATTACAAAGACTTTACCTTCAAGCACTAAGTCTTGAAGTCTTCCTAAGGCATAAATGAAAAACATACCCCACAACTGCCACTCATCCACTACTCTCTGACAAGGTTTGTTGATAGTGAATGAAATACTGATGGAAATATATTTATTTATTTTATACAGGGGGCTAAATATTCATTCCTTGCTTCCCAGGTAGCTCAGTAGTCAAGTATTTGCCTGCCAAGGCAGGAGATGCAGGAGACTTGGGTTTGATCCCTGGGTCAGAAAGATCCCCTGAGGAGGAAATGGTAACACACTTCAGTATTCTTGCCTGGAAAATCCCCTGGGCAGAGGAGACTGGCAGGCTATAGTCCACACACAGGGTCACAAAGAGTCGGACATGACTGAGTAAGCACAATCCTTGAGCACAAATATTCATTAAATGTTCACATCAGCCTTATGAGGTTGCTATCCCCATAGTACAGGACATTGTACAGGACATCTGTACCCAGACTCAAAAGACAGTAACTTGCCATAAATCATTCAGGGAGCCAGAAGCTAAGCCACAGGTGCAGTCACCAAGCTCATCCTGATAAATACTACACTCTGTCCAGCCAATCCCTGTTATTTAAAGATACTATATTTACATATTCTACCTACTAAAATTTATTCATAACCTCCAAATCATGATCCACTGAACTTTCCCACTTTTCTGACAACAGGTACATACATGAGCAGAAGAGCAAAACTTGTGAAAAACCAGTTGCACACATTCCCACTATGAGGTGATGCTTTGCCTTACTTCACCTCTCATTTTTTAAACAAGCATCCTTTTCAGAGCGTGTTTGCCACTACGTTTTCACATTTTGTGCTTTTTGTTGCTGACTGCCCACAAAGTGCTCAAGCGCTGTCTAGTGTTCCTAAGGCAAGAAGACTACCTCCCGGACAAAGCACATGTGGTCAGGGAAGCTCCAGCAAAGCCTAGGTTACAGCGCCATTGGCAGTGAGCTCAGTGTTAGGGAGTCAACGATATGTATTAAGTAAGACAAACAGAAACACACAAAACAAGGTTACCTAGCCATCAGCTGCCACCAGAGGCTCACAGGAACCGCTCCCTTCATCTTCTCCACGGACAATGTTTCAGTATTTGCTAAGGTGTTGTTTGCAGTGACTTCACAGATCATAACTGCCCCAACTGTTGTTACAAGTACTAATTTGACGTGTAATGACAGGAAAAGCACCAAATTATAGAGCATTTTCAGAAACAAGAGATCATCTTCCCCAACTCAAAAACAATACTTGAAGGTTCCTGACAGGATAACCACAGGACTGGTAACGGTGTTATTTCGCAGCTTACAGACTAAAATCATTGGAATAACACAATGCAAAAAGTCAGAAAAATGAGTATTACATCACCACGGACAAAGATCTGTGGCGGCTCCATGGGGTGCAGGCAAGATGATTCAAAGGGATAAGGGAAGAAAATACAAACCCATTCATTTATACTCATTTAAACCTCATCTTTAAATTCTAATTTACTTTATAACTTAATAACAGTACACAATAAATTCTATTGGTTATGCCTGCCCCAACTCTACTGATGCTGTGTGTGTAGTCACTCAGTCATGTCTGACTCTCTGCGACCTTTTAGACTGTAGCCCATCAAGCTCCTTTGTCCATGGGATTCTCCATGCGAGAACACTGGAGTGGGTTGCCATGCCCTTCTCCAGGACATCTTCCCAACCCAGGAGTTGAACCTGTGTTTCTTGTGTCTCCTACACTGCAGGCGGATTTGTCACCCATTGAGCCATCGGGAAAGCCCGCTGATGGTTTATATAACCAAAAAATGCTGAGTGATCACCACCATAGAGGATCAAAGTCAGTGCTTGAAAAGAAAATAACCTCCAGAGGCACACATTCTGCAGTGAGGGGCAGGACTGATGGCTTTGAGGACTCAGATGCACTGGGAACCATCAAAGGAAAGCTGGGTTCTACTGCTGCTCTGCTCCCAACAAGTTGTGATGACCCTCACAAAGACATGCCTCTAGGCATTCATTGATTCATATGAGAAATTAATTAGCTGGTTGTGACACTGACTAGATGGCCCAAACTAGGAACCCTTCTCGCTCCAGAAATTTGACCATTCTGACTCGAAGAAAATAAGATATATTAGCAGTTAAGTAAAACCACTGTTTATTATTGTCTGTAGCCTAAGGGTTAAAGCCATGCCCTGACAGAGCAACAGGCTGCTCACAGAACACATTTCCAGACTGGGAAGATTCTATGGAATCCTATAAGATATCTAGGAGTTAGTGCATCTTACAAAGTTATAAGTTGCATCATAGACACCTTCAACTTTAACTACTCAGCAAGGGGAAAAAGAGAGAGAGAAAGGGAAAAAATAAATAAAACCAGTGCTGCTAACCTGTCTGCACTTCCACTCACAGGACGTATTCTGTTCCCTGAGACAGTCTCAGTTCCCCAGTGTCTCTGACAGCATGAATGGTTCAGTGTGAGCCTAGTGTTTGACACAATATGTTTTTCATCTACGTCACCTAATCCCAAACCAACTACTTCCTCCAGTGCTCAAGAGAAGCAGCAGCAATGTTTCAACTCTGAAGGAAAAACGGCTGCATGTGATTTACAGAAAGATGGAATCAGTCTCCAGAGAGGAGACTAAGGGTATTTCAAAGGCATTTATTTTTTTAATCTTTTCTTTAACAGTGCTGTGATAGTTTTAGGTGGACAGCAAAGGGACTCAGCCATATATATACCTGTATCCATTCTCCCCCAAGCTCCCCTCCCACCCAGGCTGTCACATAACATTGAGCAGAGTTCCCTGTGCTATACAGTAGGTCCTTGTTGGTTATCCATTTTAATTATAGCAGTGTGTACACATCATCCCAAACTCCCTAACTATCCCTTCCTCCCCTCTCCCCATCTCCCCAGCCCGAAACTGTTTGTTCTCTAAGTCCGTGAGTCTCTTTCTGTTTTGTAAGTTCATTTGTATCATTTCTTAGATTCCACATACAAGGAATGTCATACGATATCCTTCTGATTTACTTCACTCAGTATGACAATCTCCATGGCAATTTTTGACAATACTCAATTTTCACAGTGTATACTGATGGTAGAACCAAACCCCCAAATAAAGTATAGTTACTCTGTTCCAAGGGTGTACTCCTAAACCTATCACCAAGAGGTGGTGTAAACTAAAATTTGCCACCATATGCTTTTATGGTATTTCTTACTGATTAAAGTGCTCCCGTGTCAGCTGTGTCATTTAACACCCACAAGACCAGGCAAAGAAGACTGAACAAGCACTGTGGGTCTGTCCCATTTCAGAGATGGAGCGCAATAATGGAAAGAGTAAGAGGTGCTCTGTCAAGACAATTTGGTTTCAAATCCCAGGCATACCGTTCAATTTTTCAGAGCCTGTTTCCTATTAGTAATATGCAAACAGTGCACACAACCTGACTTGTAGTCAAGTATACCAGTTGCATCTCAATGTTTCCTTTCATCTTTTCCACACTAAAGCCCAAAGTAGAACCGAGGTCTAAGGATATAATTTAGCATCTCTTTAAAGGGTATTCAAAAGATACAGACACTGTGTTAAAGGATTTCTTGGTTCAAATAAATTTGTGAAATGCTAGTCTCTTGAAGGTTCACAAAGCATTATGTGTGCAAGTGTGTGTATGATATAAAGGATGTGAGAAGGTGTGCAATAAAGAAACCTGGTTAAATATGCACAGACCATTTTCTCAAAATGCATTTAGTAATCTTTTTCTGTGTAGTTACAATAAACATCCACAAAGACCTAATGTTCTTCTGAACATACTCTCAGAAACACTGGTTTTGATCATTTAATGCATAGCAAATAGACAATAATGATGGGGCTTTATTATTCACAGAAAAACATCCTGACACATACATACTCCTAAATGCTCTCAGAGGGTTGGGAGTGAGGTTTAGAACATGAACACATTTTACCAAAATTCCCCAGATTATCTTGATATGAATTACATAATAAATTTTGAGATGAATTATATATTGCAGATATTAAATTTATTTTTATGTTATGACATTTATGAAGAAATACTGGCAGGAACATAAGAATGATACTCACTCACTGTACTGAGAAACAAGATCAGCAACTGATCTCAAACATAACAGATTCAGTCTGATGATACAGGACTATGAATCTGTTTGCAGTACCATCTTCATAGAATACCTGCTTCCAAAATGTTTATTAGCATACTTTAAAATCACTCTGCCATTATGAAACATTAGTTTTGAAATTATAGCCATCCATGACTCATGTATTTGAAATAGATCAGATGATTACCATTCTAGTCTAACTTTTGGAGAAGGCAATGGCACCCCACTCCAGTACTCTTGCCTGGAAAAACCCATGGATGGAGGAGCCTGGTAGGCTACAGTCCATGGGGTGGCTAAGAGTCGGACATGACTGAGCGACTTTATTTTACTTAAATAGACAATTATAGTAGTTAACATGAATAAAATAATAACTGATTATAGACAAAGCCTAAGAAATTATCCTTAAAACAAGATCCTTGAGTGATTTTTTTGCAGTCTGGTCTCAAACGCAAAAAAAAAAAGAAATCTATTTAGACCATTAAGGCATTTTTATTCTCAGAAAGATCTCAGAATAAGTCTGTCATAAACAAAGATTCCAAGAAGTGGCTCAGCTCATCTTGCAGAAGACACAGTGGATTTAAAAAGGAGAGAGAGATGTATTATTTTTTGCTATAAAATTGATTTACATGAGGTATCTTCTCCCTAAATAGATTTTCCAAGAATGGTACATATGCCATATTACTACTTGTCATCATTCCTGGTTTTCTGATAACAGTGGAAAGCAAGACTGTGACTTGTAAATTATGAACCATAAAAATGCAGAATCCTTTTTTTCTTTGAAAACTACAAGAAAGCAGTTATTTTGTCACAATCAACAAGAGAAAGAAAAGTCGACTCAGTTATCAACATTTGGGCAATTCTGAATATTTCTGCAGAAAGCGTCACGTGTACTTAAAAACTTGGAAAAAAACCCTAAATTTCTTAAGACACTTCACTGGATGTCAAGGTATTGTGATCCTTCTAAAGAATTTGTAAGTGGTTGTTACAGTGGAGACCTAAAAGTGTACAACAATTTTATTTTATAACCTAGATCAAGAAAAACATTCTTCACAGGTAACTTTACAAATTTTTTTAAATTAAAACTAAGACTTTCAGTTTGCTGGAAGACAGGTTTTCCCTACTTTGTAAACGGTATCTTAATTATTGCACACAAGCACTTCTATGAGAACTTTTATCTTAAACCTCTAAAAGTCAAATAAACAGAAGACTAGGCCTGAGAGATCCTTTTTAAAATTATATTAATATCTGATATTTAATCATCCTGACAAATACAACATATATAAAAAAGGAACCTGCTCTAATGTAAAGTTTTAAGTTTGTGAACTAGTTGTAGACAACTTGGTTAGCACTGCTATCCTAGACAACTTTGGGTAAGAACTTTGTCTCCTTTTTAAAAAAAAAGGAAAATGGACGGAATCTAGACCGTTGCTAACCTAGTCCAGGAACATTCAGTGAGAGGCTCGGCCACGAACAGCATGAGTGTGAAAAGGCGAAGAATAACCATTACTGCCTAAGACACCAAGGCTACCTGAAAAGTCATCCTGACACTTCAGTCTTTCCATTTTGCGAGACTGGAAGCCCTCAGGGACTACTAGATCGCGGCCGCCGACTCCCCAGGTCCATAATGGCACAAGGCTGTCACCTGGGCGACGGGGCGCACACCTGCCCCGCGGGCGGCGCCCACCTCTCTTCACTTCGCCGCTGCGGACCCGCCCTCCTCCGCCCTTTTTCACCACCACCTCCGTCCCTTCCCACCCGCCTGCAAAAAACCGAGGGCAGGGATGGGGCAAGGTGAAGATAAGGAGAAAAAACATCCAGCAATCCGCCGCAGACTACCTCCTCCCACCCGAGTCGGAGCAAAGCCACACCGTCTCTCCCACTCCTCGTCTCTAGTGCAAGGTCTGCGATACTTTCAACATTTTTGGTTTAAAGCGTAAGTAACTTCCCCGCTCCCTTCCGCCCCTCACCTTCACGAAAGCAATCGGGGTTGTGGTACCTTCGATATCTAACAGGATCACAGTGACTTCGGCGGGCACCGAAAGCACGACCATTTCCCCACCCCACCGACTGCTACCAAGAGAATCGGCCTACTGGTAGAGAGGGCGGAGGGCGGCGCCGGCAGCGCCCCAGCAAAGGGCTGGGCTTCTGGTGGCCCTGAGAAAGGGTCCCGGAGCGGATAACCGCAGCGCGGCCTGACGCACGAGGCGGAGAGGACTGGTCAGCGCTTCCGGACGTAGAGAAATCCGCAGCCCAAGGACCCTGAACTCGCCAGCTGCCGGGGGCGGGAGGTCCAGACCACGTGGGCAGAAAGAGAGGGTAGTCCTCACGAGGTTCCGAGGGGGCGGGGCGAGGCACGGTGCCGACGTCGATTGGCCGCTAGAGGGCCTCGAACCCGATCCGTCAAAATGGGCCTCGCGTGGGCGGGAACAAAGAAGCGAACGCGGGAGACGGGCGCGCGCTCTCCGCAGACTGGTTGAGCGAGCGGGAGAGGCTCGGGGCACGTGCAGACGGGAGCCCCGCGAGTGGCGCGCCGGGGATGTGAGTGCCCCTTGCCCTCTACGGCACCTAGCCCCCTCCCTCCCCGCCCACTGCTTCGGCTTTGGCATTTTTTACAGTAATCCGACCGGGTCCGAGCCCCTCCTCCCGTTCCTCAGCCACCGAAGGAGGCCGTTCAGGTCCCGGTCAGCTGGACAGCGTCGGCCGATCGGCTAGCGCGAGGCCCGCCGCGCCCCCCTCGGCCCGCGCGCCTGGGGCGGCAGCGGAAGAGGCGTCCGCGCCGTGCGGCCGCCCGGAGAGGCCGCCGTGCGCCCGCTTCCTGTTCGGCTGGTTCCAGCCAGCTCGAGGACAAAACACGCGTGCGCGCGGCGGGCGGACGGCCGGCGCGCTCGCCGCCTCAGCCGCCGGCGCCGGGCGCAGTCCGCCTTTTTCCGGAGCGGCGCGGCTACGGTGCTAATCGATAGCAGCAGCTCTGCGCTGGGGGAACCGAGGGCGGAAAAAGGCGGGGTTGACGGCTCTTGGCTGGGAGTGGGCTGGACCGGACGCCAGAGACAAAAGGCTCTCAAGGCAAGAGGGACTGTGGCGTTGCTCGGGATTCTGACCCCAGGACTTCTCTCCCCGTCGTCGTTTCTCTTCTGACGCGTCTCCCTTCCCAAGCCCGCGTCCCCTCACTCGCGACCTCGCTTCTCAGCAGGAGGGCCGCGATGGAGGTCCCGCCCCGACTCTCCCATGTGCCGCCGCCATTGTTCCCCTCCGCTCCCGCTACTTTAGCCTCCCGCAGCCTCTCCCATTGGCGGCCGCGGCCGCCGCGGCAGCTCGCCCCGCTCCTCCCTTCGCTCGCTCCCAGCTCCGCCCGGCAGGGGGCGCGCCGGGCCCAGCGCCACGTCACCGCCCAGCAGCCCTCCCGATTGGCGGGCGGGGCGGCTATAAAGGGAGGGCGCAGGCGGCGCCCGGATCTCTTCCGCCGCCATTTTAAATCCAGCTCCATACAACGCTCCGCCGCCGCTGCTGCCGCGACTCGGTCTGCGCGCCAGCACCTTCCGGCCGACCACTCCGCCGCTATGGAAGACATGAACGAGTACAGCAACATAGAGGAATTCGCAGAGGGATCCAAGATCAACGCGAGCAAGAACCAGCAGGATGACGGGTACCGCACGCTTCTCGCCTCTCCCCTTCTTTCCCCTCCCCCAGCTCGCCGCACGCGCCCTTCGTCCCTCGGGAGCCGCGCGCTACCCTCCCCCTCACCGCCCCCATTCTTGCCCCGAGTCGATTCTCCTGCGTGTCCGCCGAACCCCACTAGATCGGAGGGAAGAGCAAAGTAGGAGACGGACGGGGGGACTGGAGAGCCCCGCGGAAGGTGGGGGAAGGGCAGCGGGTTTGGAGGCGGAGGGCGGCGGCGTCCGGGGCCAGAGTGCGCAGGCGCCGCGTGGGGCCGGAGGGGGAGGGGCCGGGCCGGCCGCGCCGCACGCTGCAGCTGCCGCCGCCTCTTCACTGTGTCTGTTAGGGCTCCGGGCAGTTTTTCTGGGGAGGGTGTAGGGGGACCCTTGGTTTGGGAACCTGTACGCGACTGGTGCCCAGATCTCCAGTATGCGTGATGATGAGTTGTTCAGGTGGAACGTTGACTTGACAGCTGAGGAAGACGGTGAACCTGAGTAGTGGGCGTTCAGTTTAGAAAGTTGCATTTTACTAGTTCGGAACGGTTTTTAAACGTGTTTAGTTGGCCTCGCTTAACCTTTGCCTGATGCAGTGTGGAGAGCAAAGATTTGGATAAGTGACCTTGATGGAATTTGGGGCTTTTTGTGGTCTTTGGTTCCTGTGTTTGTAAACAGGTGAAATTACTTGTACATGGATATGAATTTCCCTGCGCTTATAGTTTGTAGTAAACGTAACTTTAACCGTTTTAGCTACTGCTGTTTGTAAATAAACAACTTTTATTTCTAGTAAAATGTTTATTGGAGGCTTGAGCTGGGATACAAGCAAGAAAGATCTAACTGAATATTTGTCTCGATTTGGGGAAGTTGTGGACTGCACGATTAAAACAGATCCTGTTACTGGAAGATCACGAGGATTTGGATTTGTGCTTTTCAAGGATGCTGCTAGTGTTGATAAGGTATGAACCTGTTTGCATCGTGCTTTTTGTGTGCGTTTTGCAAGTCGTTCGGAGGGTTGATTGTATGTTGTCAGATCACATAAATCTGTCTTCTAGGTTTTGGAACTGAAAGAACACAAACTGGATGGCAAATTGATAGACCCTAAAAGGGCCAAAGCTTTAAAAGGGAAGGAACCCCCCAAAAAGGTTTTCGTGGGTGGATTGAGCCCAGATACTTCGGAGGAACAAATTAAAGAATATTTTGGAGCCTTTGGAGAGGTGCGCTGTGCTTTTGTTTATGTGTATTCTCATTCGATACATTTATATAATGTTTTGTCCCTGGCCCAGTTCTTACAGAAAAAAGAGTTCGGTCAGGATGGAATTAAATCATTGCTCAAGTCCCTCCCTTATCACTGCTTTATGTGTTAAAATGGAAACTAGTATCTAAATTAGTGGAAATTAATAGCTAATTTATTTCAGCGAAAAGGTGGATGCTTTGGTGTGGTCAGGATTGGAGTGGCATCTGTGGGGTACAAGAGGCTGTTGAGGTTTTCCTCTCCCCTCTAAATAAACGCTTTGTAGATAAGCCAGGTTACTCTAGTTTGATGTTGATAATGAAACAGTTGATACAGAAGTCAATTCATAAGAGTAACATACTTTGTTGAAGCTTGTGAGTGTCATTCTAAAATATTTTGGTAGCTTTTTACCTTTACTGGGTGATCTTGAGTGTGCATCTTGATTTCAGATTGAAAATATTGAACTTCCTATGGATACAAAAACAAATGAAAGAAGAGGATTTTGCTTTATTACATACACAGACGAGGAGCCAGTAAAGAAATTGTTAGAAAGCAGATACCATCAAATTGGTTCTGGGAAGGTAAAGCCATTTGGATTCTATTCAGTGAACAGTGGGGTGGGTTTCTTTGTTTTAAGGGAATTTCATAACCTGTTTTGAGAAGGAAAAAAATGGCTTGACATTAGAACAGTGGTAACAGTTTTGTCTTCTTTTTACCTTTTGTTTATAGTGTGAAATCAAAGTTGCACAACCTAAAGAGGTATATAGACAGCAACAGCAACAACAAAAGGGAGGAAGAGGTGCTGCAGCTGGTGGGCGAGGTGGTACTAGGGGTCGAGGCCGAGGTGAGACCTAATTCTAGGGAAATGAGGCAATGGTTTACGCTATCAACTGCTAAATATGAATAAGCCCATTGGAGAGTAAAGCCAAATTTAAACTGTTAGAGCATGCTCGTTTTACTCCATGGGTTTTTGTTTTACTGGTTTCACTTCTTCAAAGAATAGCCACTCTGACAGTGTCGGTACTGATGGGAAAATAGTCCCATTGAATGTAATAAGATTGATTACATGATACACCTTGGCATGACAGGTTTTCTGTGGCAGGAGTGCTTGTTCTAAACATGCTTGCTGTCTCCTTGATTTTTTTTATCCCCCATTAGATTTAGGAAGCCTGATATTGGCACAGTTGGACTTTATACACACACACACCCTTTTTTTTTTTTTAATAACTGTAGTGATATTTTCTTGACCAGATAGCACTGTAAATGTCCATTCTTCCTTTTTTAAGATTTGCAGGGTGAAGGACAGGAATGCATCGTTTTATTTTAGGATTGGGGGTCAGAAGTTGTTTCCTAACAATCATTGTGCATTGTTTCAGGTCAGGGCCAAAACTGGAACCAAGGATTTAATAACTATTATGATCAAGGATATGGAAATTACAATAGTGCCTATGGTGGTGATCAAAACTATAGTGGCTATGGCGGCTATGATTATACTGGGTATAACTATGGGAACTATGGATATGGACAGGGATATGCAGACTACAGTGGTAAGAATATTTATTTAACTTCATAAACCAATGGTATTATGATTCATCTCAATTCTGAGATTGTGTTATAGAAGTGTTTAGAGTTAATTTTTGAGATGTAATAGTCACGGGGTTATACTGACTTAGTGACTGGTTATTATGAGCATTCTAGAATGTGGTATGTGCCTAATTTATAGTAACTTAAAATGTCTTAATTCTACTATTTGGCATGCAGAACTTTGCATATCTAATAGCTTTTAAATATATAGCAAAACCATATCATTAAAAGCTAAGTGTAATTTTTTGTCTTTTCCACATAGGCCAACAGAGCACTTACGGCAAGGCATCCCGAGGGGGTGGCAATCACCAAAACAATTACCAGCCGTATTAAAGGGGACACTGCAGAAAACAGGTGTGTATCAGAGTTCAAGAAACCAGTGGAAATGTCTAATTTAATTTAAAGATCAATAGACAAATGAAAATGAGTAAAAACAAAATACCACGTAGCGTGTTTTTACTAAATTGTTAAATTTTTACTTGCTTGATGAGCCTGTTTTGCCTAAAATGTCTATAGATCTTTAACTTTAAAGTTTTATCTCACTTTCTTTAGTAATAACAGAAAAACTTAAGAGTTTTTCTGTTTGCTTTGTGTACCAGGTGGTCTAGAGGAATAATTAAACTTTTTAGAACTATTAACAGGTAAAGTACTGAAATGGGTACAACTTAAGGAAAACAAGAATGTTGTCTTCTAACTCTGACATTATACCTTGTTTGTACCCGCCAGCGGGAACTTCATTGCAGGCCGTGTGTCACCCTGACCACGTCTATCTCTGGGGGTCGCACGTTGCGGGCAGAGCGCAAGGCATACACCAGAAAACGCTGTCCTGTGGTATGGTCTCTTCCAACTTCATGTACCAGCGTAAAGATTAAAGTGGAAAACTTCAGACTTTGGCTTCTTTTTTAATCTTTTTGAAGATTAAGTGTCTAAACTTAACTTAAATGGTTTTTTACAGGAGTTAAAGTACATAAATGCCTTTTTACAGCTTAATCATTTTGGTCTTCTGTTTAGTGTTGTATTTCAATTGTGGAGCCTCATTTTAAGTGTTCATTCTTTAAGATTTAATGCTTGCTTTTTCTTTTTATAGCTAATAGTGAAATCTACAAACCAAAACAAGAACTTTAAAATCTGGGATTTAAATTAAAGATCATATGCACATAGCAATTTGTTGCCTTGAAATACAAGCGTGTTAGAAATTCGTGTTTGTAATAGAATTTTACATGGCTTACTAGAGACACTTCTAGTAAACCTTGCATCTAGCACAGTTCAATCTGTGAATATGAAAAGATTGTGTTCCCTGATTTTTTAAGTAAATTTTAATATTTTTAAGTAATTTTAATATGGTATCATATGGGAACTTCAAAGTGAGATGATGATGATTATAATTACCCAAACCGCATTTTGCCAATGAATTTGCATGTGATCTTTAATTATTGAAGAAAAGAATAAAGTGAGAACTTAAAACAATTCATGAAAGTGGACCTTAGAAGGCTTGCCGGAGTTGCACAAGTCTAATTGCTATTTTGTTTTTGTTTTTAGGAAGAGATTGCTAAAGTAACCATCTTGCAGGAGGACATTGAAGATTGGTCTTCTGTTGATCTAAGATGATTATTTTGTAAAAGACTTTCTAGTGTACAAGACACAATTTGTGTCCAACTGTATATAGCCGCCAATTAGTTTTTTTTGTTTTTACTTTGTCTTTTGCTATCTGTGTTATGACTGTGGATTTGTGTTTATACAGACTTTCTTTGTATGATTACATGTTAAACCTCAAATAAATGCTTCCTTATGTGATTGTTTTTCTGCGTCAGGTACTAAATAGCTCTGTAAAAGTGTAATTTTAAATCAGCAATAATTAACGCACAGTTTATTTTGTAGGGAGTCTTGCTCCATAGGAAGAGAGAACTGGTCCTTTGTGAATAGCCAGCTACAGTGTCTACTCTGCTCCCCTTGTTTGTTAGATGCATTCTGTGCTCTTAAAGACTTCGTTTTCCTCTCTAACCGAGGCTTCCATCATAACCTTTAATGTTGTTTCCTTTCTGCCTATCTGGAGACATTGTCATGAAAGTTTCTGTGGCATAGTTATACTGTTGTGATTAGTGGGAGCTTTCTAGTAGACCATGAGTCTTTGGTTATATTTTGGAAAGTAAATTTTTAATGGCACAAAGCATGCTGGTAGCTCCTTTTATGAAGAAAATGTTCTGCTTTGTTCTTGTCTCCGGAAAGGCATTTTTTAATGGTTTGTTTTATTCATTGGTCTGCTAGAAAGAGCTTTGACTGATCATAATACCATAACTTTGTTTTCTTGATTAAAATGTCCAGATATACCCATTGTGGGGTGGGGGTGCTAAAACTGTGCTATAGGAGCTACGGGTTAAGAATATCAGATATAGTTAGATTTTACACAACAATTTGGGCAAATAGGTATGAAGTTATTAAAAGTTTGAACAAAAGTTAGATTAAAAGATTTGAAGTAGTAGCTGAGTAAATTAATTGTATTCTATTCTGTTGGTTTTATGTCACAGCAAGCACCAAACTGAACAAAATGTTTTCTCTTGGGGCATTGTTAGGAAGCTGTACTGGGTGTTAACTGTTAGATGGTGTGAGTTCTTAGAAGGCATGGGTAGTAGGTTTCAGTCATTTTTTTATGCGGTTAGTGCATGAGCTGAGTAGTTGAGCATATTCACATTCAGACATAAAAGAATAATGGAGAAGGATAGCCCTTGATTCTTATGTAAATGCAAGTCTTAAGTGTGACCAAGTCATGTCATAACAACACATCTTCCTGGTGCATTAAAAAAAGAAAACCTTTTCTCTCTAGATTTGGGAGGATATCCTAGATAAGTTCAGGTTTTGAATTTTACATTCAGTGTAGTTAACTGAGTTTAATGTTTTCGGTCTTGTTGCTTTGGTTTCATGTTCGCCATTAGGATTGGCATACATGTTTACTTGTGGAATAGTTCACCTCACCTTCAACCAAGTGTAAATTTTTTAATGCTAATGAACCTGCCTCTTGTTTTCTTTGGTGCCTGCAACTTTCTTTATTCCAGTGATGTTTGTACTTGATGGGCTATCAAGTTATAATGCTTTTGGCCTTGTTTTGCTCCTGTTTTGCTATTTGACCTTAAACCTAAGCCAAGTACCAGTGTTGGCTATTGCAAGGGATTGTTTATTCTTTCAACATGCAACCTTAGGGGACAGAAAGGAGATTTTCATTATAAGTTATGTTGTCAAGTCAATAGGTGCAGTGTCTTTAGGGCAGTAAATCTTGTAAGTTCAAGTATATGATTAGGTGACAAGTTGACATTGAGATTGTCCTTTCCCTGATCAAAAATGAATAAAAGCTTTTTTTAAACAAAATCCATACTCTTCAGTCAAGTCTTCATATATATGATTTTGAAGAAATACACTACATCTAGAGATTGTCTGAGGTCTCTTAGAAAAATGAAGTACCTATCACAGACATAATTAGCCTGTATTTTTCTTAAATATACTTCCTGAGTAGTTTTGACCAAGTTGTGTGTGTTGCTCCTTACCCTAAAAGACACCTTAATTTAGCAGTTTTGTTGCTCAGCATGTTAATATTCTATAGTCTGAGATACATTTACATGGTTAAGAGTTAAATTAAGATGTTCATTGAGATACTAACATGGATAAACAGCATTCCATTCTCTCCCATGTATCTTTTTCATAATGGTGAAGGGAACTGGATCCTTTGTCAAAATTTGATACAATGTCAGCCATAAGATGCTGTTTGACTAATGACATAATTGTATTTTTAATGCAGTTTTTAGTTACAGGAGGTAGAACTAACGGTGTGTTTCTACCATTTGGGTTTCTCCTACCCGTAATGCAAAATCAAGAAGTGGCATTCTGTAAAAATACACCTCAGAATTTTCAACTTAAGAGGGCTTTCCTGGTGACTCAGCTAGTAAAGAATCCGCCTGCAGTGTGGGAGACCTGGGTTGGGAAGATCCCCTGGAGAAAGGAAAGGCTCCAGTATTCTGACCTGGAGAATTCCATGGGCTGTATGTAGTCCGTGGGGTTGCAAAGAGTCACACATGACTGAGTGCCTTTCGCTTCACTTTCAACTTAATAGAATTGCCATCTACTGTGGTTTCTAGTTTTGTGGCTGCCCTGTTCTGCACATGGCATTTTAATTTAGATTTAACGTATTTTTGTCTTGAAATAGTAAAATTAGATGTGAGATTTCAGCAGTTTTGGTTGAAGCGAAAATAGTTAATCACCTTTGCTCAACCACTGCATTTTATAAAAATGTAGGGAAGAGTTTGCTGGTGGTCTGGATTTCAGGGAAATGCTGAACATTCTAAAGATTGTGTTCCTTTAAATGGCAGTTAAATTTCTGACTTTGTCTACTCAGGAGGAGTAACCCTATTTGGGGAGATAGATCATAATTTCAGAGGGTGACAGGGTTTAGGTGTGATTGGGGAAGGAATATTCAGTGATCTATGATTTCTTAAAAATTTCAAGTAACAGTGCTTAAGGTTTTGGTTTATCAAAAAACAGCACATGGTAGAAATACATGAGAAATACTACTGCAGACAAGTTCTCACACTGTTTGAATGCTTACCTCCTTTTGAGTGAGTGAGTGAAAGTCACTCAGTCATGTCTGACTCTTTGCAACCCCATGGACTGCAGGCTACCAGGTTCCTCCGTCCATGGGATTTTCCAGGCCAGAGTACTGGAGTGGGTAGCCTTTCCCTTCTCCAGGAGATCTTCCCAACCCAGGGATTGAACCTGGGTCTCCTGCATTGTAGGCAGCTTTACCATCTGAGCCACCAGGGAAGATGGCTGGAGGTAACCACTGGCCTAGCCGGTAATTACCTCCTTTTGAGAATGACAAAAAATGTGTTCTCTTCAGACAACAGAAGAAATAAATATTGATAACATAAACACTTATGAAAAAGATAACACTTGTAATTGACTTGTGGGATCTTAGTTCCCTGACCAGGATTGAACCCAGATCCCAAACAGCTGAACTGTAACCACGGAAAGAAAGTAAAAGTGAAAGTAGAGTCGCTCAGTTGTGTCCTGACTGTGTGACCCCATGGACTATAGCCTACAATGCTCTTCTGTCCATGGGATCTTCCAGGCAAAAGTGCTGGACTGGGTTGCCATTTCCTTCTCCAGGAGATCTTTGCAACCCAGGGATCAAACCTGGGTCTCCTGCATTGTAGGCAGATGCTTTACCATCTGAGCCACCAGGGAAGATGGCTGGAACTAACCACTAGGTTGGCAGGTAATTGCCAGTATTTGTTGTTGATGAGGTTGCCCAAGGGCAGTTTCTCTAGAAGTATCTACTCAGAAATTGTTTGTTGGCTGGTGAACATATACACAGGGTGGTGAATGAGAGAGGAACGCCCAGCCCTGCCTGCAAAGTAACCTCTGGAAAATAATCCCGATTCTTCAAGTTGAAGGAGTTAGCTACTAGAAAATTAACTCATTTCTTTTGGGATCTATTACAGTCCTATCAGGCATCTCTGAGGCTTAGGTTCAGTGTTTAGGAGTGATCTTACTAAAGTTGGTGCCAAGATCTTTTGTAAGAAAGCAAGATTTTATTACAGTTGATTTATTCTGATGAAATGGGCCTAGATAAACTAGAACAACTATTTACTCCAGTGAGAGAGCTATCCTATGGGATTGACTGATAACTTTGGTTGCCTTTGAACCAAGACATTTGATACATAGAAGAACTTCGTAGGCCATACAGAGGGGCCAAGAGGGTGTGTCAGTGAACACTAACATATAGTGTAATTGCAGTATTTTTCATAACCAAGAAAGCCTTCTCATGGCCTATATGTTGAATGGCTTATGTGTCACATACTGTTCTCATTATTATGTAGTGACATTTCTATTAAAGGCATATGGCTGTCAGAACATGCACAGTGATACTCAGCATTATACCATCAGTTTATTGATGCTAGGTAAAATAAGTATTTCCATTAGCTTTTACACGTATATTTTAATATGTGATTTTTTTCAACCAAGATTTTTAAAAATTATTTTTGGTGGCACTGCGTTTGTTGCTGCCTGAGGGTTTTCTCTACTTGGAGTGAGTGGGGGCTGCTCTTCACTGTGGTGCGGACCTGTCATTGTAGTGGCTTGACTTGCTGTAGAGTACAGACTCCAGGAGTGTCAGCTTAGCAGTCGTGGCTAAGGAGTTCAGTGGCGCTGTGGTATGTGTTATCTTCCCAAACCAGGGATTGAACCCTGCCTCTGCAAGCAGATTCTTAACTATTGGACCACCAGAGAAGTCCTCGTGACTTACGTGAGACTTTTAAAATACTGGAAATAGGACTTACCTGCTGGCCCACGGGTAAGAGTCTGCCTGCCAATGCAGGGGATATAGGTTTGATTACTGGTTTGGAGAGATTCCATGTACAGGGGAGCAATTTCAGAAGCCTGCATGCTCTATGGCCAACAAGCAACAACTGATGAGCCTTTGTACCACAACTGCTGAAGCCCACATGCCTTAGAGCCAGCAAGTTGCAAAAAGCCAGCAGCAAGCTTGCATACGACAGCTGCCAAAGCCCCTGCACCCTAAAGCCCAAACTCCAAGACACCGCAACTAGAGAGTAGCCTCTCTTCACTGCCTGAGTGCAGCAACGAAGACACAGCATAACTAAAAACAGTTAGGAAGCAGTGTGTAGATGTAAAAAAAAAAATTTTTAATAAGATACTGAAAACAAGTCCAATAATTTTTGCTACTCTCTGGGGTTTAAGAACTATATACTCAGTACATCATTGGAGATAGGAAAGAGAAAAGTCACTTTTTAGTATGTAATTTTTTTATAATTTGGAAAAATGATAAAATACTTGTACAGATACAATTATAATTTTTAAAAATTATGCATTTGAATGACCAGAAATAAACAGACCCCCAAATTGCACCTTTGATCTCATTTTAAATGTCTATTTTTTCATTATATTTTTTTTAGTTACAATTATGTAAAAATAGGACTTAGAGCCTGTCATAACTAAGAGTAACTTCACATGAATAACTTCACATATTCCTTCTTGGCGTGGGGGGGAGGGGTGGGAGTAGTCATACCACTATTAGTTCCCTGATGACCAGAGATCAAACGCACGCCCCCTGCATTGGCACAGAGTCTTAACCACTGGCTGCCAGGAAAGTTAGCAAGCAGACATTCTCAACCAGGAAATGATACAGGCATTAATTGCTGTTCTCTTGACAATTTCATGGGAAAATAGAGCAACCATCACAGTTGAACTCCATTTAGGAGTTGCCATAGGAAAGAAGAAAAAGCACTATGTGAAGATGTCAGAGTTTCTCAAAATTAAATCACTGCTAAGATCATACCCTATTCTTTTTTGAATTTGCAATACATACTTACATTTCTGTGCATTAGTGCACTCCTACCTGTAGTGTAAACTGTATGCAGATATACATATATATAACTTCATGAGTTATAAAAGGCACTCAGGCATACTTTGGAAATACTACAAGTACTGTTTCAGATTATCTCAAGCAATAAGGTGAGTCACACAGATTCTTTGGTTTCCCAGTGCATATAAAACTTAAGTTTACACTAGTCAACCAAGTGTGTAATAGCATTATGTCTAAAAAATGTGTACACCTTAATTTAAAAATATTGCTAAAAAGCTGTAACCATCATCTGAGCCTTCAGCAAGTAGTCTGCTGCTGGAGGGTTTTGCCTCAATGTTGATGCTGCTGACTGATCAGGGTGGTGGTTGTTGAAGGCTGGGAACAGAAATGAGGTTTGCCATATTGAATGATTTTTCCTTTCATGATCAATTTCTCTATAGCTCTTAATGCTATTTAATATCATTTAGAGAGTCCCTTGGACTGCAGGGAGATCCAACCAGTCCATTCTAAGAGATCAGTCCTGGGTGTTCTTTGGAAGGAATGATGCTAAAGCTGAAACTCCAGTACTTTGGCCACCTCATGCGAAGAGTTGACTCTTTGGAAAAGACTGATGCTGGGAGGGATTGAGGGCAGGAGGAAAAGGGGACAACAGAGGATGAGATGGCTGGATGGCATCACCGACTCAATGGATGTGAGTTTGAGTGAACTCTGGGAGTTGGTGATGGACAGGGAGGCCTGGCGTGCTGCAATTCATGGGGTTGCAGAGTTGGACACGACTGAGCGACTGAACTGAACTCACAGTAGAACTTCATAATTGGAATCAATCCTCTCCAACTCTGCCACTGCTTTACCAACTAAGTTTATGACATATTCTAAATTTTTTTACTTCACAGAATCTTCAACAAAAGTAGTTTACATCTCAAGAAACCACTTTCTTTGTTCATCTGTAAGAAGCAATTCCTCTTCCGTTTTACTATGACACTGCAGTAATTCAGACATATCCTCAGACTTCACTTCTAATTCCCTCTTGTCATTTCCACCACATCTCCCTGCTGAAGTCATGAACCCCTCAAAGTCATCCATGAGAGCTGGAATCAACTTCTTGCAAACTCGCCTCTGACATTTTGACCTCATGAAGCACAAATGTTCTTTAATGGCATCTAGAATGGTGGATCTTCCTGACAAGGTTTTCAATTGACTTTGCCCAGATCCATCAGAGGAATCACAAAGCGTGACAGCTATATAGCCCTACGAGGATGGACATTGCAGGGACTGATGCTGAAGCTGAAGCTCCAATACTTTGGCCACCTGATGCAAAGAGCCAACTCATTGGAAAAGACCCTGATACTGGGAAAGATTGAGGGCAGGAGGAGAAGGGGACGACAGAGGATGAGATTGGATGGCATTGCTACTCGATGGACGTGAGTTTGAGCAAGCTCCGGGATATGGTGAAGGACAGGGAGGCCTGGCATGCTGCAGCCCATAGATTTCCAAAGAGTCAGACACCACTGAGTGACTGAACAATAGCCTTACCAAATGGCTTTCTTCAGTAAGACTTGAAACTACTCCTTGATCCCTGGGCTGCAGAATGGGTGCTGTGTTAGCAGTCATGAAGATAGCAATTATCTCATTGTGCATCTCCATCAGAGCTCCTCAGTGCATTGTCAGTGAGCAGTAATACTTTGAAAGGAATCGTCTCTTCTGAGGAGTAGTTCTCTCAACAGTGGACTTAAAATAGGAAACCATGTTGTCAATAGATGTGCTATCCTCCAGGCTGTGGCTATTTATAGATCACAAGAGATGGCTTCTTTCCTTAAACACCAAGAACCAGCCTCTGCTGGCTTCAAACTTTTTTTCTGCACTTTCCTCACCTCTCTCGACCTTCAGGGAATGGAAGAGAGTTAGGACTTTGCTCTGGAGGAGGCTCTGGCTTGAGAGACTCTTGTGGCTGGTTTGGTCTTCTGTCCAGACCACTCAGATTTTCTCCGTAACAACAGCAAGGTTGTTTGGCTTTCTTATCATTCATGTGTTCACTGGAGTAGCACTTCTAATTTTCCTCAAGAACTTTTCCTTTGCATTCACAACTTGGCTGTTTGATGCAAGAGGTGCACTATTAAAGCCTATCTCAGTTTTGGACATGCCTTCCTCATGAAGCTTAATCATGTTTAGCTTTTGGTTTAAACTGAGATGCGTAACTCTTGATTTCACCTGAACACTTAGAGGCTACTGTAGGGTTGTTAACTGGCCAATACTGTTGTGTCTCAAACAGTAGAGAGGCCTGAGGAGAGGGAGAGAGGTGGGGGACTAGATAGTCCGTGGCACAAGCAGAACACACACTTTAGGACTCCCGTGGTGGTCCAGTGGTTAAGAATCTGCCTGCCAATGCAGGCAACACAGGTTTGATCCCTGGTCCTGGAAGATTCCACCACAACTGCTGAAGCCCACATGTCCTAGAGCCCATGTTCCTCAGTAAGAGAAGCCACAGTAATGAGAAACCCATGTACAGCAAGAAAGACCCAGTGCAGCTAAAACTTAATTATTTAAAAAAAAAAGCACATATTTATTGATTGCATTCTTAAATGAGCATGGTTCCCAATGCCCAAAACAATTACAATTTTTAAATTGAGGAACACTGTTGGCAGATCACCATAACAAATATGAAAGTAATTTTTAAAGTTTTATATCTTTTGACAATTACCAAAATGTGATGCAGAGACACTAAGTGAGCAAATGCTATTGGAAAAATGATACCAATAGTTGTTCAATACAGGGTTGCCACAAACTCCATTAGAAAAAAAGGATGAATAACATCTGGAAAAACACAAGTGCAATAAAATGAGGTATTCATGTATAATTTTTCAAAAAGTATTTACTTGCCTCTGGATTCAGCAACTATGGCCTAAATAGTTCAACGCTTCTAAAGAAAATTAAGCAGGATAAAAAAAAAAAATTTAAGTCTTAAGAGAATTAGGATCATGGCATCTAGTTCCATCACTTCCTAGCAAATAGATGGGGAAAAAATGAAAACAGTGGCAGATTTTATTTTCTTGGGCTCTAAAATCACTGTGGACGGTGACTGCAGCCATGAAATTAAAAGAAGCTTGCACATTGGAAAAAAAGCTGTGACAGACAAACCCAGACATCACATTAAAAAGCAGGAACATCTTTGATGACAAAGGTGAAAGTGAAATCCCTCAGCCGTGTCCGTTTCGTAGCAACCCCATGGACTGCAGCCCACCAGGCTCCCCCGTCCCTGGGATTCTCCAGGCAAGAACACTGGAGTGGGTTGCCATTTCCCTCTCCAGTGCATGAAAGTGAAAAGTGAAAGTGAAGTTGCTCAGTCGTGTCTGACTCTTAGTGACCCCATGGACTGCAGCCTACCAGGCTCCTCCATCCATGGGATTTTCCAGGCAAGAGTACTGGAATGGGGTGCCATTGCCTTCTCCAGGGAATCTTCCCAACCCAGGGATCGAACCCGGGTCTCCCACATTGTAGACAGACGCTTCACCTCCTGAGCCACCAGGGAAGTCCGTCTAGTCAAATCTGTGGTCTTTCCAGTCAGTCATAAAGAAGGCTGAATGCTGAAGAATTGATACTTTTGAACTGTGGTGTTGGAGAAGACTCTGGAGAGTCCCTTGGACAGCAAGGAGTTCACACAAGTCCTAAAGGAAATGAACCCTGAATATTCATTGGAAGGACTGATGCTGAAGCTGAAGCTCCAGTACTTTTGGCCATCTCATGTGAAGAGCTAACTCATTGGAAAAGACCCTGATGCTGAGAAAGATTGAAGGCAGAAGGGGATGACAGAGGATGAGACAGTTGGATGGCATCACCGACTCAAACTCTGGGAGATAGTGGAGGACAAGGAAACCTGGTGTGCTGTAATCCATGAGGTCTCAAAGAGTCAGAAATGACTGAGCGACTGAATAACAATAGAACTAGAAGAGTTGAAAAGGTAACGGGAGAAAAATTTTAAAAATTTAAAATTTAAAAATTTTAAAAAAAGAAAAGGTAATGGGAGATTTACCTGGCTAAAATCTGACAGAAGATTAAAACCTAGAGAAGCAAACATAGCACTCAAATCTAGGTTTGATGGCCTCACTGGACTAAGGGCACAGAAGCCAAAAATGTAGGTCCAATCCCCAGTGGAGACTCTGATACTCCATTGCTCCATTAAACTAATGGCTTGCAAAGGGCTACACTTTCCAGGTGAGGGATAACCTAGGTTCCTCATCTGGGTGGTTAAGTCAACTTCAATCTCAGAATTTAGATTAAGATAGTGCTAGAAAAAGTAATGGAGAAGGCAATGGCACCCCACTCCAGTACTCTTGCCCAGAAAATCTCATGGACGGAGGAGCCTGGAAGGCTGCAGTCCATGAGGTGGCTGAGGGTTGGGCGCAACTGAACAACTTCACTTTCACTTTTCACTTTCATGCATTGGAGAAGGAAATGGCAACCCACTCCATTGTTCTTGCCTAGAGAATCCCAGGGACGGGGGAGCCTGGTGGGCTGCCGTCTATGGGGTCGCACAGAGTCAGACACGACTGAAGCGACTTAGCAGCAGCAGCAGCAGCAGCAGCAGGAAAAGTAAAGGGCTTCAAGAGCTTGAAAGAATCAAATGAAAATCATTATTTCATCCTGGGTTTCTGATTGTTTCTACAAATATTTATTCAAACATAATGACCCATAAATAAAACCAGCACAAGTGAGAATCAGCACACACAGTGTACAATTCCAGGAATCATCAGGCCTCCATGCTTATCATGTTGAAATAATATATAAGCTTGAAAATACCTCCAGGGAAGAGGAAACTATAAAAACACGGCAGTAGATCTGATAAAGAATCAAACAGGATTTACACAAAACAGCACAATAAATGAAATTAAAAGCAAAAGATAGGTGGGTCTAACCACAGATTGGGCACAACTTAAAATACAGAACTGAAGGATGAATAAGAAGTAACAATCCAAAATGTAGTATGGAAAGACAAAAACAAGAAAATTGCCGTAGAGAACCAGTGACATTAAGGACACAGTGGATAGAGATAATATGTTTAATTGGAAGTTTAGAATATGAGGCAATATGGGGCTTCCCTGGTGGCTCAGTGGTAAAGAATCCACCTGCCAATGTAGAAAATGTGGGTTCACTCCCTGATCTGGGAAGATCCTACATGCCTCAGAGCAACTAAGCCGATGTGCCACAACTATTGAGCCCGCGATCTGAAGCCTCGAAGCCACAACTACCAAAGCCCATGTGCCCTAGAGTCCTGCAGCAAGAGAAGCCACCACAACGAAAAGCCTGCTCACCGCAACTAGAGTATTCCCTGCTCCCCGGAAACTACAGGAGAGCCCATGCAGCAACAAAGACCCAGCACAGAATAAAAGGCAATGAAGAGATAAATGGCTGACATTTTTTTCAGAAGCTTTGGAAGACAATCTACTGGTTCAGTATACCAACAAACTGTAAGTAACAAAAAATACTGAGAAATCTTTACAAAGATGCATCATGGTGAAACCAAAATATCTGACCACAAAGAGAAAATCCTTAATACAGCTATATCTAGATCCAACCACCAGTAAGCAGGAAATACGAGAAATAGAGACACGTGTTAAACTAGCATGAGGATGCAATGATCCAAATCTCGATTGTGGGAAATTCAGCTATTAGAATGTCCCACATCTTCAAAAAATAAATGACATAAATAACGGGGGAGTGGAGGTGGTTCAAATGGTAAGTAAGCATTTAAAGTGCAAATCACTATTTCTTTAATTATGACATAGTATGGGTTTCCCCGGTGGCTCAGTGGTGAAGAATCTGCCTGCCTGTGCAGGAGACAGGAATTCAGTCCCTTCTCTGGGAAGATCCCGTAGAGAAGGAAATAGCAATCCACTCCAGTATTCTTGTCTGGGAAATCCTATGGACATAGGAGCCTGGCAAGCTACAGTCCATGGGGTTGCAAAAGAGGGGAACATGACTGAGTGACTGAACAAGTATGGATTTTATGGAAAATGGAGACTGCCTCCCATATTTGGGAAATTCCCGTCATATAAGTCTTGGTGAGAAGCAAAAAGTACCACTTAACGTCCTACTGAAAAAAATCACCTTTCCAAGTCCTAGAGCTAAAGCTGGGAGATTGAAAAACATGCAGACCCCTGAGGCACTACTCATTCCTTCTGCTCTTATCTGCTCTTTCTGTTGCTCAGTTCTAAGTCCTGTCCAACTCTTTGTGAACCCACAAACTGCAGCACACCAGGCTTCCCTGTCTTTCACTATCTCCCGGAGTTTGCTCAAACTCACGTCCACTGAGTCAGTGATGCATCTCATCCTGTTGCCCCCTTCTCCTGGATTCAATCTTTCCCCACATCAGGGTCTTTTCCAATGAGTCAGCACTTCAAATGAGGTGGCCAGGGTTTTGGAGCTTCAGCATCAGTCCTTCCAATGAATATTCAGGACTGATTTCCTTTAGGATTCACTGGTTTGATCTTCTTGCAGTCCAAGGGACTCTCAAGAGTCTTCTCTGGTACCACAGTCTGAAAGCATCAATTCTTCAGCATTCAGCCAACTCTCACGTTCATTCAAGACTACTGAAAAAAACATAGCTTTGACCATACGGACCTTTGTCAGCAAAATGTTGTCTCTGCTTTTTAATATGCTGTCTAGGTTTGTCATAGCTTTATCTTCCAAGGAGTTCAGTTCAGTCTCTCAGTCATGTCCGACTCTTTGCAACCCCCCATGAACTGCAGCACGCCAGGCCTCCCTGTCCATCACCAACTCCTAGAGTCCACCTAAACCCATGTCCATTGAGTCAGTGATGCCATCCAACCATCTCATCCTCTGTAGTCCCCTTCTCCTGCCCTCAATCTTTCCCAGCATCAGAGTCTTTTCAAATGACTCAGCTCTTTGCATCAGGTGGCATCATTTAATTTCGTGGCTACAGTCACCATCCACAGTAACTCTGGAGCCCAGGAAAATAAAATCTGTCAATGTTTCCATCACTTCATGGCAAATAGATTCAGAAAAAAGTGGAAACAGTGACCGATCTACTCTTGTCCAAAGGGTCTGATCAGGCTTGTGTCTGCCTCCTTCCTGAGGAAGCCAGAGGTCCTATCTGAACAGCCTTCCTACAGCAGTGTCCCATGCCAGGGGGCTAGGCAGGAGTCCCAGACCAGTGCTATCTCCCGGGATATTGACACAGCGGCCAAGTTTCTTGGCACTGGAGCTGCCACAGTTGGTGTGGCTGGTTCAGGAGCCAGCATTGGAGTAATTTTTGGCAGCTTGATCACTGACTATGCCAGGAACCCGTCCCTGAAGCAGCAACTCTCCCCTGTGCCGTTCTGGGCTTTGCCGTGTCTGAGGCTAGGAGGGTCTTCTGTCTGATGGCCCCCTTCCTCATCTTCTTCACCATGCGAGATTCCTTGAGGTCACCTACTTATCCCTGCTGCTCAACTCCAGGCCATGCCCAGTGCTTTACCATTAAACACAGCATTTCTGGGACTTCCCTGGTGGTCCAGTGGTTAAGACTTCACCTTCCAATGCAGGGGATGAGAGCTCCATCCCTGACTGGGGAGCTAAAATCCCATATTCCTCCAGGCCAAAAAACCAAAACAGGACAGAAGCAATACTGCAACAAATTCAGTGAAGACTTTTTGTTAAAGTCTGGTCCATGGAATAAATTTTTAAAAAATAATAATATTGAAGAAAGGAACTACACATCATACATTGAGACACTTTGTAATTTTATCTCTAAAGAACACTGATCATAATTAAACTTTGTGTAAATAAAAATAAATAAATAAATGCAAAAAAATGGTCCACAGGAAAATAAGTCTTAAGAAAAAGTTTCTCTAAAAATAAAAAAACTTTCCCATCCTCTCTTACAGCCGGTGCACAGATTTATGACCTCAACCCTTATCAGTCAGAGTTCTCCTATAGCAGACGTTGAAACAGACAGAAGTGAATGGAATTGATTCAGTGGGATCAGTATTAGGACAGGTGGTCGCCGTGGTGGTACTCCTTTTCCAAGAGAGCAGTGGTGTATTAGCAGCAGCATCCAGATTCCAGCATTGATGGCGTCAGTGCTGAAAGCAGCAGGTTCGTGGACAGCAGGAGCGGCAGCAGGAGAAACAAGGGGAGCTTTCTGGAGCCCATTCTGCGGTGTGATTTTGGAAATAATTCCTGGATAAGAGTTCCCAGTGTGGCTTTCCAACTCTCCTAGAGAGTCTAAGTACTAAAATAGTCATTATTAAATTCACTTTTAGTTAAAAGAAAGAGAGGAAAGGATATATAACAGATGAATTAATGGAAGCCGTGCCAGAATAGCAGATTGAGGCCATCCAAGATCTCACTACTCCACAAAAGAAATGAGAACAGTGGCTAAAGTTGTCAAAATCAACTTCCTCAGAACTCTGGAAATAAAGTCTTGCAAGGATCCAAGGAGAGGTCTTTTGGCCTAAAACTCAACATTCAAAAAACAAAGATCATGGCACCTGGTCCCATCACTTCATGGCAAATAGGTGGGGAAACAATGGAAACAGTGAGAGACTATTTTCTTAGGCTCCAAAATCACTGCAGATGGTAACTGCGGCCATGAAATTAAAAGACGCTTGCTCCTTGGAAGAAAAGCTATGACCAACCTAGACAGCATATTGAAAAGCAGAGACATTACTTTGCCAACCAAGATCCGTCTAGTCAAAGCTATGATTTTTCCAGTAGTCATGTATAGATGTGAGAGTTGGACTGTAAAGAAAGCTGAGTGCCCAAGAATTGATGCTTTTGAACTGTGGTGTTGGAGAAGACTCTTGAGAGTCCCTTGGACAGCAAGAATATCAAACCAGTGAATCCTAAAGGAAATCAGTCCGGAATATTCATTGGAAGGACTGATGCTGAAGCTGAAACTCCAATCCTTTGGCCACCTGATGCAAAGAACTGACTCCTTGGAAAAGACCCTAATGCTGGGAAAGATTGAAGGCAGGAGGAGAAGGGGACGACAGAGGATGAGATGGTTGGATGCCATCACTGACTCGATGGACATCAGTTTGAGCAAGCTCCGGGAGTTGGTGATGGACAGGGAAGCCTGGCATGCTGCAGTCCATGGGGTCACAAGGAGTCGGACAGGACTGAATGACTGAACTGATGGGAAAGCTGGCCAAGAACTCAAGTAGGCAACTTTGGAACCATCATTGGAAAAACATTTAAAACTGGTCAGATGAGAAGATGTTTTTATGGCTGGAAGGGCTGCTGTTGGTCTTGGTGCTTTGTGCTTTGATGACTTGGGAATGTCTAATGAGATTGAAGCCATTGAAAAGGCTATAATTTGGCCTCAGTATGTGAATGAAGTCATTCCATTGTATGTGTTAACTCTTAGCAGGAAATATTGGCTTAACAGCTTCGTCTGCTTTGGCAGTGAACAAAACTCCTTCTCTCAAGAACTTCATGATGAAAGGCTCTTCAGTGTTGACTGGTGCAACTTTTGCAGCCATAACTGGAGCTGGAATGCTGGTACAGTCAGTATCATATTATTGGAACCCAGGCCCAAAACATCTTGCTTGGTTATTACTATAAGGTGTGATTAGTGGAGTGGTGGCTCCTCAAAATATTATGAGGGCCTGTTCTCATCAGAGCAGAGGGGTACACTGCTGGCATTGTGGGGGACCTTTCCACCTTGGCCGCATGTCCACCCAATGAGAAGTTTCTGAACATGAGAGCACCCTTGGACATGGGCCTAGATCTTTTCTTTGTGTTCTCACTGGGATCTGTGTTTCTTCCACCTACCATGGTGGCTGTTGCCACTGTATACTCGGTGGCAATTTATGGTAGATTAGTTCTTTTCAGCATGTTTCTTATGTATGATACACAGGAATCAATCAAGTGTGCAGAAGTAGTACCAGTGTATATAGTTCAAAAAGATGACCCTATCAACTCAATGCTGGGAATCTACATGGAGACATTAAATATATTTATGCTGGTTGTCAGTATTCTACCAACTGGAGGCAATAGAAAGAAGTGAAGTGACTCAGCTTCTGACTTCCTTAATACTTCAGATATCTGGCTTCATAGGGGAAGATTTTCCCTAAATAGGGGCTTCCCGGGTTGCACTAATGATAAAGAACCTGCCTGCCTCCATCATGCAGGAGATGTAAGAGACATAGTTTCAATCCCTGGGCTGGGGAGATCCCCTGGAGGAGTGTGTGGCAACACACTCCAGTGTTCTTGCCTGGAGAATCTCATGGACAGAGGAGCCTGGCAAGCTACAGTCCATAGGATTGCAAAGAGTAGGACAGGATGGAAGTGACTTAGCACACATGCAGACACATAGTTTGTGCAAGCAGCTTTCATTGAAGTTTAGAAGACAAGAACTTGCCAACATGTTTCAGGTGTTACAGCAATGTGATGCTTCAGGTCTGCTTTTTCTTCTGGAGAACAAATTCAGTAGTTCTTTTCCAAATAGCACACTCATTTCCAATTCTCATATTTGAATACTTCTAACATGTTCTGATGAATGTGAAAACCAGTTTGTGTTGCAGGAATTAAAGTGTTTTATCGATTTTTAAATTTATTTGGTTAAGTGAAATTTAGGAAACTTGTGTGCCTGCATTTTTTTTTTTTTTTTGAGTGTGGGATATTAACAGGTAATGTTATAAGTGATATAAGAGTTTGGTAAAAGGACAAGAGAGAAGCAAAGGGTCAGCTGTGGTCTTTCTGTGAATACTTAGAACTTGGAACATATGTAATTGTGGTGAGCCAGGGAGGGAGTCTGGATGTTTGAAAATAAGATATGGCTGTACATCTGCTAACTTATCAGAAGCATTGAGCAGAAAACAAAGACATAGACGATTCTCAGGACTCTCCTTACAACATAGATGTGGTCATGTTTGACTTCTTATTGTTTCACACTGTTAGGAGAGTCCATAATGTTAAATATATGGAGAATTCCTCTTACATAATATATATTAAAAACAAAAAAAGGACAAGAGGGCGGCAGAAGATGAGATGGTTAGACAGCATCACTGACTCCCCTTTGATGTGATCTTGAGCAAATTCTAGAAGATAGTGGAGGGTGGGGAAGTCTGGCAAGCTGTAGTCCATGGAGTTGCAGTCAGACATGACTTAGTGACTGAACAACAGCAATATATATTACATATGTGTGTTGAAGTCTTGAATCGTCTAGAACAAAATATCCTTAAAACACTCAGGAAAAAGTATTCAAAAATATTCAAATATTTCATATTCATATTCAAATATGAAAATTCTTGCATTTTTAAGTATACAAAGCAGACTCACAGATATAGAGAACAAATTAGTGGTTACCAGTGGGGAGGCGGAAGGGGCAGAGGCAATATGTGGGTAGGAGAGTAAAAGGTACAAGCTATCATGTATAAAATAAGCTGCAAGGATATATTGTATAATCCAGGAAATAATAGCCAATATTTTATAATAAGTATAAATGGAGCCTAATCTTTAAAAATTATACTGTGAATCACTATATTGTAATATATAATATCGAATATCAACTGTATATAAGTTAAGAAGTTATAACTATATAACTAAATTTAAAAGTATATAAACAATATGTGCATAATTGCTGAATAGTTTTGCAAATTTATTGAAATGTTTAAAGGAATACATGCTTGCCTTTCTCCTCTCTTCAAGTTTTAAAGCTTTTTATCAAAAAGCCTGTTTGTATTACACTTGAGATTATAAAAGCAGTTTTTCCCCTCAGATTTGGTTTCTTGAATTCCATCTCAGAGGAATCACTAAAAAAAGGAAGGCAAAGTGAGGCTTTTTTCATGAGCTGTATCAATCAAAAATGTAATGGTGATGGGGTGGGAGTTGGGAGGGAGGTTCAAGAAGGAGGGGACATACACAAACCTATGGCTGATTCATGATGATATACGTCAGAAGTGAACACAATATTGTAAAGCAATTATCCTCCAATTAAAAATAAAAAAAGAAACAATGAGTCTACAAAAAAAAGAAATGAAAAATGCTTTGTTCGAGTGTCGAATAGCAGAATTTTCCTTCTCTACTCCATAGACCATTACTTAACTCTCCTGTGCAATTTGTAAGTCTTTCTTTGATACAAGGGTTATTTTTGGAAGTTCTTATGAATCAAATAACTGTATGATTATTGAGATGGTTGGTGTTTTCTTTATTTTTAACTGGAGGATAATTGCTTTACAGTGTTGTGTTGGTTTCTGCCGTACACCAACTTGAATCAGCTCTAAGTATACATATGTCCCCTCCCTCTTGAACCTCCCTCCACCCATGGTTGGTGGTTTTGACAAGTATTTATTATAGTAATCCAGAAATAACTATTCTAACCATTTCAATTTACATAGGATGCTTATTTCTGAAATAATAAATGGGCCAGCCAGGAAAGAAAACAGATAAATTATATTTTATTAAAATTAAAAATGTTTGTGCTTCAAAGTACACCATCAAGTGAGTGAAAACAATCCACAGAATGGGAATATATTGCAAAACATATGTCTGATGAAAAATAAAAAACCTCATAACTGGAGTATTAAAGAAATACAACTCAAAGCTAGGGGGAAAGACAAATAACCCAATTTTAAGACTGGCAAAGAATCCAAATAGAAATTTTCACAAATAATATATACAAGTGGTCCAAAAGTACATGAAAAGATGCTGAACATCAGTACTCATTGCATGCATGCGTTATAATTCGCCTCAGTCATGTCCGACTCTTTGCAACCCTATGGACTGTAGCCCGCCAGGCTCCTCTGTCCATAGGATTCTCCAGGCAAGAATACTGGAGTGGGTTGCCATGCCCTCCTCCAGTGGATCTTTCTAACCCAGGGATCTAACCGGAGTTTCTTACCTCTCCTGCATTGGCAGGCAGGTTCTTTACCACTAGTGCCACCTGGGAAGCCCTCAGTAGTCATTCAGTTCAGTTCAGTTCAGTCGCTCAGTCATGTCCGACTCTTTGTGACCCCATGAATCACAGCACGCCAGGCCTCCCTGTCCATCACCAACTCTTGGAGTTCACTCAGACTCACGTCCATCAGTGAGTCGGTGATGCCACCCAGCCATCTCATCCTCTGTTGTCCCCTTCTCCTCCTGCCCCCAATCCCTCCCAGCATCAGAGTCTTTTCCAATGAGTCAACTCTTCGCATGAGGTGGCCAAAGTACTGGAGCTTCAGCTTTAGCATCATTCCTTCCAAAGAAATCCCAGGGCTGATCTCCTTCAGAATGGACTGGTTGGATCTTCTTGCAGTCCAAGGGACCCTCAAGAGTCTTCTCCAACACCACAGTTCAAAAGCATCAATTCTTCAGCACTCAGCCTTCTTCACAGTCCAACTCTCACATCCATACATGACCACAGGAAAAACCATAGCCTTGACTAGACGGACCTTAGTCGGCAAAATAATGTCTCTGCTTTTGAATATACTATCTAGGTTGGTCATAACTTTTCTTCCAAGAAGTAAGCATCTTTTAATTTTATGGCTGCAATCACCATCTGCAGTGATTTTGGAGCCCCAAAAATAAAGTCTGACACTGTTTCCACTGTTTCCCCATCTATTTCCCATGAAGTGATGGGACCAGATGCCATGATCTTCGTTTTCTGAATGTTGAGCTTTAAGCCAACTTTTTCACTCTCCTCTTTCACTTTCATCAAGAGGCTTTTTAGCTCCTCTCCACTTTCTGCCATAAGGGTGGTGTCATCTGCATATCTGAGGTTATTGATATTAAAGAAAGTTGAGTGTCGAAGAATTGATGCTTTTGAACTGTGGTGTTGGAGAAGACTCTTGAGAGTCCCTTGGACTGCAAGGAGATCCAACCAGTCCATTCTAAAGGAGATCAACCTTGGGTGTTCTTTGGAAGGAATGATGCTAAAGCTGAAATTCCAGTACTTTGGCCACCTCATGCGAAGAGTTGACTCATTGGAAAAGACTCTGATGCTGGGAGGGATTGGGGGCAGGAGGAAAAGGGGATGACAGAGGATGAGATGGCTGGATCGCAATCACCGTCTTGATGGACATGAGTTTGAGTGAACTCTGGGAGTTGGTGATGGACAGGGAGGCCTGGCATGCTGTGATTCATGGGGTCGCAAAGAGTTGGACACGACTGAGAGACTGAACTGAACTGAACTGTACATATGTTCCCTCCCTCCTGAATCTTCCTCCCACCTCCCACCCTTTTCCACCCCTCCAAGTTGTTACAGAGCCCCACTTTGAGTTCCTGAGTCATACAGCAAATTTCCGTTGGCTATCTATTTTACATGTTAGTGTATATAAAGCATTTTCTTTTTTATTCTTTAAAAATATTTATTTATCTTTGACTGCCGTCACCATCTTAGTCGTGGTGACATGCTCTCAAGTGGTAGCATGTGGGCTTAATCGCTTCTCAGCATGTGGAATCCTCCCCAACCTGGGATCGAACCCACGTCCCCTGCATTGGCAGGCAGACACCCAACCCCTCGACCACCATGGAAGTCCCCGTTAAAGTGTTTTAGTAACTGAAAAACCCACTTCGTTCACAATGCTCTTTAGTAGTGTGAAGCCGGGGTACTGTGTGTCTCACTGCTTTATTTGTCGCATGAATAAAGCGCGTGAAACACGAACTGCCTGAGATCATTTTCAAAGCTGGACGAGTCATAGATCTAGTGACCGGGAAACTGTGAGCAGGAACTCCTTACCTGGAGAGTCCAGTCAGTTTGGAAAAAATTTAACCAAAAATTGCGCAGAACTTGATACCTCTTCAACACAGTGAAGGAGGATTGGAAGACAGAGACACAAGCAAAGATGTCTAAGTTTGCTTCATGGAAAAAGCTTTCTAAATTTCATCACAAACTGTTCAATTCATCCTCTGGTATTCATGAAATATCAGAAGTAAATGAAATAAGGGCCTTGTTACAATTTTTCAAGTTTCTTTATTGGTGACATACTTTTCTCTTACACTGAGATTCAACCTGATGCTGGGAAAGATTGAAGGCAGGAGGAGAAGGGGACGACAGAGGATGAGATGGTTGGATGGCTTCACCTACTGGATGGACATGAGTTTGAGCAAGCTCCGGGAGTTGGTGAAGGACAGGGAGACCTGGCGTGCTGCAGTCCATGGGTCGCAAAGAGTCGGAAACGACTGAGCAACTGAACTGAAATGAAGTGTATGTACCTAGTAATCCACGACATTATTTTACAATGTTTTATAATGTTTATAATCTTTGTATAATTTTATAATGTTTTGTTTTAGAAGGTACATTTTTTTCATTCAAAGTAATCTTGAATGTATCTTAGAATCTTTATTTGGAAGAAGAAAATCGACCTTTTGATATCATAAACAGATAAGGCCACATCAAGTGAATTATTATTTTTGAGGGTATGTAATACAATACTAATTTCTTTTCTCTGACTTAACCAGTTCTAAGTTGAAATATTTAACATGCTTGGGTCAGACTTTATCAGATTCAGATCTGTATTAATAAGAATGTTGACCTTTAGAAAATAAAACTTAAAAATTAACAAAAGAGTGAAATCTTTTGACAAAATTTAGGTATGCAAAATTATGACTGGGAAATTTTTATTTGGTAGAAATTATGATCATAAAAAGAAATTATAGGGAATTTCCTGGTGGAACAGTGGTTAGGACTCTGCACTTTCACTGCTGAGGGCCTGAGTGCAATTCCTAGATAAGGAATTAAGATCCCACACGAGGCCAAACAAAGACAAAAATTATAGTGGCAAAATTTTCAGTGGTAAAATTAGATATGGGCAAGATGTGACCAAATCTTCAGAACAAAGAATTGATTCTGATTAAATAATTTCAGAGAAATAGAAATAAAATGAAAAACACTGAAAATGGATTTCCTGCTCTCCATATCAAATTAAGCAAAGATTTAAATTTACTTTATATTTAGCTACAGGAAAAAAATTGATAATTCATCAGAGTATCATTCTATTAAAACATTTTTATTGATAAAATATGTAATAAAAATTTACTAAGCACAAAACAGCAGCATAAAAAGCACTAAATTTCATATTAGATGTGCGTTGGGGAAAGGGGTGAATGGGTTAGAAAATACTATTTTCATTTGTTAATTTTTCCTTTTGTCTGTATTTCCCCGTGACAATTTTGTGAAATAAATTCAAAAATATACTTCTTACAATTCAGATGTATAGGGAAAAAACAAGTTTTGGGGGTTTTGTTTTACTTTCATACTAGACCTTTTATTTAGTAGAAATATGGCATTGGAGTCCATGCTGACATTCTGAGATTCTGCAACTTATTTTTCCAAAGCAAGATTTTAGCCACAAAGTAAATTATCCTAGGACTGTACCATAATGCTTTTGTTACCCCATTGATTTATAATTAAGTTTGTGTGGTCAGTTACCCACTAATAAAATAACCCTGTGGGGTATAACAGATGGGTTTTCTCAAGCTAAAACTATTCTGACTTTCCTCTTAGTTAATGGAAGAGAAAATTATTAAATATCTAATCCAATTTTTGTCTACCCCAATAACCTAAATGGTCCATTTAATCCTCCAAGAATGGAAACCATGCCTGTGGAATATTTAAAGTAGAAAAAGAAAACTGCTATCGGAACTAGAGTAATCATCTTTAGATATTTCAAGGACTGTTATGTGGAGGCATAATTATATTTATTCTCTGTAACCAAAGACTGGGACTGGGATACATAAAATCACGGAAAGGGAGATTCTACTCTGTTTAAGAAAGAACTAATATTTGGAGCTGTCCGCAAATTGAATGGGGCTTCCCTCATGGCTCAGCTGGTAAAGAATCCACCTGCAATGCAGGAGACCCTAGTTCAATTCCTGGGTCGGGAAGATCCAGTGGAGAAGGGATAGGCTACCCACTCCAGTATTCCAGGGCTTCCCTTGTGGCTCAGTAGGTAAAGAATCCACCTGCAATGCGGGAGACCTGGGTTTGATCCCTGGGTTGGGAAGATCCCCTGGAGAAGGGAAAGTTTACCCACTCCAGTATTCTGGTCTGGAGAATTCCATGGACTGTATAGTCCATGAGGTTGCAAAGAGTTGGACACAACTGAGCAACTTTCACTTTCAGGAGTTGAATGACTGCTTATGAAACATGAGATTTACATCATCAGGAATAGTCAAGCTGAGGTTCTGGGGTGTTGAAAGAAGCGTCTTTGGTTGAGATCAGATCCTTGAGATCAGTCACAGGGAAATTGTTACCTGTGGTTTAAGGAGGGCCAGTGTTTGCAGTTTCAGAGTTAGTCCTTCAATGATGTCTGTTTCAGCTACTTGCAGTTCACTGATGTTAGCTGAAGTGGAAAGACAGGAACAGAGTTTCGGCACAAATACCTCCTTGGAAGCATGTTTTGCAGGAGAAAATCACCATGTCTGTTAATACAAAAAAAAAAAAGAGGATTAAAAAGACCACTGGTCTGATAGTCTTAAAAATGTCTTCAATTTTTGAGAATCCAAGGTTCTGCATTTGGAAACCTGTGTGGCTTCAGTCTGAAGAAATGGTTGGAGACAGCTGGCAGAGGTTGAGGGAAGAAAGAGGAAAGAGCTGGTGTCTGAAGTAAAGAGTGATTTGGTCACATGTGAGTCCTCAAGAGGGAAAAGTGGAAACTGGGTTAATAAACAAACCAGCCAAGGCAGAGACAGAAGGTGGAGTTTGGTCACCAGGAAGAAAGCCAGAGACTAACTTTTGGAAATAGAGTTCAACGAAACCAAGACCCCTCATGGTCTCGACCCAGCCAATCTTTCCAAGTGTCATCCCCACCTCTCCTTGTCAACACCAGACTCTCTGCAGCTCCTTGAACACAGGGAGCCCTCTCTCTACACACGCAGGCCCCTCTGCCTGCAACACCACTTCCTCCCTTATCTACCTGGGGTTCACAGTCTTTCCTCTAGACAGAGCTCACAATCAGCTCCTCTGTCAGGTCTTCCCAGGCCTCTCCAGATGGGAGAAGAGACTTGATCCTCTGTGTTCCAACAGCGCCCTCCACATAAGGATGAACTACCCATGGCCTGTAGCCCACCAGGCTCCTCTGTCCATGGGATTCTCCAGGTAAAAATACTGGAGTAGGTAGCCATTCCCTTCTCCAGGGGATCTTCCCGATCCAGGGATTGAACCTGGGTCTCCTGCATTGCAGGCAGATTCTTTACCATCTGAGCCACCAGGGAAGCCCAATATAATTATTGTCAAGATGTCTGACTCTCTCAGTAGACCATGAGCCCCTTGAAGCTAAGAGCCATGTCCTGTTGATTTTTCTGTCACCAGAATTTAAATCGTGTCAAGCACATGTTTGTACCTCAATAGATATATGGCGAATGAGTAAGTGAATGAGTGAATGAGTCCAAGTGCAGCAGCACAGCTGAGCTCACTCTGTGGATGCAGATGCTCGGTTCCTCTGGTTCACCAGCAAGAGCAAGCTCTCACATGATAGCTGAGTAGCTGCAACTATGAGATCAAAATATTCCTGGGATAGAGAGCCAGACATGCCGTTATAAGCATTCTCATATTACCCTGAAATCCTCTAGAGACCCTGGCACAGTGTTTTGTCTAATAAATATGATGATGTGCACTATATGTATATGTATCTGTTCAAATTAGTGCACAAGTATATGAATAAATGAATGAAAACCTCCAAAATTTAAAGAAAATGATCCATAAGATTAATTAAGCCAGTGAGAAGAATATCTGCTGTGAGTACGACAGCAAGACACTCCAAGGCAAAGTGAGGTGATCTTACTTTGAGTGACATATTTTCACCTTTGCCATATTTTACTGGTTGCAGAAGCAAATGAGAAGTCCTACCACACTCAAGTGTAACTGATTACACAAAGGCATGGATGTGAGAAATGATTTCCTACCCAGCTTCAGAGAAGTGGTTTCTGAGAACCACATCCCACCTTTACCTTAACTTTGTCATTTCCAAGAAACAAGCCTGTTCATTTTGGCAGGCTAGATCTAAGTATATTATATTATTTGTTTATTTTTGGTTGCGCTGGGTCTTTGTTGCTGGGCGTGGGCCTTCTATTGTTGCTGCAAGTTGGGTCTTGCAGAGTGATGACTTCCCATAGTGGTGGCTTCTCTTGTTTTGAAGCACAGGCTCTCGGGGCTCGGCTCAGTAGTTGTGGCACACTGAATTAGTGGCCCTGCGGCATGTAGGATCTTCCCTGACCAGGGACTGAACTCGCATCCCCTGAGATGGAAGACAGATTCTTAACCACTGGAACACCAGGGACACCCTGGCAGGCCACAACTGATGCTGTCACATTTACCTACAACCCTGGATCACAATAAACTGTGGAAACACACTTAGATATGCCGATGACACCAACCTTATGGCAGGAAGTGAAGAACTAAAGAGCTTCTTGAAGAAAGTGAAAGAAGAGAATGAAAAAGTTGGCTTAAAGCTCAACATTCAGAAAACTAAGATCATGGCAAGATCAAAACTAAGATCCGGTCCCATCACTTCATGGCAAATAGATGGGGAAACAGTGGCTGACTTTATTTTGGGGGGCTCCAAAATCACTGCAGATGGTGATTGCAGCCATGAAATTAAAAGATGCTTACTCCTTGGAAGGAAAGTTATGACCAACCTAGACAGCATATTAAAAAGCAGAGACATTACTTTGTCAACAAAGGTCCTTCTAGTCAAGGCTATGGTTTTTCCAGTAGTCATGTATGGATGTGAGAGTTGGACTATAAAGAAAGCTGAGCACAGAAGAATTGATCCTTTTGAACTGTGATGTTAGAAATCCAACCAGTCCATCCTAAAGGAGATCAGTCCTGGGTGTTCATTGAAGGGACTGATGTTGAAGCTGAAATGGCCACCTGATGCGAAGAGCTGACTCATTTGAAAAGACCCTGATGCTGGGAAAGATTGAAGGCAGGAGGAGAAGGGGACGACAGAGGATGAGATGGTTGCAGCAGCAGGAGCAGCATGCTGAATCTGGACTTTTATTATCTCTTTGGGCTTCAGAGACATGCTGATTTTTTGAGTAAGCAGGAAGGGCAACTAATCCTTGGGGTTAGGGACCAAAACTCTTGTAAGTTCTATTTTTATTTTTGACCAAATGTCAGCCAACTTCTCATGGGTTGTCTGCTAATAAACTTGCACTACTTTCTGACATAGCTTCACAGAAGATGGTTTGGAATTGTACTGGCTACTCTGCGGAACTTTGACCTAAATAAGATGGTTCATTTTAGAGACACCTTAGAATAAAAAAGAAAGAGAAAACAACTCTGTCTTGAAGGGACTGTCTATCTTAGCCGTCTGAAAGATCATTTAGTTTAAAGGAAAACTTCTTCCCTCCTCAAACATCCTTCATGTCCATTCTGAGGGGATTAATATTGGTTGTTTTATTCTATAATTTGATAAAATTGTCAACAGTTTGAGTTACTGTTTAAATAAGTTAAAAGGATTTGTGTGTGTGTTTTGAAACGGTTTTTTTTTTTCTCTCTCTCTCTTTCTTTCTCTCTGCACCAAGTTTTAGTTGTCTCATGTGGGATCTAGTTCCCTGACCAGGGACTGAACCCAGGCCACCTGCATTGGAAGCATGGAATCTTAACCACTGGACACTAGGGAAATCACAAAATGGGCTTTTCTAAATCTAATTTTTTCCCTCTTTTTGGAACCGAAATATTATTAGGTGTTCTCCAATGATGATTTTATGTTTGTCTAAAGCTTATTCCCTTTCCCTTTTTTCCCTTCTGTCTCCTCCTTCTTTGCTCCTCTCTCTTAAAGGTGAATTGATGAGAAAGGAAACAAAGCCATCAATATTCAGAAGTACTGTCTGTGATCAAACTGGTGATGGGTTAAGTCTCTGGGTATACATGAAAACACGTGCAATCCATAATTGCCGAGTGAGTGAAGGAGCAGAATGTTTCAGGAAGGGCACTGTACTGGACATCAGGAGCCAAGGGCTCTAGTCCAGCTCAGACAGTTCATGAGTGACTGTCAGCAGGACAATTGGCCTCCTGGCCTCATTTTCCTTATCTGCAAAGAGGGAGGCTCAGACCAGCTGATCTCTGATCTCTCTTCTGCTCTCACGTTTTGCCTCTTTGCGTTGCATGATCTCTATCACACTGATGCACTGAAGATTTTTCTACTTTTTTTTTTTTTTTTAATTTTGGCCACATCACAAAGCATGCAGGATCTTAGTTCCCCAACCAGGCATCAAACCCATGCCCCCTGTCGTGGAAGCATGGAGTCTTCTCCACTGAACCATGGTGGAAGTCCCTTTTCTTTTTTTAATAATTTATTTTTAGCTGTGCTGGGTCTTTGTTGCTGCAGGCAGGCTTTCTCTCTAGTTGTGACACGCAGGCTTCTCATTGGGGTGGCTTCTCTTGCTGTGGAGCACGGGCTCTAGGCCAGGGGCTTCAGTCGTTGCAGCTCTCAGGCTCTAAAGCACAGGCTCAATGTGTGCTGCACCCAGGCTTAGCTGCTCCACAGCATGTGGGATTTCCCCAGATTGAAAATCTGGGATTTTCTGGGATCGAACCTGTCTCCTGCATCGGCAGTCAGATTTTTTTACCCCTGAGCCATCAGAGAAGCTCTGCTTTCTTTCCTTAGGTTTCAAATTTTGGATTCAAATATCTCTTTTTTAAAGAAATTTTACTTATTTCGGCCACAAGAGGAACATGTGAGAACTTAACTTCCTGGATCAGGGATCAAACCCATGTCCCATGCAGTGGAAGTGTGCAGTCTTAACCACTGGGGCACCAGGGAAGTCCCTCTCTTTGTTTCTTGTACCTCATTTCTTCCTTCTGGGTTCAATTTTTTTCATCATTAAGCTGAGATAATCACATCAATATCTGAAAAGAGTGAACTTTGGGGGATAAAAAGGAACAATATCGGGGAGTTTGGGGCAGGCTTCCCCAGAACGTGCTACTTTTGCATGTGGATTATTTTGAGCTGAAGATAATCAAGGCCCAGCAGAGTCAGGAAGACCTTTCTTTTTAACCTTCTCCTTGACTGTCTAAGAGTTTAAACAGGGGGCCTGAACCAGGAAAAGAGTAATTACCAGAGATAACTTTGTAATATCAGAAGGACTTATCTGCACGTCAGAGTAAACGTTTACTCTCCTCTTCATCCTATGACTTGTCTTCCTCCACGCTAAGGGCCCACACCCTACCACCTTCTTAGCTTAGAATAGTATGTAAGCCTCAGTGGCCCCTGAGCCTCATGTCTTTAGGGCTACTCTGGTAGCTCTGCTGGTAAAGAATCTGCCTACAGTGCAGGAGACCCATTCAATTCCTGGGTCAGGAAGATCCTCTGGAGAACGGATAGGCTACTCACTCCAGTATTCTTGGGCTTTCCGGGTGGCTCTGATGGTAAAAAAAAATCTACCTGTAATGTGGGAGACCTGTGCTTGAACCCTGGGTTGGGAAGATCCCCTGGAGGAGGAGTGTTCTTGCCTGGAGAATCCCCCTAGACAGAGGAGCCTGGCGGGCTACAGTCCATGGGGTCACCAAGGGTCAGACACGACTGAGTGACTAAGCACAGCACAGCATTCATGTCTATATGGGCATCCTGAACATACAAAGTTGTGTTTGTTTTCCTTCTGTTAATCTGTTTTACATCAGTTAATTAGTATTCCAGCCAACAAACTTAGAAGCGAAGAAGAAAAAGCTTTTCCTCTCCAAGTACATAATAATAAAATGTTGATGGATCCAATTTAATGAATGATGCTGGAGCAACTGGACCTTGATGGGCAAAAAGGCCGATAAACAGAATTGCAACCTAAACCTCACAGCTTATGCAAAAATAAACTCAAAATTAGTCAGACTTATACAAAAAGCATGAAACTTTTAAACAAATATATAGGAGAAAATCTTTGGGAACTCAGGCTAGGCAAAGCCTTCTTGAGCTTGATACCAAAAAGCACAACTGACAAATTGGACTCTTCAAAATGAAAACTTTTGTTCTGGGAAAGCACCTAGGAAGAAGATGAAAAGACAAGATACAAACTTGGATAAATATCTGCAAGCCACACAAAGGTAAAAGGACAAGTACTTAGAATATATCGAGTCGGTTGAAAGGTTGTTCAGGTTACCTGAACAAAAAGGTTGTTTCTGAACAACCTTTTGGCCAACTCAACATAAAGATTATAAATACCACAGTTCAGTCATAAAAGATAAAGAACTGAGGAGTTCCCTGGTGGCCCAGTGGTTAGGATTCGAGGTTTTCATTGCCATGCCCCAGGTTCAATCCCTGGTTGGAGAACTGAGATTCCATAAATGCATCAGTGTGTGTGGGGAGTGGGTCTTAGAGAAAGGGTAATAAATTAGAATATGAGCAAAAGACATCATGGTATTGTGATTTATAAGATTTTTGTCCCTTCCTGGCACATAATTCCTAAAACACTTGTAATTTTCTAGCTGAACAGAGCAATAGCAGCATCTTTTGTTACAATACTTTTGTTTGTTTGTTTCTGAAATAGCTTTAGAGCAATAAAGCTGAAATATGTGTCTTCTGTTATTCATAAAAATTCCCTTTCCCCCATCGGTGTACGATAATAAAGTGATTTTTGGAAAACTCCTAGATAATCATGTGATGGGAGCTAGTTGTCGGGGAACCAACCATTTGATTAGATAGCTAGAACTTTTGCCCATCTCCTGATCTCCAAGGAGGGGAGAGGGGCTGGAGGTTGAATTCCTCAAAAAAGACTAATGATTAAATTGACCACACCTACGAGAGAAGGCCTCCATACAAACCCAAAAGGACAAGGTCAGGGGAGCTTCTGGGTTGGTGGAAACATAGAGATGCTGGGAGAGCGATGCATTCAGAGGAGGGTCGGATGCGCTGTGTTTCACCCCATACCTTGTCCTGTGCATCTCTTCCATCTGGTTGTTCCTGAGTCATATCCTTTTATACTAAACGGGTGATCAAGTAAACTGTTTTCCCGAGTCCTGTGAGCCACTCTAGCAAACTAATGGAAACGGAGAAAGGGTTGTGGGAAACTCTGATTTACAGCTGGTTGGTCAAAAGAATAGGTAAACACCTGGACTTACAACTGGCATCTGAAGTGGCCAGGGGCAGCCTTGTGAGTCTGAGCCCTTAGCCTGTGGGATCTGATGCTTAACTCAGATTTTGACACTGAGTTAAACTGTAAACACCCAGCTGGTGTCAGGAGGAACTGAGAACTGCTTGGAGTTGAGGAAAAAACCACGCACCTCTGGTCAAAGTGTTGTGAATGTAAGTAAAGAGGAAATAAGGCTGTTTTTTTCCATTAGATTGAGTGCGAGAGCTGTTGTGAACTGTTTAAGTGTGAGAATAGTGGAAGTAGGGTAGAGTAGAAACACAAGGAGTGCTTTCCCTTTAAACACATACAGACATTTCACTGAAGTGGGTATCAGTTCAGTTGATCAGTTGTGTCCAACTGTTTGCAACCCCGTGGACTGCAGCACTCCAGGCCTCCCTGTCCATCACCAACTCCTGGAGCTTGCTCAAACTCATGCCCATTGAATCAGTGATGCCATCCAACCATCTCATCCTCTTTCGTCCCCTTCTCCTCCTGCCCCCAACCCTTCCCAGCATCAGGGTCTTTTCCAAGGAGTCAGTTCTTCGCATTAGGTGGCCAAAGTATTGCAGTTTCAGCTTCAGCATCAGTCCTTCCAATGAATGTTCAGGACTGATTTCCTTTAGGATGGACTGGTTGGATCTCCTTGCAGTCCAAGGGACTCTCAAGAGTCTTCTCCAACACCACAGTTCAAAAGCATCAATTCTTCAGTGCTCAGCTTTCTTTATAGTCCAACTCTCACATCCATACACGACTACAGGAAAAATCCTAGCTTTGACTAGATGGACCTTTGCCGGCCAAGTAATGTCTCTGCTTTTTAATATGGTGTCTAGGTTGGTCATAGCTGTTCTTCCAAGGAGCAAGTATCTTTTAATTTCATGGCCGCAGTCACCATCTGCAGTGATTGTGGAGTCCAAGAAAAGAAAGTCTCTCACTGTTTCCATTGTTTCCTCATCTATTTGCCATGAAGTGGTGAAACTGGATGCTATGATCTTAGTTTTCTAAATGTTGAGTTTTAGGCCAACTTTTTCACTCCTTTCACTTTCATCAAGAGGCTCTTTAGTTCTTTTTTGCTTTCTGCCATAAGGGTGGTGTAATCTGTGTATCTGAGGTTAATATTTCTCCCAGCAATCTTGATTCCAGCTTATGCTTCATCCAGCCCAGCATTCCACATGATGTACTCTGCATATAAGTTAAATATGCAGGGTGACAATATACAGCTTTGACGTACTCCTTTACCAGTTTGGAACAAATCTGTTGTTCCATGTCCGGTTCTAACTGCTGCTTCTCAACCTGCATACATATTTCTCAGGAGGCAGGTAAGGTGGTCTGGCATTTCCATTTCTTTAAGAATTTTCCACATTTTGTTGTGATCCACACAGTTAAAGACTTTGGTATAGTCAATTAAGCAAATGTTTTTCTGGAACTCTCTTGCTTTTTTGGAGAAGGCAAATAATCACATGAAAAGATGTATGATGTCACCAGACATTAGGAAATGCAAATTAAAACCACAATGAGAGATCACTACATACCTCTCAGGATGGTTGAAATAAATAATGATAATATCAAATACTGGTAAAGATGCAGAAGTGCATCATTAGAGTGTTGGTGACAATGTAAAATGGTATAGTCACCCTGAAAAAGTTTGGCAGTTTTTATAAAACAAAACATGCACGTACTGTTTGAATCAGCAATTACACTCTTGGGTGTTTATTCCAAAGAAATGAACATTTATGTTCATAGAAAACCTGTACATGAATGTTCTTAGCAGCTTTACTTATTGTAATCCTAAACTGAAAATTGCTCAGATGAACTTGAACAGCTGAATGGTTTAAATAAACTGTCCTGCATTCACATCAGGGGATACCATGCAACAGTAAAAAGGAATAAACTTAAAAAAAAATCTGCTGTGCTTGGTCTTAGTTGTGGCATATGGGATCTTTCTAGCTCCCTGACCAGGGATCAAACCTGGGCCCCCTGCTTTGGGAGTGCTGAGTCTTAACCACTGGACCACCAGGGAAGTCCCATGAACATAAAACTTGAGCGATGCAAAATGGTAAAGTCTGATTATCTCCAACCCTATAAAACAGAACTTCTTTCTTATGATAAAAATAGCCATATATACTCAGGAATTTCTTTTAGGAATTTCAAACTGGAGAGAACTAGATCTGCAGTGTTGTTTTTATAGTATAACTGATCAGTAAATATTAGGTAGCCACGAAAACTTTAGCTATGAAGATTATGCAGCAACGCAGGAAATATATATGGCATAATATCTGATGAAAAAAGGAGAACATGCAGTTTCACTGTTAGAAGTCCACATATAAGAGAAAAATCACATGAAACATATCAAAATGCTCAGTGGTTATATTAGGAAGGTAGTCACATGAATGATTTCTTTCCTTTCCTTTCATTGCTTTTCAGATTGAATAAGATTATTTTTAATGACTAAAAAAAATTACAACTGGATTGTATATAGTGACCACTGCATTTTTCTTCTCAAATCTCCCAAGAGTTTGGATAGAGTAACTAAATAATCCCTCAGCCTTGGGTCACTTCCTTTCTTTTCTGACAGAATTAGTTATTAGATTAGATTAGTGAAATGTTGTAGACATAATATATCCTGACTTCTGCTTAGCATTTAATAAATCTTTGCTTTTGGTGAAGGTTCTTTGGGTCATAATAACAAATGTGCTGATTTGGCTCATGCAAAGTGTGAATCTTGGGGAACAGGACCATTGTATATAATTCAAGGGAGGAAGTTCAACTGAGGACAGAAGTCAGTGACTAGTATGTGATGAAGAACCAAGGCAGATACCATCTTTCAGGACCACGTGGCCTCTGGTTCTTTCTATACGTCTGCTCATTTTTTCTCTCTCTCTTCCTTCACACTCAAAACCTATCTTCTCAGCTTCTCTGATCGACATGGTGCAAACGGCTGCTCACTCTCATAATCAGATTTCCCCCTAGCTCTAGCCCGCTAGTCAAATGCTTAGAGACGTAGTATTCTAATTTACATTCAATTTTAATTCCCAGGAGAGAAAATCTAATTGATCAGTGCATCAAGTGTTTACCCCAGCTTTAATTTTGGCATTGGAGGTGGGGGTGGGGATTGTATAATATAAATTTGGCTGCAAAGGGGCCACCCTTGGTTGAGGAGAGGGTTTAGAGAAAGGGGCCTTGGTTTGGCAGACAACTTAAAAGGTATTTACCACTTGGGTTTTTTATTAATTTATTGGACTGTGCTGAGACTTCATTGGTTTTGTGCAGGATTTCTTGAGTTATGGCGAGCAGGGGCTACTCTTCGTTTGGAGTGTGGGCTTCTCATTGTGGTGGCTTCTCTTGTTATGGAGCACAGGCTCTAGGCAAGTGGACTTCAGTAGTTGCTCAGGAGGGCTTCCCTGGTGGCTCAGAGGGTGAGGAATCTGCCTGCAATACAGGAGACCCAGGTTCTATCCCTGGGTCAGGAAGATCCCCTGGAGGAGGGAACGGCTCCCACTCCAGTATTCTTGCCTGGAGAACCCCATGGACAGGGGAGTCTGGTGGGCTAAAGTCTAAGAGCCAGACACGACTTAATGACTAAAACACCACCACTAGGCTCAGTTGCTGTGGTGCATGGACCTAGTTAGTTAGTGCCATGTGGAATCTTCCTGGACCAGGGATTGAATTCCAGGGATTGTTCCTTACATTTGCAACTGGATTCCCATCCACTGCGCCAATGGGGAAGTCCACCATCTGGGTTTCTCATGAGTCCTCAGCATCAACTGGAGAAACAGGAGTTGGCTGAATACATAAGAAGGTATATTGTTGCTGGGGTCCAGCCCCAGTGGATCCAGGGTAATTTGAAGTGCGGACGACGTGGCGAGGAAAAACTTATTTATTTAGAAATATAAAGAGAGATTAGGAAAGAATAGTGTAGTAGGAAAATGAGTGGTGAAAAGATGCTGAATAACTTGGTTTACGTGGAGAACTAATAAAACCGCAGGACAAGAGATTTGCACCATCTATGTTAGGCCACCAGCGCCCGTTTGAACAGCGGAGGGTGCCCTGCCTTGGGCTCCCTCTCTCATGGGTCTTAGAAGCCGGGGCAAGTAAGTAGCCATGGTGAGCCTCCACGCCCCAGATGGGAATTCAGCCAGAAAAGAGAGTAAGAAAAGACACGGGGGAACCAGTCTTTCCAGTGACTGGCCCATGCTCTATTGTCCGGAAAGGCCTTACATACTTTTGATTTTACATAGAGATCAGTGGATAATACAAAATTATGCAGTGTCAGCAGCCCTGACTCTTATCGAGACCAGGCTTTCTCTCTGCATACCTAGTTGTATACACAAGTCTTAGGTGATTTACATCATCTTCTGGCCAGAAGGCCAATGAACATTTTACGGCCCTTTTCTGATAAGCGTTTGTCAACCAGAAGTCTTATTTGCCTTAATAGTGTTTTTCTTCCCAAAGTCTGGTGCCACTGTCAGAAAGCACTAAATAAAGTTACATTCTTACATAGCAAGGATACAACAGTTTATAACAATGAAAGAAGTACAGTGATTTATAACAAAGAGAAAAGTAATTAACTCAAAAGTCTAGTGTTGCTAACATCAAAACTACTATATTCTTTTTTCTATATCCCAATTACATTGATTAATATCCTTCAGGTGCCTAAAAGATAAAGAATATGGAGGCCTGGCAGCAGTCATTGACTCAACAGTGAAACCCATCACCAATATAATTTTTAGCTCTTTAGAAAATGCTCTGTGTCTTTAAGATGCTTTAAGCTTTGTGCCTCTCACGGTTGGGGGCCTGTAAACAATTCACAAGTTGTAAAAGTCCGGGCAGACCGGTTAGGTAAGTTAGAAAACCATCAAAGGGGTTTAAACCGAGACATTCTTTTTATATGCAGGAGACTGTTAACTGGAGCCCTAAGTTAATTTGTTTTAGAGGCAGAAGAGTGGAAAGCACAGTACAATAAGGCAGGCAGACTCTGGTTTTGGGGGGTAGATGTTCAGGAAAACCCAGGGGGAACCCCTGAAGCCAGATCACGTCTTTGCTATATGTCTGGCTTCCTTCCTCATGACCTTTGCCACGGGCGGGATTCCTTACGCTGGCTCCCGGCATACTGTAACTGGGTAAATGACCACACCTACAGAAGACAAATCATTGACATCCTGCCTAAGATGTCTGGAGAAAGTGGCTTTCAGATCTTATGAGTAGATCTATGATAGCTTCCAGTAAAGGCTCTATGTAGGCTCTGTCCTGATCAACATTTTTTTCTTAAAGTCTTGAATTCCCTGGGCCTGGGGAATTTGTGTTTTCATTTTCCCTAACATTCTTAAATCTTCTCTGCCTCCACCCCTGTCTGTGTGCAAGCGTGCTAAGTTGCATCAGTCATGTCCAACTCTTTGTGACCCTTTGGACTGTAGCCCGCCAGGCTTCTCTGTCCGTGGGATTCTCAAGGCAAGAATACTGAAGTGGGTTGCCATGCCCTCCTCCAGCGGATCTTTCCAACCCAGTGATTGAACCTGCACCTCTTATGTCTCCTGCGTTGGCAGTCAGGTTCTTTACCACTAGTGCCACCTGGGAAGCCCCCACCCCTGTCTACTCTCTGCTAATGATAGACTTTTTTATTTTTAATAGAAGTATAGTTGATTTACAATGTTATGTTAATTACTGCTGTACAGCAAAGTGATTCAGTTATACTTTCCTTTTAAATATTCTTTTCCATCATAAGATATTGAATATAGCTCTCTTTGATATACAGCAGGACCTTGTTGTTTATCCATTCTATGTATAAAACCTTACATCTGGCTAACCCAACCTCCCACTCCACCTCTCCCCCAACCGCCTCCCTCTTGGCAACCACAAATCCGTTCTCTATGCTAACGACTGACTTCTTAACCAGGTGAGAAAAATAGAAGCAATCAGAATGTTTATCACTAAACCTGATTTACCTACATCTGGACTCATATAATCGTCCTTCCCTCCTATATAACATCTGAATCATCTCTACCCCACCTTGTGCATTGACTCCATTTTCCCTCACCTACTTAAGAACCCGGCTTCTGCAGTTTTCCCATGTGTACGCTACATGACCAGGTTCTGTCCTTCTAACTGTATTATTACCATAATCATACAACCATGCTATAATATAAAAAGAAATCAGCCCCCACAAATAAGAGTTATGTCATCTAGACTGCCAGTTAGCTATAATGTTAAACTTTCAGCAGACCAAAAAACTTTTATGGTCTGGTCCTCTTGAACAAATACTGTATCCCCTTTGAGAAATGATTTAGCAATCTTCACAAATGTCCTTCCAAATTTGTTAAATGATGGTCAACACCATAGAATAATATGCAATGTACTTGTTCCACTGGGGTCTTTCAGTTGTTAGTCTAGAAGCAATGAAAGAAGTGATATGGGTCTTGAGGAGAATCAGCATTCATCTGCAAAGCACCTACCTCAGGATAGGTCATTACAGGTTCTTCAGGCAAGGGGACACTAATCTCCAGACAGTTAGATGGATCAGATTGAAACGGAGAAGGACCATATGGTCCTTGTCCCCTAACCATGACCTCTGCCTGCCTTTTGCCTGTGAAAAACATCAGTCAAAGAATAAGTTTAATCAGAGAAGTGAGAAATGCTGAAACAAAGGAAAAGAGTCATCAAAGGAGACTAATAATAATAATGTAGTCATTAAGCATAGTCAGGGACCTTTAGTTCTTTTTCAAGGGCTATAGATAATATTCTGAGCCACATCCTGCGAGCTGTCTTATAGATACCAAAACACCAGGTGGAGAAATTAACTACATGATGACCAGACTGTACCCACAATTCCAAGAACTGACTGCAAAGAAACGGGAACAAGTGCACCCCGGAACCGAAGATTAACTGTACCTAAAAAAACCAAAATGATGCTAGTCGGACCACTGATGACCAACTGAAGATGCCTGTTAGAGATGACTATGCTGTTTCTGCATGTAACCCCCTCAACTCTGTCTATAGAAGCTCTCACCCACTGCTTATCATGGGGCGAGTCGGCCTTTGGACAGATGTTCACCACTCTTCCCCACCAGTTGCTGGCACTTGAAATATAGCAAACTTTCCTTTCCACCAATCTGGCCTGTTTACTGGCTTTTGAGCGGTGAGCAGCCAGACCTCCCACACATACCCTTCAGTAACAGGATTCCTATTGCTGCTGGAACAAATTCCTACAAATCTAGAGGCTTAAAACAACACAAATTTATTATTTTATGTTTTGGAAGGTCTCATTGGGCTAAATAAAGTGTCACATGGCTTCATTCCTTTTGGAAGCTTTAAGGGAGATTTTCTTTCCTAGGCTCTAGGGGAAATGAATGTACACTTTTCTCAAAGCCAGTAGTGAACCTTCATATTTTTGGTATTTCTCTTTCTGCCTATGACCTTTTGCCTCTTGTAAAGGTCCCTGTGATTACACTGGGCCCACCTGGATAATCCAGGATAATCTTTCCAGTAAAGGAGACTTTATTTAATTAAACTGCACAATCCCTTCCACAATCCCTGCATTCAGTTGGGAAAGGTACACCCAACTGAATGCTGAGTTCCAGAGAAAGACAAGGAGAGACAAGACGGCCTTCTTCAGTGAACAGTGCAAAGAAATAGAGGAAAATAACAGAAGGGTTATCAAAGGTACATTTCATGCAAAGATGGGCACAATAAAGGACAGAAACGAGAAAGACCTAATAGAAGCAGAAGAAATCAAGAAGAGATGGCAAGAATATAGAGAATTGTACAAAAAAAAATCTTAACAACCCAAATAACCACCATGGGGTGGTCACTCACCTAGAGCCAGACATCCTGGAGTGTGAAGTCAAGTGGGCTTTAGGAAGCACTGCTGCCAATAAAGCTCATGGAGGTGATAGGATTTCAGCAGAGCTATTTAAAAACCCTAAAAGATGTGCTGTTAAAGTGCTGTCCTCAGTATGTCAGCATATCTGGAAAACCCAGCAGTGGCTACAGGACTGGAAAAGGTCAATCTTCATCCCAATTCCCAAGAAGAGCACACTAAAAAATGTTCAAAGTGAGTGAAGTGAAGTCGCTCAGTCGTGTCTGACTCTTTGTAACACTGTGGACTGTAACCCACCAGGCTCCTCCGTCCATGGGATTCTCCAGGCAAGAATACTGGAATGGACTGCCATTTCCTTCTCCAGGGGGATCTTCCGAACCCAGGGATTGAACCCAGGTCTTCCGCATTTCAGGCAGACGCTTTAACCTCTGAGCCATCTAGAGTAGGTAAGAAAGTTCAAACTACAACATAATTGTGCTCATTTCCCATGCTAGGAAGGTTATGCTCAACCACCCTAATAGCAGAAAGCAAAGAGGAACTAGAGTCCCTTGATGAAGGTGAAAGAAGAGAGTGAAAAACCTGGCTTAAAACTCAACTGGCAAAAAACGAAGATCTGATATCTGGTCCCATCGCTTCATGGCAAATAGATGGGGGAAAAAATGGAAACAGTGACAGATTTTATTTTCTTGATTCCAAAGTCACTGCGGATGATGATTGCAGCCATGGAATTAAAAGATGCTTGCTATTTGGAAGAAAAACTATGACCAACCTAGACAGCAGATTAAAAAGCAGAGACATCATTTTGCCTAGTCATGATTTTTCCAGTAGTCGTGAATGGTTGTGAGAGCTGGACCATAATGAAAGCTGAGTGCCAAAGAATTGATGCTTTAGAACTGTGGTGTTGGAAAAGACCCTTGAGAGTCCCTTGGGCTCCAAGGAGATCAAAGCAGTCAATCCTCAGTTCAGGTCAGTCACTCAGCAGTATCCGACTCTGCGACCCGACGGAGTGCAGCATGCCAGGCCTCCCTGTCCATCACCAACCCCTGGACCTTACTCAAACTCAAGTCCATCAAGTCGGTGATGCCATCCAACCATCTCATCCTCAGCGGTCCCCTTCTCCTCCCATCTTCAATCTTTCCCAGCATCAGGGTCTTTTCCAAGGAGTCAGCTTTTCCCATCAGGTGGCCAAAGGATTGGAGTTTCAGCTTCAGCATCAGTCCTTCCAATGAATATCCAGGACTGATTTCCTTTACAATTGACTGGTTGGATCTCTCTGCAGTCCAAGAGATTCTTAGGAGTCTTCTCCAACACCACAGTTGAAAAGCATCAATTCTTCAGCACTCAGCTTTCTTTATAGTCCAACTCTCACATTCATACACGACTACTGGAAAAACCATAGCTTTGACTAGACGTACCCTTATTGACAAAGTAGTGTCTCTGCTTTTTAATATGTTGTCTAGGTTGGTCATAGCTGATTTTCCAAGGAGCAAGCATCTTTTAATTTCATGGCTGCAGTCACCATTTGCAGTGATTTTGGAGTTCAAGAAAAGAGTCTCTGTTTCCATTGTTTCCCCATCTATTTGCCATGAAGTGATGGGACCAGATGCCCTGATCTTAGTTTTCTGAATGTTGAGTTTTAAGCCAACTTTTTCACTCTCCTCTTTCACTTTCATTAAGAGGCTCTTTAGTTCTTCTTTACTTTCTGCTATAAGGATGGTGTCATCTGCCTATCTCAGGTTATTAATATTTCTCCCAGCATCTTGATTCCAGCTTGTGCTTCCTCCAGCCCAGCACTTCTCATGATGTACTCTGAATATAAGTTAAATAAGCAGGGTGACAATATACAGCCTTGACGTACTCTTTTCCTAATTCAGATCTAGGACAGAAGCACAAGAGACTAAGAAGAGGTGACAAGAGTACACAGAAGAACTATACAAAAAAGATCTTCATGACCCAGATAACCATGATGATGTTATCACTCACATAGGGTCAGACATCCTGTAATGCAAAGTTAAGTGGGCCTTAGGAAGCATCACTACGAACAAAGCTAGTGGAGGTGATGGAATTCCAGTTGAGCTATTTAAAATCCTAAAAGATGATGCTGTGAAAGTGCTGCACTCAATATGCCAGCAAATTTGGAAAACTTAGCAGTGGCCACACGATTAGAAAAGGTGTTTTGAGGCCCCGACATGGTAGGGAACTAAGGATAGCTCGCCGTCCGGATGCAGCAAGGCAGGACCCGGAGATATCTGGCATTTGTACAACATGGCAGACATCGACAACAAAGAACAGTCTGAACTTGATCAAGATTTGTATGATGTTGAAGAAGAAACTGGTGAAGAAACAAAAATCAAAGCGTGTCAGCTGACTGTTCAGATGATGCAAAATCCTCAGATTCTTGCCGCCCTTCAAGAGAGACTTGATGGTCTGGTAGAAACACCAAGATACACTGAAAGCTTGCCTAGGATAGTTAAAAGATGAGTGAATGCTCTCAAAAACCTTCAAGTTAAATGTGCACAGGTAGAAGCCAAATTCTATGAGGAAGTTCATGATCTTGAAAGAAAGTATGCAGTTCTTTATGAGCCTCTGTTTGATAAGTGATTTGAGATCATTAATGCCATTTATGAACCTACAGAAGAAGGTGAATGGAAACCAGATGAGGAAGATGAAATTTCGGAGGAGCTAAAAGAAAAGGCCAAGATTGAAGATGAAAAAAAGGATGAAGAAAAAGATCCCAAGGGAATTCCTGAGTTTTGGTTGACCATTTTTAAGAATGTTTACTTGCTCAGTGATATGGTTCAGGAACATGATGAACCTATTCTGAAGCACTTGGAAGATATTAAAGTGAAGTTGTCAGATGCTGGTCAACCTATGAGTTTTGTCTTAGAATTTCACTTTGAACCCAATGAATATTTCACAAATGAAGTGCTGATAAAGACGTATAGGATGAGGTCAGAACCAGATGATTCTGATCCCTTTTCTTTTGATGGACTAGAAATTATGGGTTGTACAGGGTGCCAGATAGATTGGAAAAAAGGGAAGAATGTCACTTTGAAAATGATTAAGAAGCAGTAGAAACACAAGGGACATGGGACGGTTTGTACTGTGACCAAAACAGTTTCTAATGACTCTTTAATTTTTTTTGCCCCTCCTGAGGTTTCTGAGAGTGGAGATCTAAACGATGACTTTGAAGCTATCCTCACTTCAGACTTTGAAATTGGTCACTTTTTACGTGAGTGTATAATCCCAAGATCAGTGTTATACTTTACTGGAGAAGCTATTGAAGATGATGCCGATGATTATGATGAAGGTGAAGAAGCGGATGAGGTAATGTTTACCAAATGAGCAAATAATTCTCTGTTTAACACATTGAGAAGCAAATTGAGTGACTTATGTATTCCATTGGTATATTCATTATTCCATGATATGGGATAAAAACTTTTTTTGGAAAAACGTGGTTTTAGAATTCTTCATCCAAGCAATGTATGTATGAGGTTTCAATAAATAAACTGCAAAACTAAAAAAAAAAAAAAGGTCAGTTTTCATTCCAATCCCAAAGAAAGGCAATGCCAAAGAATGTTCAAACTAGTGCACAATTGCATTCATCTCACACACTAGCAAATGCTCAAAATTCTCCAAGCCAGGCTTCAACAGGACATGAACTGTGAACTTCCAGATGTTCAAGCTGGATTTAGAAAAGGCAGAGGAAGCAGAGATCAAATTGTCAACATCCATTGGTTCAACAAAAAAGCAAGAGTTTCATAAAAATACCTACTTTTCCTTTATTGACTACACCAAAGCCTTCGACTGTGTGGATCACAACAAACTGGAAAATACTTCAAAAGATGCGAGTAACAGGCCAGCTTACCTGCCTCCTGAGAAACCTGTATGCAGTTCAAGAAGAAACAGAACTCTACATGGAACAACAGACTGGTTCCAAATCGCCAAAGGAGTACATCAAGGTTGTATATTGTCACTCTGCTTATTTAACTCGTATGCAGAGTACCTCATGCAAAATGTTGGGCTTGATGAAGCACAAGCCAGTCTATCCTAAAGGAAATCAACCCTGAATATTCATTGGAAGGACTGATGCTGAAGCTGAAGCTCCAGTACTTTAGCCACTGGATGTGAAGAGCTGACATTGGAAAAGACCCTGATGCCAGGAGAGATTGAGAGCAGGAGAAGGGGGCGACAAGAGAATGAGGTGGCTAGATGGCATCACCGACTCGATGGTAATGAGTCTGAGCAAACTCTGGGAGATAGTAAAGGACAGGGAAGCCTGGCATGGTGCTGTCCCTGGGGTTGCCAAGTCAGACACGACTTAGCTATTGAACAAGAACCTTGAGTCTGAGCACCTGAGAACTCCCAAATCTGGTGTAAGGAGGTGATTGTTCTCAGGCAGCTGGTACAGGATGAGGCGTATCAAATAACTCAGAGACACTGCAATAAAGGCCTGGCTCCAAACAGCCCCAGGACAAGAAACTCATTCCTAAACCTTTGAGGCTTTCAATATTTGTTTGTTGAACCCTAACCTGAAACCCCAACTTGTCTATACTATATTCTCTTTCAAGAATTATTCCCTTGAACTGTAGCTGCTAAAAACCAAAGAAGGCTCTTCCCTGGTGATCCAGTGGTTAAGACTCCAAGCTTCCAATGCAGGGGGGCTTGGGTTTGATCCCTAGTCAGGGAACTAAGATCCCACATGCTGAGCAGCATGACCAAAAAAAAAAAAAAAAAAATCTAAGTAGGACAACCATAAAATTAGTTAAAAGAAACTTACAGGTAGTTTATGAAGCAAAACCTGCTATTATTTGGCTTCAGCCTAGGAAAAGAAAGACGTCTGGAGGATCCAAGATGCCAGAACTCAGTCCAAGTCTGGATAAATCCTATCCACAGCAGTTAACCAAAATTTCACCCCAGGGCTTCAGAAAGGGGCAGGGAAAAGAGGAAAAACTACTGAATTTAATGAAAATGTTCATCTTATTCTTTATGGGAAATGTTATTAACCCAATTCTTGGTTTTATTTGCAATGATCCTTTGCTGTATCAAAGCATGTTTTTCTTTGGAGAAAACATCACTCTAGGAAAAAACGCACTCATATGACCACACATAAGAAACACTTTATTTGGAGATTAGCCTGTCATCAGAAGAAATAGTGGTGAGAGGCCCCTCATGACAACCACCTTCTGACTCATTTTCCTGCTACCATTCCATGGTCCATACAACATCCAGAATGATCTAGATTACTTGAATCCAGATTATCGTTATCTGGATTCTTCTGGCCACTTTAAGAGAGGTCACATCCTCCCCCTGCTCAAAACCCTTCTATAGTTTCTCATCACATTGATATGAAAGTGAAGTGCTAACTACTGCAGCTTACAAAGTCCTGGGTGACCTGGTTTCTGGGTCTCTTTTAGGTATGCTCTATTATGCCTTCTTGCCTTCACTCTGTTCATCCACAATGGCCTCTATTGTTCACTGAAAGTGCCCAGCACAGTTTTGTCTTTGTCTTGTAAAGTCTTCGCTGAGCCATGTGTATGACTTTCTTCCCCACCTCCTTCAGGGCTCTATACCTCCCTGAAGGGTCTTCTCTGAACACTGAATGTAAAATAGCACAACAGCAGGAATTCCCTGGTGGTCCGAGGGCTAAGACTCTGAACTCCCAATGTAGGGAACCTGGGTTTGATCCCTGGTCAGGGAACTAGATCTCACATGCTGCAACCGAGAGTTTGCATGCTGCAATAAAGCCAAAAAAAATACATACCCTATCTCTGTGTGCATATTTAGTTGCTCAGTCGTGTCCGACTCTGCAACCCTATAGACTGTAGACCGCCAGATTCCTCTGTCCATGGAGTTTTCCAGGCAAGAATACGGTGGTGGCTTGCCATTTCCTATTTCAGGGGATTTCCCCCGCACTGGGATAGAACCCAGGTCTCTTGCATCTCCTGCATTGGCAGGCGGAGTCTTTACTGCTGTGCCACCTGGAATGCCCCTACTCTGTCTCTAGTACCTTGCTAATTCTTCCTATCATTATACTAGATTATACTTCCTAAGATTATACTACGTTTTGCCTATTGTTTGTCTCTTCCATTAGATGTCAGTTCCATAAGATCAAAGATGTCTGCTTCGGTCACTGTTACATTCCCAGTGCCAGAAATGTACCTTGGTCATGTGTTATGTGGTTGAATGTGAATAAATCTAGCTTTAATAACCCACCGTTAATGTTCTAAGAAGCATTTGGATGAATGAAGACATATTTTGGAGGTAGGAGTTGGTGACTGATTGGCGATGCAGGATGAAAGGTGGGGGCGGTATCAAGGATTCCCTGATTTTTGCCAGGAGCACACCAATGGGTGGAAGCGTCAGTTACCAAGACGAGGAGGAAGACCAAAGAAGCTGATCTGTAGGGAGGGTGAGCTCAGTTTTGTACACTTAAACTTTGAGATGCCTGTGGGACAACCATGTGCAGAAGTTAAGTAGGCAGTTGGATATGGGATAAGTAATTTTTTAAATTGTTTGAATCTTTTTTGAGCTAGGCTTTAACTGAATTAAAAGGCACCCTACTGACATCTCTGTGGTCAAGCATAACTTACACTCTATGACAGACTTGCTAAAGTTACAATCTGACAGTTCACGATGACAGGGACTCTATTTTTTCTAAGCGCAAAGAGAGCTTCCGGTAACCAAGAATGATGATTGAGAATGTTCACTTTTTGGGCAAATGGTTACTTCACCTAAAATCACAAGCGAATTCTTTAAGAAAAAGCTTAAATCCTCCTGAGGCTGTCCTGCCAGTGAGTAAATGTTTTAACATGGTTGCAAAAGAAGCTCAACTATGTGTACCTTGCATAAGAAACGAGTTGTTCTTGCACTTTCTTCTGGACAGTTTATTCTAGGCTGTTGGATGGAATGTGTATTCCACTTCTGAGCACAAATTTGCTTACTCCATTCGTAGAGTGTATTTATTTATTTTAAAAATTTTTTGGCCATGCCACACAGCTTGCAGGATCTGTTTCCTGCCAGGAACTGAACCTGGGCCAGGGCGGTGAAAACCTGGAATCCTAACCTGTAGAGTGTATTTAGCAGATTAAAACTGTGATTTCTTGACTTAAGTGTGTATATCCTGTTCTGGATAAAAGTGGTTTGTTTAAAATCTCAAATGAACTCTGCCTTTCTTAAGTACTGCAGGTTTTGCTTCATAAATGCTGAATTCAATGAGGTTCTAACATTTCAGTGTGTTATCTGAAACGCTGGGAACCTCCTGAGGCATGGAATTTCTGATGTCAACACGGAGAGGGGGTACCAGTTTTCCGAAGGGTTGGCATCCATCTAACATACTGCCAATACACAATCTTCAGCCACTTACACATTAAACTCTGACCAGTGACTATGGAATACAAATTTGGTTTTCCCTCTTAAGAAATTTCATGTCAGCAAGTGGTTTGAAGAAGTGATTTTATGCCAGAGATTAAGTGAGATGGCTCAGTTCAGTTCAGTTGCTCAGCTGTGTCCAATTCTTTGTGACCCCATGAACCACAGCATGCCAGGCCTCCAATTCCCAGAGTTCACTCAAACCCATGTCCATTGAGTCGGTAATGCCATCCAGCCATCTCATCCTCTGTTGTCCCCTTCTCCTCCTCCTGTCCCAATCTTTCCCAGCATCAAGGTCTTTTCCAATGAGTCAGTTCTTCGCATCAGGTGGCCAAAGTATTGGAATTTCAGCTTCAACATCAGTCCTATCAATGACCACCCAGGACTAATCTCCTTTAGGATCGACTGGTTGGATCTCCTTGCTGTCCAAGGGACTCTCAAGAGTCTTCTCCAACACCAGTTCAAAAGCATCAATTCTTTGGCGCTCAGTTTTCTTTATAGTCCAACTCTCACATCCATACATGACTATTGGAAAAACCAGTGAGATGGTAGTAAGAGACTTTTAAGTCTCTGGAAGAATATCTAGTTTACCCACAAGATCCTAAACCTAACAAGTTGTCATTCAATAATTCAACCGGCAGTTAGTTTACTATGTGTATATATGGGCATAAGAGAGGAAGGATGCTTAGAATACATATCTTCACTCTCCAGAAACTTAAGGTCTAGTAAAGTCACATATTTAGAAAAACAGAAGAAAAGATAAAGATTGTGACAATGTATGATTAATTCTACCTCAGGTAGTCTGGGAAGGATTCACAGAAGTAGAAACATTTAATTGGAGTTTTGAAGGACAAATAGGAGTTTTACTTGGCAGATAAGGAACATTAAAGAACTAGGGTTGAAGTTAAATGACTTCTAAGAGGAATGCTGGGTGGATGTGGGTTCATAGGATGCAGAGATCTGGACCACATGTAGGGATATGAGTTCTAAGGCATCATATATACTCACATAACACACAGTAAAAGTGTTAGCTTTAAAATCATTCCCAGGTTTCCTGGAATTTTTAATATAACTCCAAAACTCCTAGAGAAGGGAATGGAAACCCACTCCAATATTCTTGCCTGGAGAATCCCAAGGACAAAGGAGCTTGGCGGTCTAGAAGTCCATGGGATCACAAGAGTCAGAGAGCACTTAGCAACTAAACCACCCAGAAGTCCAGAAGCTACAGGGCTACATGTGAATTAAAATAAACCTTTTGGGAGTCTTTTACTAAAAGGCAGGCACGTGAAAAGCTGTCTGAAGAGCAAAAGAATCCTCCCTTTTAGACAGAAGAGATTCAAAAGACACCTCCTTCAGATGATCTTCTTAATCATCTCTAAATTGGAATATTTGGTTTGAGCACAATACTCACTTTCTTCTTGGCTACTTTTATTTTTTGGCCCATACGCCTGGGCATCTGGGATTTTAGCTCCCTGACCAGGAATTTAATTCCACACCACCTCCCCCACCACCCGAGGCAGCTGAAATGCAGTCTTAACCACTGAACCACCAGGGAAGTCCCTTGGCTACTATTTTGACAGGTGGAGACAGACCTCAGGTCACTACCACCTGATCAAAGAGGCACATTCTTGGCATCGCCTGGGTATGACTTACTTAATACAGTTCAGTAAGATTATATTTTTAAGACGTTTTCAGAAATTGATCCATAGTCTTGGGTTTTAATTATTCTGTAACGCTATTTCTCCTAACTTGATTAATTATCAAGGAAAAAAAAAACAGACGTTTTTAGTCTTCGAGAGTTTTGGATGGTGTTAATACGAATTCATTTAATTACAAAATGGAAAACAACTTTTTAAACTCTCCAGAGTTCTTAGCTATACTTCACACTAGTCTTCGTTTCTCCAGTGCCTAGGCACACGCTAAACGTGCAAATAATCACTTGTTGACTAAAGAAGTACCTAAAATCTTCGTATTCTTCTAGATGTAATTGCAAGAAGCTGCAAATCCCAAAGCCCGAATAAACCAGCTTCCAGTCAAGGCGCTTGGGATTTCTAATAGGTCTATTAAAGAACTTGACTGTTACCTTGCATAACACTCTAAGCGGTGTTTAACAACCACAAAACTCCCCTAGTCCACAACAGACCGAGAAACCTTGTAAAGATGACTCACAGCATCGATATACTCTCTATAGCACAAAGGCTAAATAACATTAACATTAAATGAACCCTTGGTTGATTTAACACACTTCCCAACTCCAAGCATTTTCAAAGAATCGTGGTAGGTTTCAGGATCCTCAACGACAGCAAAGCAAAAACCACCCCGTTCCTTAAGATACGTAGTTACCTACTTCTTCCGGCGAAAAATTTCAGGAGAAAAGCAGGCAAGCAAGTATCTTATTTGGAAAGTACATCTTATAAGGAAAGCAGCCCTGATCGTCAACAACCTCAGCCGGCCCGTCACGGGTTGGGAAGCAGGGGCAGCCGGGGAACCCTCAAAATGTCACCCGGTCGCCAGCGACTACGGCGGCCGGAGGAGCTGCCGCAGCCCGTGCCCGCGCGCGGCCAGCCGGGGCGCCTCGCTCTGGCCAACCCGAGCCAGGCGTCCCCAGGAGCCCGCGGGACAGGGTCGAGACCTCTGGGCCGACTCCCTTTCCTGGCGGCCACCGCGGACACCCAAAGAGCCGCCGGCTGCGCGACTCCCCTCCCCCACTCCAAATCCGCAGGCGCACAGGGCACAGCCGCCTACCGGGAGGTGCTACCACACCCCAGCCCGACGCCTCGCCTCCCGCCCGCAGCTGGGCTGTGCGGGAGGGGCTGTGCGAGAGCCGACCAGGAACCCTCGGAAAAGCGGGGGTGGAGGAAGGGGCCCCTCTAGCCGCGCCTTCGAAACAGCGCTCCTTGTTCTCGATGGTCCCCGCGCGGCCGTCTTATCGAACGCCATTTCCGGTTCCTTTTAAAGGCCCCACGCTGTGCGACGCTGCGCGTGCGAGGAAGGTATAAAAGGGAGCGAGAGGGCGGGACCGGAGAGGAAGAGGGGGAAAGGAGAAAACTAGCGGTAAAGGGGGCGGGGGAGGTGCAAAGGGCGCGCTCGCGCGTCACGTGACCGGGACGCGCCGTTCTTCCGTCGGCCATTTTAGGTGGTCCGCGGCGGCGCCATTAAAGCGAGGAGGAGGCAAGAGCGGCCGCCGCTGCTTATTCTTTTTTAGTGCAGCGGGCGAGAGCGGGAGTGCGCGCCGCGCGAGAGTGGGAGGCGAGGGGGGCAGGCCAGGGAGAGGCGCGGGAGCCTTTGCAGCCACGCGCGCCTTCTCTGCCTTGTTGTGTGCTTCGCGCGGTAGAGCGGGCGCGCGGCGGCGGCGGCGGGGATTACTTTGCTGCTAGTTTCGGTTCGCGGCAGCGGAGGGTGTAGTCTCGGCGGCGGCGGAGGCAGTAGCACCATGTCGGAGGAGCAGTTCGGCGGGGACGGGGCGGCGGCGGCGGCAACAACGGCGGTAGGCGGCTCGGCGGGCGAGCAGGAGGGAGCCATGGTGGCGGCGGCGCAGGGGGCAGCGGCGGCGGCGGGAAGTGGAGCCGGGACCGGGGGCGGAACCGCGGCCGGCGGCACCGAAGGGAGCAGCGCCGAGTCGGAGGGGGCGAAGATCGATGCCAGTAAGAACGAGGAGGATGAAGGGTGAGTAAGGGGCGGCCCGGGATAGTCAGGCCCAACTATCCCCCCTCCCCCTCCCTACCCCCCCGCCATTAGGCCTCGTTCCCGCTCTCCGCCCGCCCTCCAGGCGCCCGTGCAGCCTCTTTGCACTGTCCTCCTCTTCTCTACGCTGGTCTCCCCGGGGCTTTCATTTCCTTCTCCCCCCAGCCTGCTAATCGCCCCCTCCCCCATCAAACACGTTTCCACCTTTAGCCGTCACCATGCTGCTCCCCGGCCCGCCCTCCTTCCCTCCCTCGCCTCGGGTCTCCTCCCACCCACTTAGCCGCCGGAATTTTTTCCCGCCTGTCGAGGGGATAACCTTTTTTCTAGTCCCGGTGTCTTCTCGCTGCCCGGTTATCTTAAAAGTCCTGGGTATAAAAAACGCAATCGGACGGAAAAGCTTGTATGCCTGGACACCTCAGGGTTATTGGGTGCTTCTCACTGCAGCATCCCGAGACGATGCTTTTCTTTACAAAACACATGCTTCGGGGAATTTGTAGGCTGTCCAGCTCTCCTCCTCTCCCGTCTCGGCTTCAGGCCGAATTTTTTTTTTTTTTTTAGTATTTTGAGTAAGTTTCGCCTCGACCTTCGCCTTTTTCCTCTGTGCACCATCGCCCAACGGCTTGCTCACATAGTCCCTACTTTTCAGCTTTACGGAACCCACTGGGCCCGGTGAAATTGCCCGATCGCCTGTTGGTACGTTGGTTTTGCTGCCAGGGCTTTCCTGAAGTTCCTGGTCGGCGGGCCTGCGCTTGACTGGAGCTGTTCTACCTCCGGCTTGCAGACTGCCCTTCCCCCATCCCGCAGAGTTATTCTAACCGCGCACCTTTTTCGCGCCCTCGGCTATTGGATTCCCCGACTGTTGGTACAGATCGTACTCTTACCTTACTTCTTCTGGGCGGTTTTCAGTTTTTACAACCCACCCTGTGCCCGGGATCCTTTTTTTGGTCTCTCTTGATTTCTCCTTCCCGCTCTCTCCCACTTAAGTTAAAGGAGGCCCACCAGCCTTCTTTCATAAAACGAACAAATCCTGTATTGTGCTGTGGCTTTTTTTTTTTTTTTTGCAGGTTAAGTAGTAAGTTGTTTTCTCCATTTGGAATACATTGTGTGTATTACTTAAAGCTGCATAGTATTTTATTAGAACGCAGCGTTTGGGAGCCGGGAGCATAATACAGGAGTTAGCAGGAGGGACTAAATCGAGGTTCTTGCTTGAGTTTTCTTACTCCCGTTACTGATCGCTCATCTTGGGTTAACGCTTCCATTACTTTTTGTAGTTGGGGCGGGGGCGGGGTGTGTCTGTGAACTTTTTTCCACTGTAACAAGGAGAAAGGTGTTGGTAGAAGGTAAAAACAGTAAAATGTCGCTTTAACCCAATATTAGAAAACACGGTTTCCTTTATTGGGAAAAAGCACAAGCTTTGCAGCGGGAGAGATAAGCCCTTTGGATACAGGATTTAATATTCTCAGCCGAGGCAGACTTGTGTGGGGCTGTTTTGCTGATTACTGGCTTTGGGAGAGTAGAGGTGGGATGGGGATACTTCATTTATCTTGAATTATGTACGACTTAGTTTAAGAAAGGGATATGTTAAATGTTTGGAAACTTAAGCCTTTAACTTTTTGGTTTTTTCCTGAATTCTGTTCTTTGGACAGAGGCAGCCAAATGATTAATTGTTTAACTTACTGTTTGGGGCAGGCTTTCTGTTCTGAATTTTCAAATCACAAAGCAGCTGCCTTTGTAGTTAATCTACTATTGAACTAGAGTGTAAATGAATTAAAGTTTTTAACCCTAACATGTCAAACACTAAAACTAGAATTTTGATTGGTTGCTGTACCGGTTGTTAATTCCCTAGCCATTCAAACTCCTCCCCACGACACTCTGAAGCAGCGACGGCACAGCGGGAAGAATGGTAAAACTTTTACATTTTATTTCTGTATTATAAAGGTTTCAGTAGTCATAACATGTGGAGGCTGTGAATTGGTTAGTTGCCCATTGATTCCCAGGAAATTCTAGACTTTAGTACAGTAGGATATTTTTTACCTGGGATATAAAGCCTTTTAGGCATCGTGTGTGATCTTTGGGCAAAATTGATGCCATTACATGGATTTTGGTCTGTGGTAATGCATGTATTTGTGGTTTGGCCAATTAAAGCTTAATATAATTAGTAATGATGTTTTCTATGTGAGCAAGAAAAAGTAAATTTAAAGTTGATTTGTTTTTGTTAAGACAAAATTTCTTTGTTATTCTAACTTTAATGCTATGTGTGAAGGTTATCTGATACGAAGTATTGTGTGTTTAAAATATATTGCATGTTATACTGAAGTATACTGGAGATGTCAAAACCATTTTTAAAATAGTATTGTGTATATGTATGCAAAAATGAAGTTTTTAAAAAAATCTCCAAATATATTTGTAAACACAAATTTAATAAGAATTGCACATTAATGTTAGATCATACTGATGGGGCTTTCCACTACAGCCTAAATCAGATTTTTAGATGTTCAGTGTGATTTGGCTGGAATGTTAATTACAGTTGGTTTACATGTATTCACAATTGCATGACTTTTTGGAAGTCTGGTAGATTATTGTTCTTTTTATCCCTCCCTTCCTCCAAATGTCACTATTTCAGCCTTCAGGTTATATTTGAGTTTTCTAAGAGTTTGTATTTACCACCACTGGTGTATAGAGGGCAGGTAAATTGCAGGTAGTTGACTTAAAGCTGTAGAAACTACATTCTAAGAGCCCACTTGGGATAACATTTAAATCTTACAGGAGCTTATTACTGTTATTTTCTTTCACTGAAATCTGTCCAGTTTTATATTGGAGATGAAGTTTGACATACTGAATAAAAGTTTTTTGATGGAAATTCATCTGTTTGCCCCTTTGATAGTTGAATTTCATTTCTAGGTAATAGTGGCAAACTAAGTATAAATTATAACTGTACTTGACTGCTCCATTACTTATTTCATCTTATGTAAGCAATTATTTTCAGTAATTTGAAAGGACCATACACTTAGGTATAAAGGTTGATTGTTTTTTTGACTTTGCGATAACTTTTGTGTTCTGTTACCTAATACTATATCTTTGCAAGTTTTTTGAGTGATCTCAGGAAAATTGGACAATTGAGTATTTACAGCTAACAATTTTAGGTTATGAAATTTACTTTGTACATTTAACAAATATTTTCATTTTTGAAGTCTAATAATATGACTTAAAAAAAAATTACTGTCTCATCAGTTAGCCTCATGCTTTATACATACTGTTTTTTACACACACAAAAATCCCTCAAGATTTCTAATCTTTTTGGTGTCTGCACTTGCCGCCCTATGGGCTGTTCTCTGTGTCCCAATTTGAGGAAAACTGGGGAAAAGTTTCATAATAGTGAAATAGTGATTACTAGAGACAAAATTATCTAAATTTAATTTCTTGAACATATCTTTTTGTATGTTTCTTTTTACAATTCTAATGAGACTAAAGTGATTACAATTTCATCTTTAAAGTATTTTAAATTATTGTAGACTGAAGTGTTGTTTATTTTTAATACAAGAATAAACAGGTATTTTGAGGAGGGCATGCTTGTTAAACCTCTAGTGGAATAAAGGGTTTCCACAATTTACTGTGGATGTTTAGAGTATTTCCTTAGTAAAATGCCTTCCTGAGTTCACCTCATTTTAATTTTTCCAACGTTAACATCCCAAGTTTTTACTTAGAAACTACTACACTGGGGTTTCCCAATTTGGTGTGGACTTACTACTCCTCCATAGGGCCACAATCCTTTTAGATACTCTAAAATTACTTAGGGTCTGGTAAAATAATGCATCCCATGTATAGCAAGCTACCTGGAGACAAAGTTTTTACATTCTAATGATTCATGGGGACCTGTAATAATACTGTGTTAACCTTCAGACAGTTTTGCAGGGTAGGTGCATTGACTTACCTTCATTGGATTAGACAAGAAGCAGAATAATCCCTCATTCGTCTATCAGCCAAAGTACAGCGATACTTTCCTAGTAATAGGACGATTGATCTAGTACTGTAACTATTAGTGTATAAAGTTAAGTATGATTTCTTCCTGTTTGAGAATATTGTAAATTAAATGTGGTATAGGTTGTCACCCATCTAATTTTTAAGAAATGGGTCTACCTAACAAGTTTTTGTTTTAAGTATTTGAGGTTATACTCTATATCCTGGTGCCTCTGGGGCATCTTGAACATTGCTTTGTAGAACAGTTAACTTTTAGATAAAGTAGTCTCACGCCAGATTGACTGGCCTTTGATTCAGTACGTTGGATTTACTATGAAGTTGAGACCCTGAGTAGACTGAATTTTAGCATTCTTTGGAACCTTTGACAGCTTTTCAGGGCTAAAATTGCAGAAATGGATGCCCCCAGATCTTAAGATGATGAACATGTAAGGAAGGAGTACTCGATTCTCTTCATTTCACATTCTTACTTTAATATACAGGATACTAAAATCACCTGACCTTTTGGGTTTGGAATTGGAGAATATCATTGACTAGCAGTTTTTAAGTGGTGGTTTTTGAGATGAATATACTTGGAGCCCCTTCTATAAATTAAGTGTATGTTTACTGTGAGTTTTCTGTGTTTTTTTTTTTTTTTTTTAAACATTACCAGGGTACTCTCTAAGGGTGCCCTAATAGTTTTGAATTTACCATTGTGTATGATTTCATGGCCAATATTGAGGGTGATTAGTTTTAGCTTCAGAGCATTTAAAGAGGAATAGAAATAATTTTTTCCCCTATTTGAATTAAAATTGCACCTTGAGTGTGTGCAGTTTCACAAATGGAGTGATGAAACAACTTGTTAGTTGAAGTTTTATTTGACTTTAGTTCTGCTTCAACGTTTTAGTAGATAGGGCACTGAACTGGATGCTGGAAGCGTGGAATCTGTTTCTGTTACTTCACTTCCAACAGTGTGGTCTCAGGTAATATAACATGTTTGTTACTTGGTTTGCTGATCTGTGTGATGGAAACACTGCTCACCACAGGAAGATTGACTACATAGCCTGCTTTCATAGCTTGTGTGTATTTATCCTGTGCCTTAATAGTTGATACTGCCAGTGGTTTACTCCTGTGGAGTAAAGGTAAGCATGTTTTAGTTTCTGGAGTATTATATTGTACATTGGAGCTAGACATTTAAGACTCTTTGGGGGTGGATTGGGAGACTCATATTACTGGCAGTGTTTGGCCAATAATCAAGGTGATAGTTTTAAGTATTGGGTCATGTTCTGTAAGCTCCTGCTTTTCTAGACTTGAAGCTATCACAAAACCCAAATAGTCGGGAAACCCAGCTCTGTCTCCCTCTCCCAAGTCTCATGAGAAAGAGATGAAATTGTCAGCCAGTATACTCAAAAAGAATCAACAATGTAATGGAATGAATCTTACATATTAAGTAATATGATTTTAAAGCATTGCAAGATTCTGAAGTTCCATCAAGAAAGGTGAAAATCACTTGATGAATTTAGTGTTTATGATAAAGAATTGTGAACGTGTAGTAATCTCAGTTAACCAGAATCTTAACCTCTAGGTAGAAGAGTGTTTATCTTATAAAGTTGATTGAGAGTTTATTTTAAAAGCAAAAATACAAGATGTCATTCTTGCTTGGGAATGAAATCACAAGGGGAAATTTTGGGTTAAACATTTAAAGTTTGTTCAAAAATCCTCATGTTTAGTAGCTATTACATTTCAACTCAGTTGTCTTTTTTAGTCATTTAGGTTCATTCAAAGTATGAAGAAATAAGATCTGATACATTAGCTAAAAGAATTTTTTTTTTTTTGTCTTGCTAAAAGTTTGTCAAGCCATTTCCAGGGGTATTTTTTTTAATACAGATTCTAAAATGATACCATGTGATGTCTAGTTGCACAAAATGAACCCCTCCCTGTTTTATGTAACTGCTGACTTAATTTTAAACTAAATCTGTATTTTATAAGGAAAAATAATTCATTTTTTTATCTATTGGTGAGATTCTTACTATCAATAACTTTTAATATTTTAGGATTGTAAAGACAATGATAAAATACCAGAGATTTTATTTAAATAAGGAATAGTATTTATGCTTGAGTGACATTACTTTAAAAGGTTACAGTACTTAGCCAGTCATGTTACATACTTGAAATGTATTATCAGTTTGACATTCTGTTGTAGGTTTTAAACTGTCAGAATTTGTTATGAAACTACATATGGAAGATTATAAGTTGTTGAGAAGTTTTAAAAGAGAACTTTCTTTGCCCTTTTCCAAAATTGGAAAGAAGTGTAATGATAATTGTATTACTTTGAATAGGGTATTTGACAGTAAAGCCTTGTTAGGGGAAGTATCTTTATATAAAAGATACTATTGAGTTTGGAGTGTTTAAACCTAGAGGCCTCAGTTGTATTGAAAATAAAGTTCTTAGATGGGAAGAAACAGAACAGCTTCCACCAGCCAGTAGTGCTCCTTACATATTGCTCTTTATATTTAGAAATTCTTCCTTACTAAAGTTACTGGCATTTATGTAGAGTACAAACAAGTCATTAGTGTGAATTTGGAACTACATTTTATTTAAGAGTCTCAGACAACCTAATTTCCTGTCTGTGTTTTTTATATGGGATATATAAGTTTTGAGGCTAAGTCTTCAGCATTAAAAATGATCTTTTAAGATCCATTTGTATAAAACTCATCCTGGCCTATACCCCTTTAATGTTGAAAACTTTAATTAGCTCATGCAGATTAAAAAAGTTCAAGTCATTGAATAAATGAAAAAAATATTTAATAATTTAGTTTGTGTTCTACCCTTCTAAATAGTAATTCGTTTTTATTGAGCACTTAGAGGGTGTCAGACCATGTTCTGTGCCATTTCAATCCTATTGCAGGTAGCTGATGTAAGCGTTTAGTAAGTTCTGAAGGAAGGATTTAAACCCCAAGTAGCTTGGCTCACTGCCTCTAAATTTACTTCCTCTAGAAGAGAATGTCCCACAAAACACCCTCAAGTCTCTTTTGGAGAGTTATCTGCAGTGCTTGTCATTTAATATTGTAGTGTGGTATAATGTCAGTATCTATAAGGCAGAGATATTTTAATTGTTCAGTAGGTGTTTTAAGTTGTGTACTGTATTGCCTCTGGGTTGCTAAATAATTTTATAGATAGGATTAAAAAATTAAACTTTGTTGATACTGTAGATGAAGTTCTGCACTTCAGTGGGGATTATTGATTCACTTACAGGTAAGAATCAGATTTTAAACTTGAAGTATTAGGGACCCAGTTTTGTTACGTGAACAAGTCCTGTGCTGTAGTTTTAACTTGACTGTTCAGGATTTTTATGAAAGTCCAGCTCTCCTTCATTGTAAAATGTTTGCATATCATTGCAGGGGTATAAGTAACTTGAAAGTCAGTCTTTGCATTCAAGGCAGCAAAGGTAATCTGGACAGATAAGATATTGTGCTTTAAGTAAGGTACAGTAATAATAAAATATAGATAGTTTAAATTGACGTCTTACACCAGTTCATAATTTGAGTTCAGAGCATGTGGGAATGCTCATATTATAGAGATGCTAAAATAAGTTCCCATTTATCCAGAATTAAGATAACAGGCTTTTTCTTAGCTGTTATATATTTTTGGTATGTCTACTGAATACAAATGGGATGGATTTAATATGTTACATTTAGTAAAGATGGGATGGATTTGGTACAGTATGTTCATTGTAGTATATCCACCTGTCTGGTTAGCAGTTTTGTGCAGCAGCCTTCCGTATTAGAGCAGCAGAAGAGTGCTTTGGGGCTGCCAAAATGGTAATGAATTTGTCTCAAAAAGAGCCAGTTAAACTCTTGGTCAGAGGCTGTTTACTGTTACTTTACCAAAAATTAGAAAAAATCAAGTTACCAACTAACTTCCCCAAAAATGGAGTAGGGAGCATTTTAGAATAGTGGCTGCTGATTAATCTGGCAAAAATGAAAACTAGAACTAAGAAAGTTAGAGCCAAGAAATAAGGTGTATTTAATGCATTAATAAGTTCAGAAGATTGTAGGCATGCTACAAGTGGCATAAGGTGTCAGTGGAGACTGACTCAGAGTGTTAAAATCATTACAGCAGAAGAGAATGAGCGGTATGCTGTAGGGGAAAAGAAAAAAATCAAGCAGTGTGCTAATCGCTCAGTCGTGTCTGACCCTTTGGGACCCCACGGCCTGTAGCCTGCCAGCCTCCTCTGTCCATGGGATTCTCCAGGCGAGAGTACTGTAATGGATTGCCGTTCCATCCAGGCGCATTCCGAGTAATGTTAAACAATTGAGAGACTAGTAAAACAGGCAATACTTGAAGGAAGGTGGACTGGCTGGCTCGTTCTCGAAAGGTGCTGGATGGTTAAAGTTTTATTACTACATATTTTGCTCTAATTTTTTGACAAACAGTAATTATTCTCTGGAATATCTATAAGTTACAGTTGTCTAGGACATTTGCTGTTCTGGATAAATAGGATTTGACTATTAGTTTAAGAAGGATAGCCTCTTCAGTGACCTTTTAACTCTTAAGGTAGGCACATTTAACTATTTTTTGATCCTCAGGACTAAATGTGCAGAGTTTCTCGAGAGAACACTTAATGGGCCAATTGATGAATAAGTATGCTTATGTAGTATTTAAGAAAACTGATTTCTAATGTTGACAAAAAGTTTGGGGTTTGTGAATAATAGAATGTGCCTCATTCTTGGTGTTATAATTTATTTCTTTATAATTTTTTTATTAATTTTAAATTGAGGACACAACTCAATAAAAACACTGCCTTGGGTAAATATTGCCTTGGGTAAATAAACTCAAAACTAGTTTTGTCTCAGTATCTGAGGAATAGGCCAGACAGCCACAGGGTTTTCTTGCTTTTCAATTTTAGTTTTTTAAGAAAGGCTTCTTTAATTATTCTCTTCAGGTTGAAATAATTTCTAACTTAAATTATTGATGGAAAGTTTCTGTAATACAAAAGTAGTAATTTAATAGTTGAATTTTAACATAGTTGAAATTGTTTGTATCAAGAACATCCCATGAATATTGGAGTAAGAGGTCATTGCCTTATAGTCTTTCTCATGAAAAAGATAGCAGTGTCCTCTTCACCTTGAAAGAGTAAATGTTGATAATGTACTTTCATCTATGAAGGTACGTACTCTGGATCTTTAGGTTAAAAATAAAAGTGCTTAAAGCAATTTAAGTAACTTGGACTGTATATTATTTCACCGGATATGAAAGAAAATGTCATTGAAAATACTTCAACTTTTTCCCTATGGAATTAGCCATAAACATTAAAAATACCTGTACATTATGAGTGTTGTGTTATACTCCTTTGATTATAAAATACAAAAAGGGTTAATAAAAGTTACTTAGAGTGTGGAAATTTTATTAGAATTCTGAATGTTAAGCATATAAATAGTCCAATTCTAGAATACAGGTGCAAGTTGAAACCCTAACTTAAAAGGGAAGCACACTGTATGCCTAAAAATGACTTCTTTTGTGTTAAATTTATCATTAGAAGTAAGAACAAGACTGATAAAATAGTAAGATCAGTAACACCTCAGTTAATCTGGCATTTTTAGGTTAAGCTGAAGCAGGATCTTATTCTAGAGATAAGACTTTGTCCTTTTGTTGAAAGAATTGATTTTAGTGGCAGAATTCTAAGAAGCCCACAAAATGGAGATGTTCTTGCTTTAATTTCTTTCCAGAGCTGAAAGTTAGCACCACATTCCCCCGCTGCCCCTACCACTGCAGTTACAAAGATAGAAGTCATTGACCAAGCATGGTTTTATTCCCAAGTTGAAATTGGTGTTTAGTCCTCACATAACAAATTCTGACAGTTTACCCTTAAAGTAACAATCTTCAGTCTCTTCAAAGGGTAGGAGGTAATGTTCTCTCTTTCGTGGGAGTGGGTAAAGAGGGCAGAAGTCAGAGGGCTCACAGAGCTACCAGATCTGAGTTTTATGACATTTGCTATAATAAAAATAGGATTTCATGTTAAATTTTCTTTTGGGGGGGGTGTGTAGATTGGATTTAAAGTGTCTTGGTGGTTTCCAGTTACCGCCTGTCACTTGTAGCATTTTAAAGATTTAATATCTTATGCTGGTTAACTGAGGTTCTACTGGAAAATAAATCATCTAGGTTAATTAGTGAGTTTTGCTTCACTGGATAATTCTTTTTGTTCATTAAATTGCTTATGTGATTACTTTTGCCTTTATTAAGGATTCTTAGCACATCCAAAAACTTGGTTTACAACTTATTGTGAGACTTTCTCATTTTTTTGTGCTAAGTTTTACTAATGAGAGAACTGTTAGAAAAGAAAACTTCAGCGTAAGCACATGGTAGCTGCTGGCATTAGCGGGAACTGCATAGCCTTTTTATAACTTTAATAAAGATTTGGAAGAGAAATTTCAAGGTGAAATTCTGTATTTTGCTATTACCAGTGTTGTAATTTAAGAAAGACGGTATACACTCTTTTTACCTTGGGGATGCACTTATCTTTTTGATAAGTCAAAAGAATCTGCTGCTTGCTCACTATCTTGTAATTAATTATGCAGGCGCAGTAGTGATAAACAACTCTCCAAAACTGTAATAGGGTGGTCTTGATATGTGGTTATGTAGGAAGAGTGACATTTTAATATACTGCCCAGTAAATTGGTGCAGTTTGGGGAAAGTGTATTATTGATGTGGATACTTAAGGCAAAATCAAAAACTTTTAGCATTTTAATATTGCTTTTTGTCTTTACAGGAAAATGTTTATAGGAGGCCTTAGCTGGGACACTACAAAGAAAGATCTGAAGGACTACTTCTCCAAATTTGGTGAAGTCGTAGACTGCACTCTGAAGTTAGATCCTATCACAGGGCGATCAAGGGGTTTTGGCTTTGTGCTATTTAAAGAGTCGGAGAGTGTAGATAAGGTAGTGTGCTATGTGTTCTAATCAGTTAATAATAAAATATGTGAGTAGTTTGATAAAATTAATATGCCTGTTATTTGTGATTTCCCTCTTTGTGCTTATGTGAAGGAAAAGATAACGGCTTTTGCCAATGCATTTTAAGAATCAGATTGAAGAATTGTTTACTGAATACTTCATGTGCCGGGCTCTACTCCATTAAAATTAAATTTAAAAACCTTTAAAGATGCTTGATTGGAAAGACGTGCTGTGACATGTTCACAGAAGTACAGATGTTGAAATCTGTAGGCAGGAAACTCGACTGAATCATTTTACATTTCAGTTTTTAGGCTACAGGGAAGTAGCAGTCATGCTTATAGTGCTGATAAAGGCATGATGATTTTCTGGTAATTGATTAACCCTTCTCATTCTTAACTGACCTTGAGGTTTAAACACTAGTATATGTTAGCAGATGTCACATCACCACAACTGGACACTTAACTGTGAGCTGGTCAACGTATGTCTGGCATTAGCTATATTTATTTAACTATAGTTATTCTTAAGTACGTTAATAATCTCTGAACTTTAGTTAAGATACACATCCTTCAAATAAAAAACTTCAATTTCCTTAGGTCATGGATCAGAAAGAACATAAATTGAATGGGAAGGTGATTGATCCTAAGAGGGCCAAAGCCATGAAAACAAAAGAGCCTGTTAAAAAAATTTTTGTTGGTGGCCTTTCTCCAGATACACCTGAAGAGAAAATAAGGGAGTACTTTGGTGGTTTTGGTGAGGTATGTGATAATATTTTGACCCCCCCCTTTTTTTTTTTTTTGCTTTTTTGTCAAATTTAGTATAGATACAGTTGTCAGATTATAGATTTCTCACTGGGTTTTCCAAAATTGTTTTGAAGTTTGGACAGATGATGTGATTTGTTTTGAAATCAGGATGGTATAAATACTTTATTAGTAGTATTTTCGGAGCAGTATCTTTGAAGGTTAGAAGATTGCCTGTTCTAGTTTATTGAGCAGTTGTGCAGCGTCCCAGGCACGCTGTACACAAAGGCCTTAAAGTAGATGTTCTTATTTTGAAATCTACTGGACTAGTAGAAGGAGTAGAACTAAATGAGGAAGTCAAGGTTGGGTCACCTGAGATGTGCAAGGAGGCGCTTCAGCTGAGAAGAGGAAGGAAAGAAACTGAAAATGTGGCACAGTGCCTGCTCAATTTAGGCACATGTATATGGCAGATTTTATGAAGCTAATTGCAGACTTAGATTCTGTCTGTGAATTAATGATTTAAAGCTGAGAAACTTGAGTCTTTAGACCCAGATACAGCCGGCAGACATCCTTGGTATGATTCAGACAGACATGTTGCTTGTTTTGTTGTTAGTATTTAAGAGCTGAAATATTTCCCACAAAAATCTGGGCATTTACCTTTTCTTCAGTATTTGTAAGATCAAGCAACATTGGGATTGCCTTCTTACATGGTTACAGCCATCTAAGATTTAAGTGTAGCAACTTCTACCTTTGATAGCTCAAATGTTCTTTATAGTTTTTTAGCAGTTCTCACCATTCCCCCATATTCTCCCAAACAGTTACTTTAATTCTATTTCTCTTAAAATTGACTGTTTTGGGATGTTCCTGGTGGTCCAGTGGTTAAGAGTTTGCTCTTGCCGTGCAGGGGGCGTGAGTTTGATTCTTGGTCAGAGAACTAAGATCTCACATGCTGAGTGGCACGGCCAAAATTTTTAAAAATGGATTGTTTCCTTCTGCTTGTGCTTAGTGGGCATTTGAGTTTGTGACCCTTGAATTAAGTAATAGATATCAGTGCCCTGGGAAGCTGTATTTTTATAAAAAGCTTTAAAGACTTTAGGTGGAGTGCATATTCTAATATGAAGACTTGCTTAAAAAGATTAAAGTAAACAGAGACAGCAGAATAGAGCTTGAGGGCCAAATGCTTGTTTTCTGTGTGCATTTTCCCCACTAAACTTGCAAACTAAGGTATTACAACTTACTCTTTTTTTTTAATAATCAGGTTGAATCCATAGAGCTCCCCATGGACAACAAGACCAATAAGAGGCGTGGATTCTGCTTTATTACCTTTAAGGAAGAGGAACCAGTGAAGAAGATAATGGAAAAGAAATATCACAATGTTGGTCTTAGTAAAGTAAGTTAAGCAGTTACTTGTAGATAATACTAGGTGGTGTTGAGAGTTAATCATTTAAACTTTCTATAAAACGTTCAGTTTGTGTGGTTCTGCTTTGAAGATGTCTTACTGGCTTCTTATTTATCAGTCATTTTTTGACTTTTTGCTTTTATTTGGGGAATATTTTTTTTGTTAAGTGAATTTTTATCTAGACTTTACCAGGAGGTATTTTCTGAGGACCCAACAAATAGAATATAGTAACATATTCAAGCAGATACTTCTTGGATCTATCAGAAGTGGTTATTTCTCCAAGTACTGATGATTGGTTTAATTGAAGAATTGATTTGAGGAAAGTATCAGGTCAGCCTACTGTGTGTTTTACAGTATTGGCTATTCTGGTTATTTTTTTTCCTTGAGTCAGTATAATCACATACTTTTTCTCTCTTTAGTGTGAAATCAAAGTAGCTATGTCGAAGGAACAGTATCAGCAACAGCAGCAGTGGGGATCGAGAGGAGGATTTGCCGGAAGAGCTCGTGGAAGAGGTGGTGGTAAGCTCGAGCCTAAGTTTACTCTTATCTTAAGCTTTTCTACTTTTTAATTATCCTGAAGTAAAGATCTTTGCTGATCTTCTGACTTTAGTGAACCTATTAATGTGCTGCAGGCCCCAGTCAAAACTGGAACCAGGGATATAGTAACTATTGGAATCAAGGCTATGGCAACTATGGATATAACAGCCAAGGTTACGGTGGTTATGGAGGATATGACTACACTGGTTACAACAACTACTATGGATATGGTGATTATAGCAGTAAGTACTATACTTTTTATATTAACTGCTATTTGACATTTATTTTGTACAAATTTGGATAGGTAGAAAGGTTAGTGTAGCTTTGCCAAGTGCAAACTTCTTCAGGTTTCAAATTCCTGGAAACTTGAAACTGCAGCCTTTTTTTTGCTGTGTTTCTCCCAGCTTTTGTAGCACATGCACGCTCTAAGGGTAAGGTGTATGTGTGTTTCTGTATATGTATGCTGGGCTTTGGTTTTTCTTGCTTTTAGAAACTTTAAGGTTAGATCCGGTCATGTAAGTTCAATGTCAGTTCTTGGACCAACCAATAATCTTGGCATGATGTGTCTTAAATCCTATAAAAGCGAAGGATGTTGCCAAATCGTA